>NW_021604613.1:18013105-18110633 GCF_004785775.1 Grammomys surdaster
TGTACAGGTCCTCCTTAAATATGTATACAAATGAATGCAAGGCCAAAACATGGCAACAGGTGTCTTCCTCTTTCATTCTTCACCTTAGTGTTTAGACAAGTTCTCTTACTGGCCCAGAGCTCATTGATTGGCTAGATTGGCTGGCCAGTGAACTTGGGAATCTGCCTGTTTCCACCCCTCTCCAGCATAAGGATTATAAACCAGTGTGCACACTCATCCATAGCTTTTATGTGGGGGTGGGGGTGGGCAGTCCAAATTCAAATTCTCATGGTTGTACAGAGGCATTTTATTGGCTGAACCATATCCCAATCCTGGACTATTCAGCCTTTTGATGTTATGACATGACGTTGTAATGTACAGATGTGTTGATCTACATTCATAACTACCCTGGGACACAAGCAGCCTATGGGTCTTAGGTTGGACAGACATCTGTTTTGCAATATATAAAAACAATTGGAAAAGTATAATGTTTACCCTTTAGTGTGTTCTCTCTCTCTCTCTCTCTCTCTCTCTCTCTCTCTCTGCCATGGTTTAGACTGATACTGTTTTTTTCCTCAAAAATAATTATAAGTTTATTTCTCAGAAATACGTATTTATTGGCAGTGAATTCTTTCTAGCTTTGAGAAAAAAACTGATCACATTTAAGATAGTTTTGCCTTCCTCTTTTTCTGTCTTCAGTTTTACCTTTGATTTCCAAAACTACCATGTTCTTCCCTTCCTCTTCTCTTTTACCCCACCACATTTACCCTTGTCATTAATTCTGAAAATGTCCTAATAGCTGTCTTAGTTAAGATTTTACTGCTGTGAAAGAGACACCATAACCAAGGCAACTCTTACAAAGGACAACATTTAATTGGGGCTGGCTTACAGGTTCAGAGGTTCAGTCTAGTATCATCAAGGTGGGAACGTGGCAGCATCCAAGCAGGCATAGTGTAGGAGGAGCTGAGAGTTCTACATCTTCATCTGAAGGCTGCTAGGAGAATACTGGCTCCCAGGCAGCTAGGAAAAGGGTATTGAAGCCCATACCTACTCCAGCAAGGCCACACCCCCCAAAAGTGCCACTCCTGAGCCAAGCATATACAAACCATCACAGTAGCATTTCAAATAGTTTTCTGTCAGATTTCATTTCACATATGTTAGAACATTTGAGACCATGACAGCCCTTGGTTATTTTCCCCTTGTCTTTCATTATATGTAATTTCTAGTGTCCTGTCTAAACCCATACTGAGCTTTCTTCAGCTCTGTCACTTCTATTCATAAGCTGAAGTCAGAGGTAATTTTGTCCCTGTTGCTGTTAGGCACTTCCTAATTGTTGAGCTGACCCTCTGATATGCATAGCATGCATCTTTTCTGAGACATTAGCCTATGTTATTATAGTTACCTTTGTTTTCTATTAAATATTTCCAATACTTGGGTCATAGTTTATTAATCCATTTGCTTATTTAAATCTGTCTAATAATTTAAAGTCAAGATACAAGGCAAAAGACTTTAAATACCAGGGTGGGATAGGTCATTTTTTTAAGCCTCAAAGGAAGCACATTTTCTTCTATGTGGAAGGAGGGCATTACTACTGTCTGGGGGAGGCATTAGGCTGTTCTGTTAGGGTCACTGTCGCTGCACCACAGACATCAGGAGTGTGGAGAACTAGGGGGTTTTTTTGGGGGGTTTTTTTTGGTTTTTTTTTTTTGGTTTTTTTTTTGTTTTTTGTGCTTTTTTGTGTTTTTTTGGTTTTGGTTTTTTAGGGTAAGGAACTGTTTCCAGAGCAATAGCTATTCGACTTAATTTGGTGTCATCTTTCTGTACAGTGGGTTACATAAGGGTTAGTATTTAGGGCTATTTTCTAGGAGTGTCTGGTCTGATTAAGGCTCAGTCTCGGGCATCTATCTCTCTTCTAGTCTCAAGATTATGAAACTTCTCTCTCAAAGAGCTGGGCCACCCACATTTCCCTCAGCTATACAGTGAGTGCTCACCTCAGGCCAGGAATGTTGCCCTTCCCTCATTGCTTTACTCAGACAGGGTGTGCCAGGCTCCTGTTTTGAAGCCAATCAGGTCTACTCAGCAAGACTTTGAGACAGAACAGGCTGTTGTGCACATAACGCACCCATTTCTTGTTTCTCCCAGCCAGCTGTGTTCCTTCCTCCATGTCTGTACCACATAGGATTCTTCGGACTCTGCAGTCTTTCCTTACTGCTTGATGGGATTCCTAGATAAGAAAACATGTAAGAGCATGCAAATTCCTACAGTCTCCATGTTCTTCAGAGGTTAAAACTACCCTTCTCAGCAGACATCACTTAAGTGAGATGATTGTTTGTTCTCTAGTTGCCTCTATCCCAAGTAAAGATGTGCTTTTATCTCGTTAAATTTTAGTAGCCCTCTTCCTTGCGTAATTTGCAAGGAACATATACATATACAAATGCATATGCATATACATATACATATGCTTCTGTTACAAATGATTGCCTGTAAAATTGCTCAGGTTTTCATGTTTCACAAAACTAGAACATTTTTACTTTTTACTGCTAAGGTTATTGAACGATAGATAAAGCTTTTGCATTTATGAGTTTGTTTTGAAGCTTACTGAAGAATAAATTTTTATTCTCTTAATTTGTTAAAGATGTTTCAAAATATCCCTTTTAATCCTTTAAAAAAACAGCAGAATTTAATATCTTGACCATTTTTAAATGTACAGTTTAGGAATACTATATATATTCCCATCATGGTTTAACAGATTTCCAGAACATTTTTATTTTGAAAAACATTCCACCTGATTGATGGTCATGCCTTTAGTCCATAGTGACACTCCTCATGTAACTGAGGTAGGGTTGCTAGGAGCTTGAGACCAACCCAAGCTACATAGTAAGTTCCATGCTAACCTGGGATGTAGAGCGAGATCCTGTCTCAAAATAAGAACCTCCAACCCCTCTGTATGAGACAGCTCCCCACTACCTTCATTCCTATCTTTTGGCAGACGCATCCAGTACTATAAAATTTTACTCTAACCACTGCAGTGTCCACTTCCACATTATAGCACATATCAAGACGTTCTTCATTTTAAAGGCCAAGTAGTAACATTTCATAGTATGTAAGCACCTCGTTTTCTTCCTCCATTTGTCAAGGGATACTTGAATTGCTTTTGTATATCTTGAGTATTGTGAAGAGTAATATAGACACAGCTATACAAAGATTTCTTTAAGATCTAGTGAGATTGATGAATTGTATGCTTAATTCTATTTATAATGTTCTACACACATACACACACTACTGTTCTTTAAAAAAAAAAAAAAGTAGCAATAAAATAATAAAATTCAGCTGTACTCAGAGATCAGTGCTTTGCTCAGCCAGGTAAAAAATCTTTCCATATTCTGTAGGTTGCCGCTTTGTCTGAATGATGATACCCTTTTGGTGTTCACAAGCTTTTCCATTCATGAGATGCCACTTATTAATTATTAATCTTAGTGTTAATGTTTTTCTGTTCAGAAAGAAAGTCTTTACCTGTACCAATGAGCTCAAGACTATTCCCTACTCTTTATCAGGTTCAGCATGTCAGATTTTATGTTAAGGTCTTTGATCTATTTGGAGTTGAGTTTTGCTCAGAGTGAGGATATGAGTCTATTTGGATTCTTCCACATGTAGCAGTCTAGCTTGATTGGCACCATTTGTTGAAGATGATTACTTACCTTCAGTGTGTATTTATCAATAATTGGGTGTCCATAAGTGTGTAGACTTATGTCTGGGTCTTTGACTTTTTTGATTAGTGTGTCTGTTCTTGTGCCATTACCGTGCTGTTTTTATTACTATAGCTCTGTAGCACAAGATGGGGTCAGGGATAGCAATACCGCCTGCAGTTCTTTTATTATTCAGGATTGTTTTAGCTATCCTGGGTTTTTTGTATTCCCATATGAAGCTGAAAATTGTCATTTCAAATTATGTGGAGATTTGTGTTGGAATTTTGATGGAGATAATTGCTTTTGCTAGGATGGCCATTTTTACTGTATTAGTCCTACCGATCCATGAGCCTAGGAGATCTTTCCATCTTCTGATATCTTCAGTTTCTTTCTTAATGTCTTAAGGTTTTTATTATATAAGCCTTTCAATTACTTGGGTAGAACTTCCCCAAGACACTTTATATTATTTGAGGCTATTGTGAAAGGTGTTGAATCCTTGATTTCTCTTCAGTCCATTTGTCATTTGTATAGAAGAGTTACTGATTTTTGTGAGTTAATTTTTGTATCCATCAGCTTTGCTGAAAGTGTTTCTCAACTATAGGAATTTCCTGGTGGAATTTTTTTGAATCACTTATGTATACATACATTTTGTTGTTATTATTTGTTTTGAATCAGACTTGTTTTGTGTCCAAGTATGTAGTCAGTTTTGGAAAACATTCCATGAGGTGCTGAGAAGTAGGTATGTCTTTTTGCATTTGGGTGGGATGTTCTATAAATTATCTGTTAAGTCCATTTGGTTTATGATGTCAGTTAGCTCTAGCATTTCTCTTGTAGTTTTTGTCTGGATGACTTACTGTTGGTAAAGTGGGTATTGCAGTCTTCCTGTTATCCAGGTATGAGTCAGTATGTGATTTAAACTGTGGTAGTGTTTCTTTCATGAACTTGAGCGCCCTTGAGTTTTTTGAGTTTAATAGATGTTAAGAATTAAAATGTCATTTTGCTGATTTAGGGGTTGGGAGTGGGAGTGTATTTCCCTCTTTTGATTTACTGGACTCAGATTATTTATTCCTTGTGTTTTCTTGGATATGTGATTAATTTCTTAATGTTGGAGTGTTCCTTCTAGCACCTTCTGTAGGGCTAAATTTGTAGATAGATATTGCTTAAATTTGGGGTTTATCACAGAATGTCTTATTTCTTTATCTACTGTGATATAAAAGTTTGCTGGATATAGTAGTCAGAGCAGGTATCTGTGGTCTCTTAGAGTTGTAAAGCACCTGTCCAAGCCCTTGTGGCTTTTAGAGTCTCCATTGAGAAGTCAGGTATAATTCTAATAGGTCTGTCTTTGTATGTTACATGGTCTTTTTCATTTATAGCTTTTAGTATTTTTTCTTTGTATGTTTAGTGTTTTGATTATTATGTGCCAAAGGGACTTTCATTTCTGGTCAAGTCTATTTGGTGTATGCGTCTTGGACCTTGATAAGGCATCTCCTTCTTTAGATTAGGGGCATTTTCTTCTAGGATTTTGTTGAAAATAATTTCTGTGCCTTTGATCTGGGTTTCTTTTTTAATTTTTTATTGGCTATTTTATTTATTTACATTTCAAATGTTATCCCTTTTCCTGGTTTCACCTCTGCAAAACCCCTTATCCCACCCACTCACTCCCACCTCACTGCCCTAGCATTCTCCTATGGTGGGGCATCAAGCCTTCATAGGACCAAGGGCCTCCCCTCCCAATGATGCCAGATAAGGCCATCCTCTACTACATATGCAGCTGGAGCCGTGGGTCCTTCCATGTGTAATCTTTGGTTGGTGATTTAGTCTCTGGGAGCTCTCAGGGGGGGTCTGGTTGGTTGATATTGTTGTTCTTCCTATGGGGTTGCGAACCCCTTCAGCTCTTTCAGTCCTTCCCCGTAATCCTCCATTGGGGTTCCTGTGCTCAGTCCAGTGGTTGGCTACAAGCATTCACATCTGTATCTGTAAGGCTCTGGCAGAGCCTCTCAGGAGACAGCTATATCAGGCTCCTGTCAGCAAGAATTTCTTGCCATCAGCAATAGTGACTGGGTTTGATGACTGCATATGGGATGAATCCCCAGGTGGGGCAGTCTCTGGATGGCCTTTTCTTCAGTTTCTGCTCCACTCTTTGTCCCTGTATTTCCTTTAGACAGGAGCAGTTCTGGCTTAAAATTTTTGAGAAGGGTGGGTGGCCGCATCCCTTAACCAGGAGCCATGCCTAACCTCTCCATATAGTCTCTACAGGTTCTCTTTCCCCTTTGTTGGGTATTTCAGCTCCTGGGAGCCTCTTGCTTTCCTGGCATCTAGGACTTTCTGTGGGCTACCCCTTTACCCCATCCCACATTGCTACACACCTCTGTTCAATTTCCTGACCCTCTATACATCTCCCCCATCTCCTCCTGCCCCCCTTTTTTCCTTTCCTTTCTTCCTCCCAAGTCCCTCCCACCCTCTACCTCTTGTGATTATTTTATTCCTCCTTCTAAGTAGGACTGAAGCATCCACACTTTGGTCTTCTTTTTTCTTGAGCTTCATGTGGTCTGTAAGTTGTATCGTGGGTATTTCGTGCTTTTTTTTTTCCTAATATCCACTTGTCAGTGAGTACATACCATGTGCGTTGTTTTGTGACTGGGTTACCTCACTCAGGATATTTTTTAGTTCCATCCATTTGCCAGTGAACTTCATGAAGTCATTGTTTTTAATAGCTGAATAGTACTCCATTGTGTAAATATACTACATTTTCTGTATCCATTCCTCTGTTGAAAGACATCTGGGTTGTTTCCAGCTTCTGGCTATTATAAATAAGGCTGCTATGAACATATTGGAGCATGTGTCCTTGTTATGTTAGAGCATCTTTTGGGAGTAGTATATCTGGGTCCTCAGGTAATGCTATGTCAGGTTTTCTGATGAATTGCCAGAGTGGTTGTACCAGCTTGCAATTCCACCTGCAGTAGAGAAGTGTTCTTCTTTCTCCTCATCCTCGCCAGAATCTGCTCTACCTGAGTTTTTTTATCTTAGCCATTCTGACTGGTGTGAGGTGGAATCTCAGGGTGGTTTTGATTTCCATTTCCTTGATGACTAAGGATGTTGAACATTTGTATAGGTACTTCTTGGCTGAGTAAGACTCCTCAGTTGAGAATTCTTTATTTAGCCCTATACCCCACTTTCAGTAGGGTTATTTGGTTCTCTGGAGTCAAGTTCTTTGTATAGATTGAATATTAGCCTTCTATCAGATGTAGGATTGGCAAAGATCTTTTCCTAATCTGTAGGTTACCATTTTGTCCTGATGACACTGTCCTTTACCTTACAGAAACTTTTCAGTTTCATGAGATCCCATACGTCTATAGTTGATCTTAGAGCCTGGGCCATTGGTGTTCTATTTAAGAAATTTTTTCCTGTGCTGATTTGTTCAGGGCTCTTTCCTACTTTCTCTTCTAATAGATTCAGTGTATCTGGTTTTATGTAGAGGTCTTTGATCCACTTGGACTTGAGCTTTGTACAAGGAGATAAGAATGGGTCAATTTGCATTTTTCTACACTTAAGCCATCACCATTTGTTGAAAATGCTGTCATTTTTCCACTGGATGGTTTTAGCTTCTTTGTCACAGATCAAGTGACCATAGGTGTGTGGTTCATTTCTGGGTCTTCAATTCTATTCCATTGATCTTCCTGCCTGTCTCTGTACCAATACCATGCAGTTTTTATCACTATTGCTCTGTAGTAGAACTTGAGGTCAGGGATGGTGATTCCCCTAGAAGTTCTCTTATTTTTGAGAATAGTTTTCGCTATTCTGGGTTTTTTGTTGATCCAAATGAATTTGAGAATTATTACTCTATCTCTGTGAAGAATTGAGTTGGAATTTTGATAGGGATTGCATTGAATCTTTAGATGGCTTTTGGTAAGATGGCCATTTTTACTATATTAATCCTGCCAGTCCATGAGCATGGGAGATCTTTCTATCTTCAGAGATCTTCTCCAATTTCTTTCTTCAGAGAATTGAAGTTCTTGTCGTACAGATCTTTCACTTGCTTGGTTATAGAGTCAATCCAAGATATTTTATATTATTTTTGACTATTGTGAAGGGTGTCATTTTCCTAATTTCTTTCTCAGCTAGCTTATTCTTTGAGTAGAGGAAGACTACTGATTTGTTTGAGTTAATTTTATATCCAGCCACTTTGTTGAAGTTGTTTATCAGGTCTAGGAGTTCTCTGGTAGAATTTTTGGGGTCACTTAAGTATAGTATCATATCATCTGCAAATAGTGATATTTTGACGTCTTCCTTTCCTATTTGTATCCCTTTGACCTCCTTCTGTTGTATAAATGCTCTGTCTAGGATGTCGAGTACTATATTAAATAGGTTAGGAGAGAGTGGACAGCCTTGTCTAGTCCCTGATTTTAGTGAGATGGCTTCAAGTCTCTCTCCATTTAGTTTGGTGTTGGCTACTGGTTTGTTGTATATTGCTTTTACTATGTTTAGGTATGGGCGTTGAATTCCTGATCTTTCTAAGACTTTTAACATGAAGGGGTGTTGAATTTTTTCAAATGCTTTTTCAGCATCTAATGAGATGATCATGTGATTTTTTTCCTTTGAGTTTATTTATATAGTGGATTACAGTGATGGATTTCTGTATATTAAACTATCCCTTGCATTCCTGGGATGAAGCCTACTTGATCATGGTGAATTATCATTTTTGATGTGTTTTTGGATTCAGTTTGCAAAAATTTTATTGAGTATTTTTGCATCAATATTTATAAGGGAAATTGGTCTGAAGTTCTCTTTGTTTGATTTTCGTGTGATTTTGGTATCAGTGTAACTGTGGATTCATAGAACAAATTAGGTAGTGTTCCTTCTGTTTGTATTTTGTGGAATAGTTTGAAGAGTATGGGTATTAGATCTTCTTTGAAGGTCTGATAGAATTCTGTACTAAAGCCATCTGGTCCTGGGCTTTTTTTGGTTAGGAGACTTTTAATAACTGCTTCTATGTCCTTACGGCGTATGGAACTTTAGATAGTTTATCTGATCCTGATTTAACTTTGGTACCTGGTATCTGTCTAGGAAGTTGTCCATTTCATCCAGGTTTTCCAGTTTTGTTGAGTATAGGCCTTTGTAGTAGGATCTGATGATTTTTTGAATTTCTTCAGTTTCTGTTGTTATGTCTCCCTTTTCAGTTCTGATTTTATTAATTTGGATACTGCCTCTGTGCCCTCTAGTTAGTCTAAGGGTTTATCTATCTTGTTGATTTTCTCAAAAAACCTGTTCCTGGTTTTGTTAATACTTTGTATAGTTCTCTTTGTTCCTACTTGGTTGATTTCAGCCCTGAGTTTGATTATTTTCTGCCGGCTACTCCTCTTGGGTGCATTTGCTTCTTTTTGTTCTAGAGCTTTCAGATGTCCTGTTAAGCTACTAGTGTATGCTTTCCCCAGTTTCTTTATGGAGGCACATAGAGCTATGAGTTTTCCTCTTAGCACTGCTTTCATTGTGTCTGTACCATAAGTTTGGGTATGTTGTGCCTTCATTTTCATTAAATTCTAGAAAATCTTTATTTTATTTCTTCCTTTTTTCTTTATTTCTTCTCTGATCAAATTATCATTGAGTAGGGTGTTAATCACCTTTCACGTGTATGTGGGCTTTCTGTTGTTGCTATTGAAGACCAGCCTTAGTCCATGGTGATCTGATAGGATACATGGGATAATTTCAATCTTCTTGTATCTGTAGAGGCCTGTTTTGTAACCAATTATATGGTCTATTTTGGAGAAGGTACCATGAGGTGCTGAGAAAAAGGTATATTCTTTTGCTTTAGGATGAAATGTTCTATAGATATCTGTTAAATCCATTTGGTTCATCACTTCTGTTAGTATTACTGTATCTCTGGTTAGGTTCTGTTTCCATGATCCGTCCATTAATGAGAGTGGGGTGTTGAAGTCTTCCACTATCATTTTGTGAGGTGCAATGTGTGCTTTGAGGTTTAGCAAAATTTCTTTTATGAATGTGGGTGCCCTTGCATTTGGGGCATAGATATTTAGAATTGAGAGTTCATCTTGGTAGATTTTTCCTTTGATGAGTATGAAGTATCCTTCCTTATCTTTTTTGATAACTTTTGGTTGAAAGTCTATTTTATTCGATATTAAAATGGCTACTCCAGCTTTTTTCTTGGGACCATTTGTTTGGAAAAATTTTTTCCATCCTTGTACTCTAAGTAGTGTCTGTGTCTTTGTCACTGAGGTACATTTCCTGTATGCAGCAAAATCGGTCCTGTTTATGTATCCAGTCTGTTAGTCTGTTTTTTTATTGGGGAATTGAGTCCATTGATGTTAAGAGATACTAGGGACCGGTGATTATTGCTTTGTGTTTTTTGTTGTTTGCAATTATGTTTGTGTGGCTATCTTCTTTTGGGTTTGTTGAAAGAAGATTACTTTCTTTTTCTTGGGTGTAGTTTCCTTCCTTGTGTTGGAGTTTTCCATCTATCATCCTTTATAGGGCTGGATTGTGGAAACATAATGGTTAAATTTGTTTGTCATGGAATTTCTTGGTTTCACCATCTATGGTAATTGAGTGTTTTGCTAGTTATAGTAGTCTGGGCTGGCATTTGTGTTCTCTCAGGGTCTGTATGATATCTGCCCAGGATCTTCTGGCTTTTAGAGTCTGTTGTAATTCTGATAGGTCTGCCTTTATATTTTACTTGACCTTTTTCTCTTACTGCTTTAATATTCTTTCCTTGTTCTGTGTATTTGGTGTTTTGATTATTATGTGACAGGAGGAATTTCTTTTCTGGTTCAATCTATTTGGGGCTCTATAAGCTTCTTATATGTTTATGGTCATCTCTTTCTTTAGGTTAGCTAAGTTTTCCTCTATAATTTTGTTGAAGATGTTTACTGGCCCTTGAGTTGGAAATCTTTGCTGTCTTCTATGCCTATTATCCTTAGGTTTGATCTTCTCACTATGTCCTGGATTTCCAGGTGTTTTGGGTTAGGAGCTTTTTGCATTTGCATTTTCTTTGACTGTTGAGTCAGTGTTTTCTATGGTATCTTCTATGCCTGAGATTCTCTCTTCTATCTCTTGTATTCTGTTGGTGATGCTTGCATCTATGACTCCTGATCTCTTTTCTAGATTTTTTACCTCCAGGGTTGTCTCCCTTTGTGATTTCTTTATTGTTCCTATTTCCATTTTTAGGTCTTGAATGGTTTTGTTCAATGCCTTCACCTGTTTGGTTGTGTTTTCCCGTATTTCTTTAAGGGATTTATGTGTTTCCTCTTTAAGGGCTTCTACCTGTTTACCTGTGTCCTCCTGTATTTCTTTAAGGGAGTTATTTATGACCTCCTTAAAGTCCTCTATCATCATCATGAAATGTGACTTTAAATCAGAGTCTTGGTTTTCAGGTATGTTGGGGTATCCAGGGCTTGCTGTGGTAGGAGAACTGGGTTCTGAGGATGCCAAATAGCCTTGGCTTCTGTTACTCATGTTCTTGCATTTGCCTCCATCAGGTTATCTCTGGTGTTAGTTGGTCTTGCTGTCTCTTAACTGGAGCTTGTCCCACCTGTGAGCCTGTGGTCTTAGGTGTGTCAGCACTCCTGGAGAAATGCTCTCTCAGATTGGGGTATGAATAGCTGTGCCACAGGGTCAGCTCCATGTGCAGATGAAAACCGGAAGGATCATGTTCCCAGCTGCTCCACCATTCCTGGGTCCTGTGGGCTCCAGGCGGGTCCCACTTGGATATGGTATTGAGGCCGTAATAGTTGTCTTACTTGTGATCTTAGGTTTGTCAGCCCTCCAGGGAGACCAGCTTTCTCCAGGCGGGATTGGGGTGCTGATAGTTTTGGCACAGGGTCAGCTCCAAGGCCCAGATAGAAACTGCTGATCTGGGTTTCTTATGCTTCCTGTCCTCCTGTTATTTTTAGATTTGGTGGTGTCTCGTATTTCTAGGATATCTTTTGCCAGGAATTTTTAGATTTAACATTTTCTTTAACTGATCAATTTCTCCTATCCTGTCTTTAAAACCCGAGATTCTCTCATCATCTTTGTATTCTGTTGGTGTGGCTTGCCTCTGTGGTTCCTGTTCAAGTTTTAAAGTTTTTATTTGTAGATTTTCCTCAGTTTGGGTTTCCTTTATTGATTCTGTTTCCACTTTTAGGCTTTGAGCTGTTTTATCCCTTCCATTCTACTGCTTGTTTGTGACTTCATGGGTGACTTTAAGGAATCCGTTCATTTCTTCTTTAAGGGCCTCTATCATATTGATAAAGGCTATTTTAAAATCTTTTTTTTTTGTGTTTCAGCTATGTTACAGTACTCAAGGCCTGCTCTGGTAGGTTTACTGGGCCCTATCGGATACATTGTCCTGGCTGTTACTATTTCTATGCTGACATCTAGGCATCTGGTTTGAGAAGAACGTAATTCTAGGTGTTGATATCTGATCTTGTGCTTGTTGTGGGCATGATTTATTCCTTGGTTTCTGTTGCCCTTTGGTTCTTAGAAGAGTTGGTTGTTCTATGTTGCCTAGTAGGAAACTCTTCTGGGGTCTGACACATAGTTGATCTAGGATAGTCCTGGAAGTGGGATGCACAGGGAGGAACAAAGCAGGGTGTCCACCAGGATCTGCTTAGACCCCTGGGAATGAGGCCAGATTGAGAAGTCACAAGAAGTAGTCTTCTACAGAGTTGGGGATAAGACTGGGGGACTAGACTTGAAGGAATGCAGGGAGAGGTGAGGAGATGGGGGCAGGAGGGGGAACAGAGGCCTCAGGGTTGTTGGTGTTTATCAGGGTGCTAGGCATATGAATCTAGTCCATATTTAGGTTATTGAATGAATATGTTTTTTACATAGTGCATGTGTACATGTATGGGAGCAGGTAAGTAAAGAAAAAGAAGTAGGTTCTCACCTTCAACCATGTGGGATTCGGGGGTTGGACTCAGGTTGATCAGCTTCGCAACAGGGGGCATTACCAACGAGCCACATCATCAGACAACTTCAACATCATGTATTGAGCATTTATTGTGTGTATAATACTGAACATTTGCTTATTTTAGTTGTTTCCCTAGAAAACATTCTGTTCTAAAATTAGTGGAATAGAGTTTATGAATCTAAATGTTTTGTGGTTTTCATTTTTAGGGAAGCAGCACGAGAATGTCGTAGAAAGAAGAAAGAATATGTCAAATGTTTAGAGAACAGAGTGGCAGTGCTTGAGAACCAAAACAAAACATTGATTGAGGAGCTAAAAGCACTTAAGGACCTTTACTGCCACAAATCAGATTAATTTGGGATTTAAATTTTCACCTGTTATGGTGGAGAATGGACTGGATTGGCCACAACCAGAAAGACAAATAAACATTTATTTTCTAAACATTTCTTTTTTTTCTATGCGCAAAACTGCCTGAAAGCAACTACAGAATTTCATTCATTTCTGCTTTTGCATTAAACTGTGAATGTTCCAACAACTACTTCCACTTCTGCCCTCAAGAAATGTGCAGCGCCAGGAATCATGAAGAGACTTCTGCCCTCGTCTCCACCACCCTCAAGAAGTAATCATTTGCTTATTTGTAAATTGTTGGGGGAAACAAGAAAAATGAAATCTTGTCTTTCTTATTTTTGTTTTAGGTTTGTTTTGTTTGTTTTCTTTTCTTTTTAATGATTTCAAGGTTTGTGCTGAGCTCCATGATTGCCTTAGGGACAATTAATTACCCAGTCTCCTGAGCTGAAGTAATGTGTGGGACTCATAAGGAAAGTAAGTAAGGTGCAATGAAGAAGTGTTGATTGCCAAACTGATGATTTTACACTTTCATTGTGAATTATGTAAAACTATTAAAGACATCCTTATATAAGGATCTTAGTGTGATGCTGAGGAGTAAAGTTTCTATGTATGTTCTTTTCTTCAGTACTGACAACACGTTGTCCTTGGTTCTGAGAAGCATTTGGTATTAGCTACAGCTCTTCTCTAGGGCAGTTGTTGCTTCTTACTTCAGTTCTATGTGTTCAGCAATTTGAATACATTAAAAGAAGTAACCAACTGAATGGAAAGCATAGTATTGAATTTTGAGTTAAGTTAAAATCATAGTATATATAAAGCTTATTTTGGTTAGTACTAAATCTTAATGAACAGGTGCTGGCCCGGGAGCCAACTCCTTGAGTTATATAATAAGGTTTTTAATAAATAAAAACTTTCATCCTTGCTCTCAAAATCCTTATACTGTCACTCATTTACCTGAAAAATTATTTCTAACTCACTGTTGCATTTATGCTGTGCGACCAACAGGAACATTTTCAAGATGTCCAAGCAAAGTGATTGCCCTCAGAAAGTACTAAATTGACAAACTTTTCTATATTCACGTATTTTTATCAGAAAATCTCTTGGAATTTTTTTAAGTCAAAGAAGTTACAAGGATGTGCTTCTAAAATGTGTAAACTGCACACAAAAAAAGTAATTTTCTTCAGGCATTGTAGTGTGCTATGGTACAATATTTGGCAAAACACTTTTTTTTCTCCCAAAAACGGTGGTACTACTTTAACTATCCCAATGCTGTTCTGTTTCTAAGAATGCTCCCTGCTTAAATCTTTACTCATAGTCTGCATTTATGTGTAACACTGTTTCTGATAAGACTTAGTAATAATTCTTTTTGTTTTTCATTAAGCCTGATAAAAATCTTAAGAGTTACTTCTTTAAAAGACAAATATGAGGGGAGTGGAGGCTGGCATGTTAGATTACTTCATGTTTGAGGAAGGACTCAGACTCAGAAGGGTGTTTTATATTTGCTTTGGGATATTAAGAAAGTTAATGTCAGTATATATATGAGCGTAAGATGTTTGGCCCATTTTTAAAATAAGACTTTAGGTTGCTATCTGTAAATGTTGTATGTTGTTTGTAACAAACCATTGTCTTTTTTCAAGGATGACCAGTTTGTGAAGGAACATCATTCTAAGAGTTGAGTGATGTAATAATCCTTATGTCTGGACAGTTCACCAGATTCTCCAGAAGGCTTTCAAACGACTAAAGTTTGATGTTTGTCCTGCTGAGCTTACTGGGAAAGAGATAGCATAAAAACTGTCTGTACCAGCATGTAGATGTATCATTTGCTAAACTTGGTGAAACAAAAATGAAGCAGAATCATAAATCTGTCAACAAACTGGAATGACTTCATATTAAGTCAGAATGTCAGATTGAGCATTTTAAATGTCACAAGTGGAAAATTTGCCTAGTATGTATAAGTTGTAATTTGTAAGTGTCTGTCTTCAAAAGTTGAGGCTTTCTACATAATGAGGAAATTGGTGGTCTTCTTAACCCTTTAGAGACCAAGGCAGTCTCAGTCATACTTAATACTTGGATGGATATTAATTTACAGAGGCCTGGGCCTTTATGCTTGGAACATGACTGGGTTTGACACCAGTTACTTAATAATGTGAGAAATATATGGTGTTGTGAAATCTGAATTTGAAATTTCAGTTCATACAGAAAGAAATCAAGCCTCTTTAATGCAAGCTGGATTTTTTTTAAAAAAAAAATTGAGAATTAGAAAAAAACAAACAAACTTGCTTTTGAGCTACGTGGAAAATCTTTATTAAGAAGATGACATAATTTTTTAAAAACTCTTATATCCAAGATTGTATGTGGCCACATTACCGGTAATGTTTTTCTCTTCATATTGGCCAAAAGGGAATGAAAATGTCATAGGAATCTGTACATATGCTACTGATTTGCCTAGAAAATAGCAAGTTTGGTATTGCTCACTTTGCATATATAGTGGCACTTTTATCTATAGGACAGATTAACTCTAATAAAAATGAAATGGGGAGGGGTTTATTTTTGATATTACTGAGTTTTCAAGCTTTGATAGTGTTTAACTGAAAAATGGTTTAGAAAGGGCTAGATCCAATATGTTCATATTTAAAAAATTGATATGAGATACAATTTAAGTTCTTTATCAAAAGCAAGTACCATATTAGCAACCATCATATTGTCCTAGGTGCTGTGCTTGTTTAGATGTTACAGAGTGGGTGGGGAAGTGGCATTTTGTAATATATGTGTACATATATACATACAGTATATCATCTAAATGCTCTGAGAGCTGTTATGTCAGGAATGCTGAGTGTTACAGTGTATTGAGGTCAGATGAGATCCCACTCTCCTGTACATTCTCCTGCATCTCTTCTGGTGTTTCAGTGACTGTATTACTTCAGCACTCACAACTGGGTTTTCTCTTTTCTTCCAGTTTTTTATTAGTTTTTTTTTTTTTGGTTGTTGTTGTTTGGCTTGATCCTTTTGAGTGTGTTACCAGTCACTTGAAAACTCCTAAACCCCAAAGCTTTTTTTTTCCCCTGCTTTGTTTCTGGCAGCTATAAAATTGGTAAGAACATTTTGAAAATAGCTTTTAAGAGACTTGTTTCAAGAATCATTTTGGACAAAGACTTCTGGTGTTTCATTTGAACAGAGATTTTTGTCAAGATGTGTTATGATGGTAAGTCAGCAAGCAGTGCTAGTGTCTAAAGCACAAAACCAGTCAGTTAGGCTGTCCAATCAGAAGTCCTCTTGGCTGAAGTTGGTCTGTCTCTCAGGACTCCTCCTACTGTTTTCAACCTTTTAGAGTGACATGGAATCATACAAATATTGGGGCTTAGAAACAAACATTTATATAACCTGGAATGTTTTTCCTTCTTGAAGTGACTTCGATCTCTATGTTATAGTCTTTCCTGTTTAGGAGGCTTTAATCCTCTGTCAACCCCAGTCAGCTAGTAACACAAATTGGTTTCTCTACCAATAGCTGCTTCATTTTCAGTTCCTTCCAGAGGCTTTTGTTTTGCCTTTGTAACACTGAAAACTATTGGTATATCATTCTTCGGGGCCCAATACAAAGGTTGTATATTTACTTGGGGTTGTATTTACATTAATTCTTTGTAAATGTTCAGTGTAACTTGCACTTTTTTTTAATGACCCAGTTTGGGTATCAGCAACTTGGGAAATTCCTCATCAGTGAGTTCTCAGCTGACCCTTTTGTCTTCCTCCTCTTCAAATCATGACTCCTTAATGGAAGCTTTTCACTGATTACAATATCATAGCTAGCCTTAAGCATGTTATAAAAGCTAAATATCTGGGAATTAGATTTGACTAATGAAGGAAAAATAAGTACTTATAATTTTAAATTTCATCCTCACTTCAACATTAGTTCTATGTAGAGTATGCCAAAAAATTTCAGAAGATTACAAACCTTGTTAAAGCAATTAATTTATTGTCATCATGGGAGACCATGTAATCATTGTTACTAAATCATTTTAATTTGGCTTTGTTAACTTATGAGAAATGCTGCCTAAACTTGACTGGTTTCTGACTGAGGGGAGTAAAGTATGCTTTGTTAGGCCTGTAGGCGAATCATTCTAGAATAAACTTGTTCACTGAGATGTACAAAGCACAACTAGAGTTTGGGGTGGCTTGTGTGTGTCTTGATTACTTTCAATGTTAATAATGTTGACTTTTTAAGTTAACAGTCACTGTTATGTACTAGGAACTGGTTTCCTTGACTTTCTAGAATCAATGGCCAAGAGAGGCATATAATCCTTGAGGGGTTGAAGGTATCATGAAGTTGAGTCAGTATGGAAGAATTTCAAACAAATCAAACAGGGTGCTGAAGTTCCGGCTGACTCATCTGCTCATGGTATGCTTACTGATTAGTGAATGTAGTTTTAAGCCTTTGTATGTGTCCTCAGGGGCTGACAAACTTTAACAAGGACCAGATAACATTTGAATGGAGGAATTATATTTCAGGTGTTTTAGCTTGAAATTTATTTTTTAAAAAAAGAAAAATTAAAAAAAAAAAGAGAGAGAGAGAGAGAGAGCAAAGTTTGGGAAGCGAGTTGGCAGTAGAGAGCAGGCAGAGCTGGTGATCTGTGGTGGGCCTGTCCACTGCTGCAGTGGGGCGGGTCCCAGCTGGTGATCCGCGGTGGGCCTGTCCACTGCTGCAGTGGGGTGGGTCCCAGCTGGGTAAATGTTAAATTGTTACCAGCAAGTAAAGGAAGATGAGTAATCTATAGGAAGTATCTGAGAAGGGCCAAACAAGAGACTCCGACTTCCCCAGGCATGATTTACTACTGCCCATAGAAGTATAGCATTTCTAAACTTCTGTCTAAGGGACATCTCCAGAGATAAGAGTAAGTCTGAGATATTGAAAAAAATCAGTAGGGAAGAAAGATCACTGCAGATCATAATCTATGTTGGCCACATGAAATGATTTATTATATTTGGGAAGTTTTATTTTCTTATGTTTTTTAAAATTGAATTGGTAAGTGCTTTATAGACGTATTTTTACCCAGGTGCCACTTCAATGTGTATGTAATAAAATTATTTATATTAAAAGTGGGAAATTTGTCAACATTTTTCTGTGTGTGTAGATTTATTAGGACGGTGAAGAAGTGTGCTAGTTAGCAGTTTCCTGTGTAAAGCTGTCTCTACTGATCTGTACACATCGGTTATAGTGCCCCAGTAGAAGGGATCATTTCCAACCTAGACATGTCACTTGAAACTCTTGAAAAACAAAATAACCAGGGAAGTCCAAGAATGGTATTTGGCTTTTTGGTTTTTCCTTGAGTACTGGAGTAGAGAATACCTCCCCAGAACTGTCAGCACAAAACAGGGTATCAGCTTTAACTCTGATGTTCCTATTGGAGTAGAGTACTAATAGCTATGAGAAGGGAAATACATTTCTAGTAACCTTCCCTACAGTCTAGAAACATCCCTGTTTAAATTTTTTACCTAAGTCTTCTTGTGCTTTATGTGTAAAGAATAAAAGTACCAAGACACCATGCATTTTATTAACACTATGTACATACTGGCTGCTTTGTGTTCAGAATGGTAGCAGTTACTTTGTATATTAAAGTGATCCTTGTGAATTTGTGAAATATTGTCATAAAGTGCTTTTCTTACTGTAATCTTTGTGGTATCAACTGTCATAATGCCCTTTTTACACAGACATTTATGTGCAGTCACATAAACATGCTTTTTAAAACTCTGTAGAGTCTCTTTTTTTGGGCCTGGGACCCCCCCACACACACACACACACAAAGCTGTTTACCCTCATTTTCTTGGACTTGAGTTTATTTTGTTAAATGAGCAAAGACTGCATTGAATAATCACAAGCTTGTAATGCTTAGCAACAGAAAACTGTGATTCACACAACACATCTAAATACTCAATTTTACTGAATTATTTTTAGCACTTTTTTCAGTAAGGTTGTGTTTCAGTAAAGCAGTGACCTAAAACTCCCAAGTACAGTTTTCCTGTTGAGTAACTAATAGAGACGTGCCCAGCAGCTTACAGTTAAGTGTGTACATGCCCTGAAAGAACAGTAACAACTCGGGTCACCTTTATTCTGAATTATGTGATTGTATAAAATCCAAAAGGAAGGTGGGTACAATAACATGCCCTTGTAATCCCAGACTCAGGAACACAGGAGGCAAAACCAGAAGCTAAGTTGGGCTATCTGGTGGAGAGCCTGTGGGGAAGGTGGGAAGAGTATGAACAAGGAAATCCTGGAGTGGATGTAGCTATTATTGTCAAAGAACTAACAATAAGATCCCTATAATCTGAAGTTCTGGAATTTAGGAACTTATTCCTAAACTGTATACTGTCTCCTGATTGATTGTCAAATGTGGTCTTGAAGCTCAGGTCATGTGGATCTCTTGTTTTCTCCTTTCTGCTGAGCAACCACACTTACCTGAATTACTGAGACATATTTTAAAAGTGAAAGAATGGGAGCTGGCATGGTGGCACATACCTTTAATTCCAGGATTTGGGAGACAAGAGGCCAGCCTGGTCTACATAGTGAGTTCCAGGACAGCCAGAGCTACATAGTGAGACATATATGACTTGAAAGGATGGTGTCAATTTTATGAGGACCAGAGGTGTAAACCAGAGTTGTGCCAAGCAGTTCAGTCCTGTGATCATATTCTTAAGCTACTGAACCTCTGGAAAGAGCATAATGCCTATCTTTGTGTGGCTGCCACTTGACATTCATTTGAGGACCTAGGAACTAGAGTAACAGAAGAAAAGTACTTCTCAAAATCTAAAACATTCCTCCAAGAATATAACTTTGTATGTATAGTTGGTATCCCTTTCCTCTACAGTGAATTCTAGACTTTCATGTATTTGTTACATTTACAGGGAAGCACAGGTCCCAAACAGAACAAATTTCTCCTCCAAATCTGTCCCTTCAGGCATTTTCCTTGTCCCAAGTGGTGCCACTTTCGATTAAGTTGACTGTCAAGCCCAGGAAAGCCACTGTTCATCCTTGCCACCTTGCCTGATACTGAAATTTCTTCACATTTTAAGCATTCTCCAGATTAGGACTAACATTGAGTGAAAGGCAAGCTCATTTCCAGGGATGAGTATTATTATTGCTTTTTAATTGATATAACAAAATCATAAAGTTGGGCAACCACCATTCCTATGCAGTTCACAAACATTTCCATCATCTGGATAAAATCCTACACCTACTAGTTATCTTCCCCCTTTTTCCTCCTGCCTCTGGCAACCCACAATCTGTTTTCTGTGAATTTAGCATTTTCAAATAAGTTGAGTCATAATGTGTGTATGACTTTGTATCTAGCTTTTTTCATTAGACATGTTTCTGTAACACTGGAATCAAACCTAGTCCCTGTTCATACTAGTCCAGTGTTCTACCACATCCTCCATCTCTATGCCGGATTTGAACCCTGGGTTCTATCTAGTATGCTAAGCAAGTAATCTAACACCAAGCTGCATTCCTTAATTTCTTTTATGTCTCTTTGTTGCTTTTGGAAGAAAAACTAGAATAGCAGAACCAGTTTTATACAAGGCTATGATATGTATAGACTTTTGTAGCCTGTTAGTTTTCCCTTCTGCCCCCATAATTAGCATCCCATATAGACAATGTTTATTGTTGGGGTTGGTTGGTTGGTTTCTTTCTTTTCTTTTCTTTTCTTTTCTTTTTCTGAGACTGTCAGGATTTTTTAATTTAACCCTTTCCTGGCTATGCCAAGAAGTATTTACGATTGTACAGCATTAAGACTTTTGAGTTAACAAGTCTTCAAATATTGAGGCACAACTGAAGACTGCCTAAATTATTCCGCTTGTATGAGTGTGAGAACACTCCTTTAGCTTGCTAATGCAGCCTCTCACTAAAATGACACCCCTTGTTCTGTAAAGAACATGAATGGTACTTTTCCATGGGACAGTTATGTGGAGCAGGAAGGTTACAACACAGAAACTCCTACCTTCTACTAACTCGAGTCAGGTGCTAGGTTCCAGGACAACTTACCAATACTGTGTTGGTTTGTTTTTTGTTCGATTTGTTTTGTTTTAAGAACTTTAAGGTTCTGTTAAAGAACTAGTAGAAAATGTTTCCAATAAAGAGTAACAATTATCTGAGGACATATAGCAAAGTGCAAGAGACTGAGACAGGAGGACAGTTTTAGATTATGCTGGACTACATAGTGAGACCAGGTCTCAAAGGGCAAAGTATACTAGTGAAATGGCATTGATTATTGTTTGGTAAATCTTATACACATTAAAGTAACTTCATTATTGAGAGTATGCTTTGTTATTTTAACAGCCTGAGAATGTACTTCTTGAGACATGAATTGAATTAGGACAGAAAAGCAGACCTAACACGATACATTTAGATAATCATAATGGACTTTTTTTTAATGCACTGATGTTACTGAGCTGCCTTTTATGACACCTAAACCTCAGTGCTGTGCTGTTTCCAGTGTACAATGGATCTGCTAAGACAAGATTGCAGGCAAGCTGGGAGTGATGGCATACATCTGTAACCCCATCGCTGTGGAGGTAGTGGTAGGAGTTGTTCCTGGTCAGCCTGGGCTAGACTGTGAAATAGTAGTAACAGTTAGGATTCTACCCTCAAAAGAATCTAGCATTCAGGCCCTAGAGATGTGGTTGCAGTGGTAAGGAGCATTTGCTTCTCTTTCAGAGGACTAAATTCAATTTCCAGCCCCCAGGCAGCTCACAACCTGTAATTCTAGCTGCAAAGGGAACACGTCTAGCTTCTGTTTGCACTATATACACATATCTGCACATAGGCATACCTAATTAAAACACCAATTTTTAAAAATCTAATATTTAGTTCATTGTAACTGGGTCAATTACAGTTCTGATTTCTATGTAAAGGAATATATTTCCTGACAGTTGTGCCCTTAACAGCCAATGACCAGAACACATAGATGTAAAAGGCCAATCAGAGAATCTCAGCTCTAAAGAATTAGAGTACTTTTCCAGTTGCCACCCAAAATCTCCACACCAGGCCTGCTGTTCTCACTCTCCCTCTTGGGCTGTCATCTTGGGAGCATTCCCACTTAAACTTTCTGTACCCTAATACACACACACACACACACACACACACACACACACACACAATTTTCTGTTTGCCTAGAGACGACCATGACCAATAATACAATTACCATTTTAAATAGGTATGAAAGACAACATTGACAGGTACTCTCATATCCAAAATGTTTAATAAGAAAAATGAGGTCTTACTTTGAACCGTCTATTCAACAAATTTCTATTACTAAATGCCACTGTGCGGCTATAATATCTATGCTCTAAACTGCTAGAGCTTTTAGTTAAACTTTAATGTAAAAGGAGAAGCTTATATTGATAACTTTATTCATAAAGTCTACCCAGAGAAAATTAAAAAATTGGAACCTCTGGCTGGGGATGTAATCTCAGGGCTAGTGTTTGCCCAGTGTCTGCAAAACCTAAGTTTTGATCTCTAGCACTACAAAACATCGATTACCTATAATTGGAATTCACCTTGATTACTTGGTTATACACTTTTGACTGGACCCTGGGGAAGCAAAATGAAAGAGACCTCCGAGCAGCTTGCAACCCACCAGTGAGTGATTATAGGTACGATGCAGAGTTTGCACCTTGGGAGCTAACCTTTGTGAAGAAATGAGATTTAACGTTACAAAACTAACAAACTAAAAGGCAAAAAAAAAAAAAAAAAAAAAAACCTAAGAAATAGATACAATAACAGGTAATTTAAAATGTACAATTTTATTTTTATTTATTTGCTTATATACTTACTCCTGAAATCTAGTTAAAAAAAAAAAAGTATAAGACCCAGAAAACTCATCTTCATCTCAAGGTGCTCTAAGAACTGAATGGTCAGCCAGGTGCATGGCACACGCCAGTAATCCCAGCACTCAGTGGCAGAGGGAAGAGAATTACTGCAAGCTTGAGGTCAGCCCGGCCTAGTTTCAGACAGACCCAGGGCTGCAGAGTAAGGCCTTATCCAACACAAAAAAAGAGCAAGAGAGCACTCCACCAGTACAAACATTTCAGAGAATACCTGTTTACATTCAGCAGACAAAGAAACTGAAACAAAATACATCCCAGAATGTGTGACAGACTCTCCAGTTTAAGGACACTGTTACACCACTTTCTATCAGTAGGAACTGCTCACCAAGTGCACACACACACAGGGTAAGGAAAGAACTGCAGCCAGACCTCGCATGTCCAGTCTGACAGACAGTTACGGGCAACGAGGCAAGGCACTGTCTACAAAGTACATACGTGGTTTGTCCCTTGAGCAGCTCTGAGCAGAATGACTTGCAGTTGGCCATGTTATTAACACTGTTAAGAGTTCTAGCTGTAGTGGTGGCAAACACCTTTAATCCCAGCACTTGGGAGGCAGAGGCAGGTGGATTTCTGAGTTTGAGGCCAGCCTGGTCTACAAAGTGAGTTCCAGGAGAGCCAGGGCTACACAGAGAAACCCTGTCTCGAAAAACCAAAAAAAAAAAAAAAAAAAAAAAAAAAGATTATTTCGGGCTGGAGAGACGACGGCTCAGTGGTTAAGAGCACCACCAACTGCTCTTCCAGAGGTCCTGAGTTCAATTCCCAGCAACCACATGGTGGCTCACAACTATCTGTAATGGGATCTGATGTTCTCTTCTAGTATGTGTCTGAAGATAGCTGCAGTGTACTCATATAAATAAAAAATAAATAAATCTTAAAAAAAAAAAAAAGAGTTCTAGCTGTAAGACCTTAACTGGCACATTCAATTCTTAGAAAGCCCTGCCCACTACAAGTCGTCCCTCTGGATTCTCTTCTGGGCTTTGTAAATGTGTACGTCCTTCTCAGGATCGTAGTGAACCTTACTCACAGTAAACTGCCTCTCCAGCATTGTTAAGAAGTTATTATCCCGTTCATAGCGGATTCGGCAAGCTAAAAGAATCACAGAGTTACTGCTACAGAGATGTCCCAGTGTTTGAAGAAGGTCTGTGAAGGTATCTTCTAAGTATATGACATCCGCTCCAAGTATGAGATCAAATTCTCCAGGTGAAAAACTTTCCAAATTTTGTCCCCAAGTCAGCTCCTTAACAACCACCTTAGGTTGGATATGGGGAGGTAAGTTGGCTTCAACATTTGACTTAAGAAATTCTAATGCTACTTTTCGATCCGTGATAGTCACATGAGCACCTACAATGTAGACAAACAGAAAGTAAGGTGAACATCGTACAACCACAGTAGACGGGGAGTCTTGTCTAGTTAACACAGGGCACTCTCTACATATCCCACTATTACACAGAACACTACACCCTTCCACAGGCAGGTAACCAGACCAGACCTCTTTTTATGCTGTGGATATAAAAATAAACGTTCGGCTTGCTTCTGTGGCACACCTACTACTGTTTGCCAAAGTGGTTCTAGTATATTGTAGAGTCACAGAGTAACACAAGCCAATTCTCCTGAATTTTCCAACCTTCATGAGTCATCTTCATTCAATTTGATTCATTGGGTTATAACCCTCAAATCATTAAGGCTCAGGGTAAAACACAATCCAAGAATGGAAAATCAAGCAGCAAAATATGGCTATCAAGATGAAAAGATACAAAAACAAACCAAAAAAGTCTGCTTTAGAGGAACTAAGGTTAAAACAGACTCACAAGAGACAACTCACCTACTAAGAATTTCCAGGCCACCACCATGCTGTTCTGAAGCAGCTAAGCTATTTGTGTGATACAATCATAACTTATGAGAACTTGTCCTCTGAATTAGTGTACAGACTTAGTGTGTACCAGCTAACATCTTAGAAGGCTCATTCATGTTCTCCAAATGCTAGTCTATATGCAGATGAGGGAGTTAATGGTACAGTATTTTATTCATCTGTCTTCATGGGTTATTGGACAATGAACTGTAATATCTATTTTCTTAAACCACTGTGGGTAAAAGAAGACTGAACCACATCCAACCATTACAAAGTGGAGTCAGATCTAGTTTTGACATCAGAAAGTCTGAAACTTAAAACTGTTTTATTCCTTCATAATAGTATCTTTCCTTTGTACATTCTTTCCTAATCTCCCAAAGGATCCCAACTCCTTTCCAGTGGCAGCTCACACCAGGTGTTTCTTATCTTGATAAAACACTAAGGTGGTATGCAATTACATCTGAGGTTACAGTCCAGATGGTGCTGCCAACAAAAACGCTCACACTGTCCCAGTCTTGGAGCCTGAGCCCATCCCACTCCAATGAGTCACAGACAGTGTTGCCCAATAAGCAGAATTTAATGAAAACTGCAGGCAGCCTTCCCGGTTTGACTGTGTCCTTATATCTGTGTAGTTCTTAGCAGGACACAGAGCAATCTACTCTGCTCATTTAAGCTTCACCTCAGCACTTACTCTGATAACTTCTCTAATGCCTATCCTGACAAGGAAAGCCAGTAAATCCCTACCAACTAGGTACTATCATCTTACAAGGTATTCCAGAGCTGACATGGGACTGTAATGTCAACTAAACATTAGTCTAACAACTACCAATTTACAAATACCTAAGTGACCACCACCAGCCAGGGGAGACCCAGCACAGTGCTCCCTCCAGCCACAGAGCTGACCCAGCACAGGCCCTGGTAGGAGAACCTGCATTTTACCTAGGTTGGTTACAGCCTCATGAATAAGGTAAAGAAGGGCATGATGTTGGACCAAACAAGAAGGCAGTGATAAAATGTTCTCCTGTAAGGTTAAGTACTGCTAGTAGAAAAGCAAGCTAATTTAGTCCATAAATGACAATGAAAATAGACCTAGTACAAATACAATGGGCTGTCACTCAGGAATGGAAAAACAATGTGTAAAACTTTGTCATCACTTTTAGCTTGTTTTATAAGTACTGCTTTACTTTTGATTAAAACATTCAGACATATACCACGTGCTAGAGATACAAAGCTGAGTACAAAAGCCTTACCTGGAGTGCAGTTTCCTAAGTGAGAGAAAGCTAAGAATAACTGGGGTGCAGTGGGAGGCAGAGCAGCAGGAACATGCTGTGCACCAGAAAACAAGTGTTCAGAATTCCTCAAAAGAGGGAGAGCCCAAAGGAAGGAGAACCTGAACTTAATGTAAGGTGAGGCCACATGAGCTGGGAAAGGAAAAGGCCATTCTAGGTAAAAGGCATCAGCCATCAACAGTGTGGTCCTGGGAACTCCACAAAACATGGAAGAAGCTGATGAGCGGCACATGAGATTACAAAGCCTTACCAACACGCCTGGGTGGAGTCTGAAGCAACAGAAAGGTGTGTTTAAACACAGATCACAACATCAGTTAACTGTACATTTTAGCTAACTATCTGACAGCTACTCCAGGAAGTGAGTCTGAGAAAGCAGAAGGACCAGGTGGGAGGTGGCTATGGTCATGCATGGGACAGACGGTGAAGGGTCAAGTCAGCATTAGAGAGGTAAGTTACAACAGACTCCACAGAGGCCAGGAGGGCTGAATCTAACCACAATCCATTAACTCTGTGGTCCCCTTCATTACACCACATGAAGAGACTAGTGAGGAGAGAGATCAGGTCTACTTGTCACAGAAGGCTGTAATAAGAATGAGACTAAACACATAGCCTATCCCTCAATTCCTGGATGACTACTTAGACAGTGACACTAACTCAGAACCAAGGAGGAAAGGGAAGAGACGTTCGTTTGTCTTGTGCTGCTTGAAGTATTAGGAAAGAGCCAGGGGGCGATGCTCATTTTCAGAAGCACAGGTCTAAGGCTCACCAGAGAGCTGTAATAGAATAGCAGCTAGTCAACAGAGGGCATCTTCCTAAGCATTGTATTTTAAGATAGGTCTCCAGATTTAACTGGGCATAGAATTACAGATTTTTTAAATGCAGATTCTCTGACCCAACCTACCAAATCCTATCTTCAAAATGGGATTTTTTCCCCCATCTAGAAATAGTTCTCAATTAGCATAAAGATTCAGGGATTTTTAAACTAAAGCTCAGAGTTTGAAAGTCAGAACTATATTCAAAGTCTCAGCATGATTCATAGCTTTGCAATCTTGGGGAGGTGACTTACTAACCCTTTGTCAACACTTGAGAACTCATGATCAAACTTACTTAGGACACAGGTCTACTCTGATGACCCTGAATACACAGCCCACTCCCCACACAGGAACTGCTCCTTCACCTTGAAAGCCTCACACCCAATACTGACATTCTTCAGAGCATCATTCACTTCTTTTAACCTTTTTATGTACCTGCCTTTACCTTGTCCTTCACTCGAGACTTAGAACATAAGTAAGCTTCCTAGGATGCCAGTCTGCCTATCTGTTTACTGTGTGCTACCTACACTGACCTAGCAGGCACTTTCTAAGTAACCCCTGCAGTCAGGGACAAGTGACTAAGACTACCAAAACACAAACTTTAAAAAGGGAACAATCAACCCCTTTCCAATGTTTCAAAATCACTCTATGTTTTAGTTCTGTTTCTATTTTTAAAACTTTCTTACTCTCAATTCTTAACATCAAAATCTCTCCTATCTAATACTGTGTGAAATTGTGTCTGTCCTTCCTTACCTATCTAAAGCGTCTGATGGACAATTAGCTGGACAGGAAGTTGAAGGTAGGACTTCCTGGGAGTGGGAAAGGAACTCTGAAAAGGAGGAAAGCCTTTTCTGCCAGGATACATGAGGTAAGATGGATGTGACTACGGGCCTGGAAGGTCTATCGTGCCATGTTGTTGGATGGGGCTAGGTGGACCAGTTATCTTAGATGAGCTAACTGAGAGTCTGCCCAGCTAAGACCTAAGGCACTGAAATATCAAAAGGTCTCTACATGATTATTTGGGAAAAGGTGGTTAAGGAATAATTGCCACCATATTAATTTCTAGTATTAATATATACAGAATATAAGGATCTTTTCATCTACACCACACAAACACATAAACACAAACGCATACACATATACACACACTACATACATATACACACTCATAAACACCACATACACACATCATGTATACATACACATACGTACACACACTCACACATGTACACATATACACACCACGCATATATACATACACACCATGCATAATACATACACTCACACATACATACACACCATGCATACACACACGTTACTCATTCATAAATACATGCACACAGCACACATACATATATATATACATAGACACTCACATACACACAGAGCACATCTTTGTCAGCTAAGGAGCTAACCTAGCTAATTACATATAGATGGAAACTAGCCCATCTTGAGCCTCACTGAGGAGCAAATACTATCACTACCCCCATTTTACAGATGGAGAAGTCAGTGTTTAGAGATTAACACTGTGCCCAAGCTCAAACAGATGGAATAAACAAGGTGTCAAAATTAATTATAACTACAACTATAAATTTATGCACTAACATGTCTCTATACCAGCCAACAAAATTTTGCAAGAAGCCTATGTTTACAGTAGAAAACAGGGGGCAAGGTGGGAGGGAGTTAGCATACCAACAACCTCAGTTTGAGCTGACATTTCTTTTGAGCCCTGGATCTCTGCTGATAAGAACACTAAATGTGGCTTAATATCTCAAAATGCTGGTTTCAATTGAAAAACAAAATTAAAAATAATGTATGACATCCATGATAATGTTTATAAGGACCATTGGAAGATAAAAATGATACACAGACAACAAGAGTCTCCCCAATGGCTTATTTTGTTTCTAGACAGACAGAAGAATAAATCAATGTGTACTTTAAAAAATTAACCTTCAGTTTCATGTGGATAGGTGTTTTGCCTGGATATGTGTCTGTGTAGCACTTACACAGTTTCCACACGGCCAGAAGAGGATGTTGGATCCCCTGGCACTGAAGTTACAGGCTTTTCTGAGCAGCCATGTGGGTGATGGGCTCAAACCCAGGTCCTCTGGAAGAGTAGCCAGGGTTCCTAACCATTGAACCATCTCTCTGGCCTCTAAGATGCTTATGTCCACCATCCCTGCCAACACTCGCTCTTTAATTGAGACTGAGCAAAGCAATACACAACATGGCTCTGAAACAGAAAAGGAATCAGAAAAAAAAAAAGTGGGACAAGAGGGGCTCAGGTTGGGCCTAAAGCACAGTAGAGCACAAATAATTCAAGGCTCTGTAATTCCAGGCGCACACGCATGCACAAACACACACACACCATTAGTGTGCTCTGAGAACCTGTAACATTGGCATAATTATCCTGGGAGCTTTTTACAAAACAAGGTCTAAAGCTCCACTCCAGAGCCACTGAATCAGAAACCACACCATAAGAAGAGCCCCAGATGACAATCCTTGGGTGGTTGGCATGAGGGATGGTGTCCTAAAAGTTAGCTGCTCCTTATCATGGACAACCTAAACGTTGTAGAAAGAAGTCAACAGTGGGGGAAAACAACAACAGCAACAACAACAACAAAAACAAATTTAAAACTTCAAAGCAGCCACGCACAGCAGTACAGCATGGCTGTAATCCCAGCTACTCAGGATTCTGAGAACAGAGGACTACAAGCTCAAGGCCAGCCTGGCCAGCACTGAAAGACACTACCGTCAGCAAGAAAAAAAAAAAAAATCAATGCCTGTATCAGATGAAGGTTGATAGACTGGTATCAATTAAAAATTATAGATCGTTAATATAATTTCTTAAAATGTCAGTGGGGGTCACTTGAGGGACCCATCCTCTCTAGGAGGAAAAAAACCAGTCGTTTCCTCAACAATAAAGGACTATGATTGTCTGTTCTACTTACCTCATGGGATTAAGTCTAGTAGTCTACAGACATTTTAACCAAAGAGACTGTATACAAGGGTTATTGTCTACAATCATAAGCATGGGAGAGAGAAGTTAACTCAGTAAGGGGAATCCCAACCACGTGTTTTCTGCTAAGGAAACAGTAAGAGGACCTCTCGGTGAGTTCTGCTCACTAAGGGGTGAGCCAGATCATTGCACTTACCCAGCAGGGCAGCTACTATGCCCACCAGCCCTGTGCCAGCACCCAGCTCCACAGCAGCGCAGCCCCTGACTTCCACAGCACCCATCTCCAGATACATGGAAAGAACGACGGCCTGAGTCAGAACACAATGTGAGCACGACTACAGTCAGCAAGTATCTGAAGAGCTCTGTGGCTGTAAGCATGCCGAGCACTGGCGGAAGAAACAGTCAACAAACATATCCTCCCCTCCTTTCTTCTCTCCTCCCTCCCCTCCCCCTGAAAAGTAAAATTCCCAACCCACAGGACCTTAGAGTTGCTGCTGCAAGGTAGCAGATTAGAGGAAACATAGGCACAGTATGCCCCAAGCCCCTTATAGACACGACAAGCTAGCTAGGGGCCATCTTCAAGTAAAAAGCTTCATTTCCTCCTGTGTCTGTCACAGCACATTTCCACAAAACTACTCAGGAAGAAATGATGTGAATCTCTGATTTTCTTCAAGGTGCTGTCTGGTTCCTCAGCCATGCTAGGAAGAAGCACTGCAATGCTCACAGCTGCCGAGCCTTGCTACTGAGTCACTGTCCCACGGGGTCCCTGGGCACGTTCTGTGCATCAGAAGGCAGGTTTTCACCAAAAGTTTTGGAATTGCACACACTAAATGAGCATTTGCTTACAATCCCATAATTTTTACTCCTTTTCCTCCCCCCACAGCTATATCCTAGGAGTAGAATTGAAGTCTTTATGTTTGTTTTTTTGTTTTTTTTTTTCGAGACAGGGTTTCTCTGTGTAGCCCTGGCTGTCCTGGAACTCACTCTGTAGACCAGGCTGGCCTCGAACTCAGAAATCCGCCTGCCTCTGCCTCCCAAGTGCTGGGATTAAAGACGTGCGCCACCACCACCCGCCCGGCAGAATTGAAGTCTTTATGCTAATTATTTAACAGCTGAAGACAGACTCTTCATAAGCAGAAAGGCAATAATCTTTTCAAACCATGAAAAACTGAAAACATGACATCAGTTTCGGGCTCTGTCTCTGCACATTCTTTGTGTGGCATTTTAGAAACTAACTTGATGCCGGGCGGTGGTGGCGCACGCCTTTAATCCCAGCACTTGGGAGGCAGAGGCAGGCGGATTTCTGAGTTCGAGGCCAGCCTGGTCTACAGAGTGAGTTCCAGGACAGCCAGGGCTACACAGAGAAACCCTGTCTCGAAAAAAAAAAAGAAAGAAAGAAAGAAACTAACTTGATGAGCGCCCAGTGCAATCAGGCCCCTGCTTTCTTTTCAGTCTTCCAGTCCTCACTGGGCAACTAAGTGTCTGTAAGGGAATGGCTGGGTGAGGGGGCAAGGAGATGTAGGGGCCATAATGTCATAATGTAAATACTGTAATGGATGTACTGCCATCAATGTGTTGAAACCAATGTTTTTGCAGACTTTACATTGGTGAAGAGTACATATGAACCACATCTCAATAAAGCCATCAATTTTCTTTTTAGAATACAGTCTCACAACTGTGGATGTTTTCAAAGGCCCTGCAGGGCTGACTTACCGCGTCCCAAACCACTGCGGCCACTCCCAGTTGCCTCCAGTCCTGCCGGATCTGGATGGTGTGGTTTGCAAAGGAGAAGGTGGCGAGAGGCTTATGGAATTTCTGGAGCCCTATTGCCGCACTCTCCTCATAGGGTACCAGGGCCATTTCTTCTGAGTCTAACTCTGCTGAGACCTGTCATGCAAAAAGAATCCTGAGTGACACCAGAGTCGTAAGTTGTGTGCTGTATCTTAAGTAACTTGAGAAAGCTGTTGACACTATTACAAGTTCAAAGTAAGAAACAGGTTGTGGTACATCCAGTTTCTTCAACAGCATTTCCTCCGAGTCGTATGGGAAGTGAAAATTGGCTCTGAATTAATGTCAACTAGTAACTCTTGAGGGGGAAACACCTAGACATCTCCAACTCCTGAGGCACCCTCCAGGCTCCTGTTACTACTTGGGTTTGAAGCTACATAAAGGCACACGGAGTGACAGTGACAGCCCTGGACACCTGACCTGCCAGACCTGGCTCCCACATTTTTTTATTTTTTATTTTATTTATTTATTTAGTTAGTTTTTGAACCTACATCCCCACGTTCAGCTAGGACAAAGGAGCCAAATGTATACTTCAACTAAATCTTAACGGTTCGCCCTGCCTTTTGATCCTAGATGACCCTATGGCAGAGTGGAAGGAGTCACTCTGGGGACTGGAGTCAACAATACTGGCGGACAACGCGCGCGGGACAAAAAGCACGGCTGCAGGATTCCCCGTCCCGCACGCCACCTCAGAGCCACAGATGCGCCTTCCTCACGCCCACGAAAGAGTCTCTGGAGCCCGGCGCGGGTGGGAGCAGGAATCCGCAGGGACTCCTTTGAGACCCTAGGGTGGAGGCCCGGAGAGGACACACACCACAAGCTACCCTGCAGCACCTCCAAGTAGATACTCACGGTTCCGGGAGGTTACCCGCGCCACGCAAGCGCGCTAGCCTTGCCCCGTCGCTGTTCAGAGCCCCGCCTTAAAAGGCTAGATTGGCAGAAGGCGGCGGAAGCTGGTTCCGGGAAGGGAGAAGCGGTTTCCGGTCCTCTCCTCCAGTAGCGCTGCTTTTCCCTGACCCGTGTTGTGCGGTTCCTGTCTACGTGGGGCCCCACGGTCGTGAGGCACCAGGAAGAGCGAGTGCGCAGGGAAGTGGGGTGCCTTGTGAGGGAGAAACGCCACCGTCTGGCACCGGGTGAGCTCTTGTGCCGACCTTAAAGTGGACAGTTAGCCGGTGACGTTGGCTCCCGAGGATACATAGCAAAGTAGAGTACTAAGCGTAGTCACCGTCCGTTTGGTGGCAATGAAGTGGGAAAGTCACTGCCGAGCGTCTCTAACCCCGGTGCGGCTGGGGAGTGGACGTGCGGCGCCCAGGCCCGGCTTTGAGCCGGACCACGTGCAGCCGACTCGGGCTCTCGCGTCGCTCCACGCCGACACCCAGCCGGCCGAAGCGGCCACCTTTCTAAATTCTGCCCTTTAGCCTCGGGTGCAAAAACCCCATCCCCGGACCTGGGCCACCCAAGGGTCTCTGCTTCCCGGGCCCTGCCGAGCCGCGGCTGCCCTCGCCTCTCCCAGCCGGCAGGGGGCGCGCCTGACCTCTGCATTCCAGCACCAGCTGCGGGAGACTGGAGACCATAAGTATCTCAAGTTACTGAGTTATGTTTGGGACTTTTCTTCCTCTCCATTTTCTTTTTAGTAAGTTTTCTCCTTACTTGCTCCATGGCTTTGTGCTAATTCGGCCTCTCAGCTTCCTCTTTTCGTTTTCTCATTATTAAATCTCACTTTTTTGCACTAGGAGAGTTAATCCGATTTCATCAGTAAATACGTATAAGCGAAAAGATCACACCCCATTGATCTGGCGTTATTAGAAGAAATACCTTTCTTATGTGTATTTTCTGTCTCCTTTCTTTTGGGGATCTACACTAGGCACATGAAAGTGTAGGCTTTGAGGCCAGAAAAATGTTCAAAAATTTAAATGGGTTGACCTCCCCAGATTCCTGGGATCTGGCTAGCCATTCTGTCTCCCTATTCTCCATCTTTCCACTGAAAATGTATAAACAATACACACACACACACACACACACACACACACACACACACGAGAGGATTGTATACATATGTATACGACTTTAAAACTTCCCCCCAGGCGCTCCCGTACACTGCCAACAAGAGCATTTGCAGTATTACATTTACTTAACGGTATTTCTTTTGCCCCTCCTTAGCTCCCTGCATTGTAACTGAAAGAAGAATTTTAAGTCAGTTAAACAATATAACAAGAATACAAATAGTTAAAATTACAGGTCAGCTAACTTGCTAACCCAAGGCTGTTACAAGAGATGCAGAACAGAAAAACAAAGGTCAATTGAGTGTTCCAAGAATCTGTTCCTGTGGTGTCTGACTTAGCCTCCTCGAAAAAAAACTTCCACCAGAGGTCCCAAAGACTTATAAATTAGATTCAGCCAGATGGTCTGTTGGCTCAGATAAACATTCACATTGGGTCCCAAGGCCACAGAGACCAGAGACTATTCTCGTGAGATTTGTCATACCTCTGCCTGAGATCTGCTTACAAATATTATAGACATTTATAACAACCAATTGTGTGTGATTACCCACAACCTTCTCCCTCCCCCCAGCCTTTATCTATAAAAACCCTGAGCTGTTAGATCTCAGGGTCGATGAACCCTGCCTCCTACATGAGACACATTGGCCCGAAGCTTCGTATATTAAAGAAAACCTGACTCATGTTATTACAACAAGAGGTCTCTAGAGTGTCTTTTGGAGGTCGTGTCCTTCCTGAGTCCCCCCTGGAGAGGTCTTTCAGTAACTATTACTGACTTGCTTTGGTTCTGGTTGTTCAGCTTTCTCACATGTTCAGCTTTCTTTCAGGCATGTTCTCACTCTATAGCCTGGCCTTGTCTTGAATTCATGACAATCCTCCTGCCTCAGCTTGCTGAATAAGATTCTATGTGTGAGCCACCACACCTGGCCTTCCTTTCATTCTTGTTGAGGATATGTAAAAGGGTCTACTTTTTGTATTGTCTGAGGGCGATTCTAATGTATATTTAAATATGACTGTGCTTTTTCCTTCTAGAAAGATGCCCTGGGCTCCTTTCCTGGGATATTACAAGACAGATAGGGAACAAGCCTGGTGCTTCTTCCAGACATGTAGCCTCCCTGTGCACCTTCACAGAGTGATGGCTGGCCACCTTCCTGCACACTCAAGATAGACTACATACAAATAGGCCAAAGGCAGTTAGCTGACAGTGAAGGAGTTAGGGAATGCCACACTCAAGTGGAAAGTCTGGGTATGCAATTTTCTACTGAGGTTACTAGGGGCTTTCTCTCCAGTTTCCTTCATCTCTTTGGATAGCATTCGGAAAAGAAACTAATGGTCATGTATGCTCTCTCTTGGGAAGCTTCTCAACCAGAGAAGGCAGTCATTGTTGTGCTCAGATGGTTTCCGTCACAAGACAGAGTTCACCCTTCTGACGACCTCCTGAGCAACTTTCCTTACTCGGGAGCTTTTGTGCCTCACCAGAGAGTGGTGCACCTGTACATTCCCTCCTCCCTCCCACAGCCTGCTCTCAACGCCTTCCTCAGGGAGGCCTGTGCTCCTGTTGCTCTCTGTAGTCCAGGAGCCTCTCTAAGTTTCCAGATCTCATAAGGCTTAGGAGTATTCATTTTCCTTTCCTCTGGTTCACCCATGCGTATAATAAAACTGCCTTTTCTTCTGTTACTGTCTGCTGTCAGCTTGTTCAAAGACACGATTATCAAATATAGATGAGTGGGATGTTCCCTGCTGCAAGGAATCTAGCTTTCTTGCTCACTTGCTCCCCCCACCCCGTGTGTGTGTGTGTGTGTGTGTGTGTGTGTGTGTGTGTGTGTGTGAGAGAGAGAGAGAGAGAGACAGAGAGAGAGAGAGAGAGAGAGAGAGAGAGAGAGAGGAGGAGAGGGAAAGGGGGTATGTATATGTACAGCTGCATGTATGCCATGGCACCTCTGTGGAAGTCAAGGAAAATCTTGGGTGTAGCCTTCATTTGGGACAGGATGTCATTGTTGTCACAGCTGCCTATGCCAGGTGAGCTGGCCTGCAAGCTTTGGGAGTCCTCCTGTGTTCTCCTAGCTCACAGTAGGAACCCTGGGGTTATAAACACACGGCTTTAATGCTCCTGGGGACCCCAACTCAGGCCCTCACACTTCCATGGCAAGTGAGCCAGCCCTGTCCCCAGCTCTACCCTGCAACACCTTTTTATTTTTATCAACAAAACAAAAACTGCCTACCGCCATCATGTAGCAACTTCAAGAAGAACTGCATAGAAGGGCACGTCTTTGGTCCTTCCTGTTTTCTGGAATTTGTCCACGTTTGAGGTCACAGAGCAGCAGTCACCTTGCTACAACCTGATTCCTTACTCTTCTCCGCACCGAGCTGCAAGCCCAAGCTAAGGCTTTATAGAGAAAGATTCAGAGTTGCTGTGGGCATCTGCTTTTGCTTCCTGTCCACCATCTATTTCCTGTTTTCCTGGAGCAGTTCTCTCCTGCTAATGGTCAAAATCCCAGCTTCTGGGGTCCAGGTTCTAAGTCTGCTCCCAATCTACAATTTACAATGTCCCTCTACGTATAAAGTGGTTATATCCAGATAAACCCATTGCCAGTGAAAAATAGTGAGTTGAGAATGCATAGAATACACTGCACCTAACAGTGAGCAGCTTAGCAGCACAGACTGCTGCAGACAGCCGGCCGACTGTGCCTCCTTGTGATCATGCTGCTGACTGGAAGCTGCAGCCTGCTGCTCTGGTCAGCATCCCAAGGGAGGTTCCTGCTGCATATATCACCAGCCTGGGAAAAGCTCCAAACTCCAAAGTATGGTTTCTATTATATGCACATCAGTTTTACACTGTCATAAGGTCAGACTATTACAAGTTGGAAACTATTAGTTGTGAGGATTTATTTCTCAGTTTTCCATCTATCAAATAGGAATAATGAGATGACCATTATAAAATGAGGAAGGAACTAAGTTCTCACTTAGAAGTCTTTCCCCAAACAGGACACAGCATACAATTCTTGTTACTGCTGTATATTTGGAGTGTGCTATCCTAGGACCCAGTTCTAAGACAGGTCCCAGGCCTGGCCTCTGGCCACATCCTTCCATCTGAAATCCATCTGAAATGGATTAGAAGTGAAAGTGTGGCTACACCAAGGCTTGACCAGAGAGCCCTTTCTGTGTCTTTTTGGCACTCCCAGAAAACCAGGCTATTGATGAAGGAGAGAACCTTGAATCAGACCAGTTATCTGATCACAAGAGAACTGAGCCAGTAGAGAAATGGTTAGAGGACTCAGAATGTTTATGTTCTGTCTACATGATTTACCTACCTACCTACACACACACACACACTTCACCTATTCATTGGGATCCTGGGTTGTATGTATCAGGCACTAAAGTTACATTAAACAAAAAAAAGAGCACTTTCTCAGTCCTGATAGAGGGAGAGGCAGCTTCTATTAGCAACCTCTGACCACCTGGATCCAGCCAACCTAGAATTTTCCACTGTGTGAGCCATTAAATTCTTTAATTAGATTAAGCCCTTTGAGTTGTTTTAGTGTTGTTCTTTGCAGAAGGAAAACAATCCTAATACACTGAATTTGGCAGATCCCTTGAACAAAGAAGATATAAAATAACACTTGTAGGGGCTGTTGTCAGAGTGCTGTGTAAACAGAGAAGCAGATACTTGCAGAAACCCAGGGACAGAGCTGCCAGATTCTAGGTATTTCTAGTCCTAAACCCTTCAATGGAGACATGTGGACTCCTGGGCCCCATGGGCACCAGGGTAATGGGATAAAGTGTCCTTTTTTTTTTCTTTTCTTTTTTTCTTAATGTTACTTGTAGACAAAACACACTCTATCAGTTCCCTATACATGATTTAGTGATACTAGCTCAACATCACATTTGCCAAAACAACCCTGTCCTGAATACCTGTCCTGAATGTATGTTAGAAAGACATCTTTTGTGGTTCCTACCACAAAATGACTAAATGACTAAAAGGTAAAAAATATTTATGGCACAGCAGGCCAGGTGTGGTGGTGTCTCGGCCGGAGCTGTTGCTTCATTGTTGTAATTATTTAAAAATCAGCCACTTGTTAAACCGACTATCTAAGCTGCAGCGGCTCTGCCTAGCCCAGCTGCCATGTTTCTCGGCCTGAGGCCACATGCGCACTGCAGCTAGAACCGGCCAGCCAGAAACACCAGCCCTGCCACCCATGAGATGCCAGCATGAGAGATGGCTCTGCCAGTCTTCCACGCTGTCTCCGCAAGGCAGGGCATTGCCCAGACCATTCCGCCATCCATGCAGGCCCAGTAAGAGAATGAGACTCTAATTCTTATAGATTAATCAAAGGCTTTATATGTTTGATAATGATTAATAACAAGATGCCCATACAAAGAGAGTTGTATCCGTTAATTAAAAGTTTATAAGTTGTTCCCCATGAGTGCTCTCCATACCTGTGTGGTTCTCCATCCTCCTACATCTCTGCCCTCTCTAGCTCCTCCTCTTCCTCTTCCTCTCCTAACTCCTCCCACCTTAACTCCTCCTTCAGCTCTGGTAAGAGGGTCAGGGTGTAGCAAGAGAGTGAGGATGGAGGGGCAAGAGACACAAAGAATGGAGACAAGACAGAGGGTCTGATCAAGTCTCTTTATTGAAAGGAAATCCTGGGTATTTATACGCTTTTCCACGTGCCTTGCCCTCGTGGACAAGCAGGGGAACACAGCCGAAGGTACTTTGTCACGTGCCTTGCAGTGTGGCTACCACGTGCGCCTTGCAGTTGTGCACTAAACAACAAAACAAGATATGTGAGGAAAAACAAGATGTTTATCAGAGTGTGCTCAGCTGTTGTGGGCTGTTGAAAACAAGTCTCTTGTCAGGGTATATGGCTCAAGATAGCTGCTTTCTGCTAGGAGTCAGCTCCCAACATGTGGCACATGCCTTTCATCCCATCATTCAGGAGGCAGAGGCAGGAAGATCTCTGTCTACATAGTGAGTTCCAGGCCAGTCAGATCTCACCTACATGTTAAGACTCTGTCTCAAAACAACAACAACACCCTTGTGGCATAGAAACATGATCTCTGTTCCATCCTTCTGTCTATTGTAGGACAAAGTAGCGCAGCAGCCCACATGCCCTTTGGTCCCGTCCCCGCCCTGGTCCTGAGGAAGCATACACTTCAGCTTGTTTCCTGTTCCCTTCAGGCTCCCCAGCTTCCTCTCAGCCTTCTCTCTACTGTGCTCTTTTCCTTTCCAACATGGTCAAGATCTTAAGTGGCTCAGACTTGCCTCAGAGTTCTGGTGCCTGACCTGCAGTCTATCTTCTGCTCGCTGAACCCTGCTCAGATTTAGGGAGGGGGGTGCTGAGCCAAACCTAGCCAGCCCCCAGATCCTGGCACTGCTTCATCCTTCCCTCTCCCTCAGACTTTCCCACAGCACATAGTGGGGTGGGGGGGGTCCTTCTGGTCTCACAGCTCTCCTCCTGGGACATCTGAAGCAGCTGTCTCTGTCTTGCCTTTCTTCTGCTTCCTCGGTGCTGCCTCTGGGCTTTCCCTAGGCTGCTGCTGCTCTTGGGAAGCTGCCTTTTCATTGTTTCCCTGCAATCCTGCAGACTCAGCCACTTTACTGTGATCCTGAATCCAACTTGTTCAAAAGTACCTCTTTCTTTCTTTCTTTCTTTCTTTCTTTCTTTCTTTCTTTCTTTCCTTCCTTCCTTCCTTCCTTCCTTCCTTCCTTCCTTCTTTCTTTCTTTCTTTCTTTCTTTTTTTTTTTTTTCCTGAGACAGGGTTTCTCTGTGTAGCCATGGCTGTCCTGGAACTCACTCTGTAGACCAGGCTGGCCTCGAACTCAGAAATCCACCTGCCTCTGCCTCCCAAGTGCTGGGATTAAAGGCGTGTGCCACCACTGCCCGGCTCCAAGGTACCTCTTAAAACAATCCAAGTCCTCTGCACCAGCCAGAGGGATGCCATGGGAAGAACAGGAAGTTTGCTCTGATAGGGCCTTAACTTGTGCTGTTCTCTAAGTCACTAAAGCTCCTTGAGCTTGCTTCCTGTTCTGGAAAGGACAGTTAGTGATGAGGTCCATCTTGCAATGTAGGGAAAGCCCTGCACAGCATAATACACACTGATCCTAACCCTGACCAGAAACAAGAATTAGGGAAACACTTTTAAAAACTCACTCTTTTTCTCATTGTGCAACCTTTGACAAAACAAGTGTGAAGGCAATGAGGAGCCCTAAATTCCTTCAAGGGCTCCTCATCGCCTTCACTTTGTTTTGTCAAATTTAAGGACTTGCTATACCATTCTTCTCCTTACACCCAAGGCAATATCTCATTACTGTATTAAGATTCTCGATGACCTCACTCCATAACTAGACCATTAAAATCTGTGCAGTCAGGACCAGATGCTGAGCAGCTATTTCCTCCGAAATGAAACATTCCCAGTCCCCTTCCTAGGACCTAGTAAGACCCAGAAAGCAAACAAAACGTACAAGATTACTAAAGGCCCCTTCTCAAGGTTATAAAAGCAGCGGGAATTGCTGAGGAGAGGATTCTCTCAGCAGGGCGCTGTGTTCTAGCTGTACAGCAACCTTCAAGGATATGGCTTTCATGAATCATCACTCAGGCTGGGGTGGGCTTTCAAGTGATGCAGCTGCCTTTGAGTCACCCACACTCCTGTGAGTAACCTCCAAAATCTCACTGCTTCACTACACTGAAATTGGGTGGAATCATTCCTTGTGTCTATTGTCAGTGTCCTATCTGGGGTGTTTATGGCTTCCCAGAAAAGTCATACAGCATAGATTATGAGTTCCGCTCATTCTAGTTCCTGCTCATTCCATGACAATCTGTCCAGAAGAATCTACTTGATCCTGCCACAGCAGGACAGTGAAGGTCATGATCCTGTTCTCCAGATCTTACGTTCAACTGGCTCCAGGATACTAAGTCACTATATTAATTCCCAGGGCTGCTTTGAAAAAAGGACAACAAACTAGTTAGCTTAAAACGTGCACAAGTACACACAAAGAATTTTGGATGTCACAATCAGCGGGGCCATGTTCCCTCCACAGATTCCAGGAAAGGGTCCTCCCTTGCCTCTGGTGGCCTTCCATGTGTCCTTTGCCTGCAGCAAAAGAAACTCAGGTTCTGTTTCCAATTTCACATGTTGTGTTCTCCCTCTGCATCTGTCTCCAAGGCCCCTGCGTTTTATAGGACACCAGTTACTGGGTTTCAGACCCACCCCAACCCCATATTACCTCATCTTTACGTGGTTATATCTTAAAAAGAAACAGTGTACACAGCACAGTGTATTGTACTGCAAGCTATGATATTCCATAGGTTAGGTACTATTCAATGTCTCCCCTTTCTCTGGCACTAAGGCAAGCACTCTACTGATGAGTTATATTCCAGTCCTCTTGTTACTTTTTGGAGACGTGGAGACAGTCTCACCGAGTTGCCTAGGTTAACCTTAGACTGACTCTATAAACCCAGGCTGGCCTTGAACTTTGTGCCTCAGCCTCTCATGTTGCTGAGACTCCAGGACTATACAACCATGTCACCTCTTCAATGCACTTCAACTTAAAACATTTTCAACTTATGATTGGTTTATATTAGGAAGCACATCCCACACATTAACAAATATCTGTATTTGCAAATAATGCCTTGTTGACAGATTTGAGTGTGAGATGGTTTGAGTGAGAAAAGCACCCTACAGGTTCAGGTATTTAACTTGGTCTCCAGTGAGTGATGCTGTCTGGGGGAGGTATTGGAAATGTTAGGAGATCAGCCTTGGTGGAGGAAGTATGTCACCTATGCCACTGGGGGCTGGCTTAGAGGGTTTATAGCCTTGCTCCTAGTTTGCTCTCTCTGCTTGGAGTTTTTATTACATGATAGTCTTTGTTGGAGACAATTTTTAGTGTCTTAAGGAATAGGCTGCCATGCTGGAGAGCCATCATCTCTCCCTTTAGCTTGTCTTCCATGACATCAACGAGGGTAAGCTCATCTGCCAAGTCCTTCATTAAGATACTGATGGCACAAGCCATGCCAACAGCAACAATCCCAACAACTGTAATCTTGTTCTAGGGAACCTGTTCTTCCTTAAGAAGATTCACAGTCAGCTGGTCCTTGAGGGTTGCCTTCTTGGACTTTGTATCTTTTGACACTGCTAGTGCATGCTGAAGGGCAACGGGCGAGCAGCAGCAGCACGGCCTGGGCTCAGCAACGGGCGAGCAGCAGTAGCACGGCCTGGGCTCAGCAACGGGCGAGCAGCGGCAGCATGGCCTGGGCTCGGCAATGGGCGAGCAGCAGCAGCACGGCCTGGGCTCGGCAACGGGCGAGCAGCAGCAGCACGGCCTGGGCTTGGCGACAGTGGCTCCAGCACGCCTACACAGATCTTAAAAGGAGAATTTTCAACTCCATGTAGAAACAAGAAAAAAAAAAGCTAAAAGAAGCCTGAGTAATAAAATAACAGTGGGAGGGCTCGCTATCCCCAACCTCACAATATCACCGTATACTACAGTAATCAAAGCAGCATGGTAGTAGCACAAAGACAAACACGCTGATTACCAGGTTTGCATCAATGATCTAGACATCAATCCACACACCTACAGACACCTGACTTTTAGTAAAGAAGCCATAAACACACAGTGGAATAAAGACAGTATCTTCAATAAATGGTGCTGATCAAACTGGGTGGCTGCATGTGGAAGATCCACACTTATAACCCTGCACAAACTCAACTCCAAATGGATCAAAGACCTCACTATAAAACCTTATACATTGAACCTAATAAAGAGAAGTTGAGAAACAGTCTTGAACCCAGTGGCTCAGGGAAAAACTTTTTGAAGAGAACACTATTTAGCATGGGTACAGGGATCAACAATCAGTAAATGGACCTCGTGATACTAGTAAGCTTGCATGGCAAAGGGCACTGCCATTTGAACAAAGTGGCTGCCTACAGAATGGGCAAGGATTTTGATCAGCTCCCCACCAACAGAGGACTAATATCCAAAATATATAAGAGAACTCAAAAACCTAGATATCAAGAAAGCCAACAGCCCAATTAAAAATGGAGTACAGAGAAACACTTAAAGAAACATTCAACATCATTAGTCATCAGGGAAATGCAAATCAAAGCTACTTTGAGATTTCATTTTACTCCTGTCAGAATGGCTGAGATTAATAAAACAAGCAACAGCTCATGGTGAAGATGTGGAGTAAAGGATGCACCCATCTATTGCTGATGAGAGTGCAAACTTTCCCAGCCATTGTGGAAATCAGTGTGGTGTTTCCTCAGGAAGATGAGAATCCATCTACCTTAAGATCCAGCTATATCGTTCTTGGGCATATACCCAAAGGGCATGTCATCCTACCATAGAGACACTTGCTCAACCATATTCATTTTGGTTCTATTCATAACAGCTAGAAATTGGAAACAGCCTAGATGCTCATCAACAGAAGAACTGATAAAGAAAATGTGACATGTTATACAATGGAGTATTACTGAGCTGTAAAAAAAAATGGCATTTTGCAGGTAAATAGACAGAACTAAGAAAGGTCATACTAAGTGAGACAACATGTATCCAGAAAGACAAATATGGTAGGTATTTCCTTATATGTGAATATTAGCTGTTGAGACAATGATAACCAAGCTACAGTCCACAGAACCACAGAGGTTAGGTATAGATTAAGGGACTAGAGGAGACAGATAGCTCTCCCTAGGATGGAATGTGAAGGGAGCTAGAATGAGAGAGTCCAGTGTGTGTGTGTGGGCGGGGGGGGGATGACAAGGGAGGGAATATAGAGAGAGACAGCCTAAATTAAGGGCCATTTAAGGATTAGTAGGAAACCTAATACAGTAGAAGCATTCTAAAATACAAAAGTGAAATCTAAAAATAATGAGGTAGACAGAGTCCCAACTGGACACCTTGTTAGCAAATGATGCTTCTGACACTTGCAATAGATTACACCTAATTGAGTTGGTCAAATCAGTCTCATAGGAACCCCCAAACAATCTAGGCTGTTGCTAAGACTATAGACTGTTCTCCACAAACTAACTGTAGGGACCCACTGCTGAAGCTGGCCAAGATCCACTCATTAAATACCCCAGTGTGTGTTCTTCCCTGGAGAAAACTATTTCTCCTCTCAGTGTTCCTTAGTTGCCTGTAGTTGTGTGTGTAGCGCTAAGACCTCCTGGGTCTTCTTGTATCCACTTTAGCCTGTCTATTGTTGTTGACGACCTTACTCAGCTTGTGTTGCTGAGATTTCATGAGTTCATGCAACTTCTGACATTCTTAGGAGTCACAACCTCACAGTACACTCAGCCCAGGCCTAAACCATACACACAAGTGAGTTTATACAGACTGAGTCAGCTTTATTTATGTACTTAGGAATATGTATGTATATACATATAACTTTAATTTTTTTCAAACCTTATTTTTAACGATGGTTTTTAAATGCTTTAACATCCCTTGTAGCCCAACACCCATCAGAGGTAATGCAAAAGAAAGGATACAGCTAGCTCAATAAACAAATCTAGCTTAGCATCTGTCACTATTTGTTGAGTCCTATTTATACTCCTTCCAAACATCACATGTCCTCCACAGGTCTTGCCTCAGCACATGCATCTGTCTCAGCTAACATCACTCTGCCAATTGGCCTGAGTCCATGAAAGCAGCAAGAAACTGCAGCACACCACCAGAAGTTTTTTTGCGCATTTCTCTCTATGATGTCCCAACATATGTACCTCAACTATACAATGTAAGGTGAACCAATGTGTGTGTGTGTGTGTGTGTGTGTGTGTGTGTGTCTTTGTATGTAGTGAGGAATCCTTCATCACAAGTCCTTTTACATGCTTGCTATAGCAGAACATCCTTTCACTTGTGTCTGCTTCAGCTAAATGTTTCTTCACATGTTTGTCCCAGCAAAAATAACATCCAACTGACTTTCCAAAGAACACTTAAGTTTCTACTTCATATACATATATGTATATAGCAAAAATTAATGAAAAAAATAAGCCATGGGTTTGGAAAAGAGCAAAGAGTATATAGGAGGATTTAGAGAGAGTAAAGGGAGGGGGTAAATGATGTAACTATATCATAATCTCAAAAAATAAAAGAGAAATAATTAAAAATAATAACTAAAATCAAAAGAGGAGGAGATTAAGAAACAAAACAGCCAGTGCTTGGCAGCTAGATGCTTGGCTTTGCCTGGAAATTCCAAGCTAGCTCTGCCCTGTTGAGTTCAAACATCATGGCTTCTCTTTACCAACACGAGCTCTTCCTGTTTCCCCTCATGCTGTGATGTCTTCTGGTCTCTGGCCTCTCTGTGCATTGCAGTAGAGTAGTGCCCAGACAGAGGGTAAAGGCAAGAAATAGCTGAGTAGGAAGATGAGCTCATGTGCAGGCAGGAGAGCTTTCTGTGAGGTATTTCTTAATGCCTGCTTCAGTCAGACATGATGCCAAACACATGACACACCTCAGTCATGTTCACTCAGCGTTTCTCCAAGAGAGCAAAACTGGAAGTTCCTTAATAGGAAATGTTTTTAGAAGGAACATATGGAGACTCCAAGTGGGGCTAAATATAAACCTGCATTCACAGGGCTGAATCAGGAGCAAGGAAGGTTTGAACAGAAAGAGCTGGATAGAGAAGCTTTCTCTCAGAACAGGCTTTTTCGTGGGAGTGCATGTGCTTTGCTGAATATGTGGATTTATACATCAGGATAGGTACCTATAATTAAAGGTGAAAACCAAGGAAAGCATCTTCTGGAGCTAAGAGCAGATTTAAAGCCAATCACATTACAGAAGAGCTAAGGTTCTCTCCCCAAGTTTCCTCAGAAGAAGCCCTCTTTCTTGGATTATGGGCTTGAAGCTATCAAAGACCGTTCAGGGACATATCTCAACATTAAGACTGCCTTTAGTGCTAGACAGAGTGGCATGTGCCTGTAAAGGCAGCCCCGGGAGGGGAGGCAGAGAAAAGTAGACTGCAAGCTTGAGGCCACCTCGGACCACAAAGCAAGTCTCAAGCAGATGTGAGTCACACAGCAAGGCCCTTTCTCAGAGCAAGAGCAAGAGCTCAGTCTTTGTCAAGTTAAAGACACTGGGAGGGATTTCTACATTGTCAATGACAAGAGGACAGCAATAGCAGAAAGAAAGCAGTCTGGGAGTGTAGCTCAGTGCTACGGAATTACAGCACTTGCCTACCATGTACAAGACCCTGGTTTTGATCCCTGGCATTTTACACACACACACACACACACACACACACACACACACACACACACACTCACACTCCACTAGCCAGCAGGGAACATGCTTCAGCATGATCAGCAGATGCTTAGACCTATGGAAAGAATTAAATCTTACATCTCTGTTTCTCTGTTTGTTTCTGTTTGTTTCTGTTTCTCTGTTGTTTCTCTGTTTCTATCTATCTATCTATCTATCTATCTATCTATCTATCTATCTATCTATCTCTGTGAGTGTGTATGTGTGTGTGTATTTGTGTGTTTGATAGAGGTGAACTCATGACTTAGACACAATAGAACAATTATTATAACAACATGCTATAATGAAATGTAAGAATATGATCTCTTTCAATATCTGTACTACTGTTGCCTTCCATCTCAAAGGAAGCACTTTGTCATGTCTGAATTGCCACCATCACTACTCTGACACTCTGAGGCAATTACTCCACAATTATTCCATAAACATGGATGAGTTGAATCCCTGTATCATGAAACTATCACATTGAATCTGATCACTGATGATTCTGCATTTCTGAGAGTGACAGGGCCTTTCATGGTTCAGTTGTATATCACACAAGAACCTAAGAAGTGGGATGGATACTCATAGTCATAAAAGATTGACCCAGGGCAGTGGCTCCTATGCTCACAGCCCATGTCAATGAAAGTTAAAGGTGTGGACTCGGGAGGAAGTAAGCAAGGTAGAAAACTTTATTAAGAACTATCATAGGAAAGTGAGGAAATCATGAAGAGAAACTCCTAAGAGTTGGGAAAGGATTCAAAGAGAAGAAAAAGCCAGTGGATTTCCATAATCCAGGAGTTTTATAGGACAATGATAGAAGCTAGACAAATGTAGAGAATATAAATATCACCTGTCAATTAAAAAGTCAATAGCCAATGAGCTGAGGCAGGAAATAGGAGGTGGGACACTGGCAAGAAGAGAGAGGATTCTGAGAAACAGTAAAAGAAAAAAGAGGGACTTGGAGAGAGCTAAGAAAGACAAGACAGGAGACAGAGAAGAGGGCTGTAAACCAGCAGGGAGATGCTGAGGAGATACTCAGGAAGAAACTGGCCAGGACTGAAGGAGAGGTAACTAACCAAATGGTAGACATAGCATAGTTTAAATGGGTTAAATAAGTTACAAGCTAGTCAGGGAATGAGCCAAAGCTTATGGCTTAAGCATAATATAATAATTAGTCTCAGAGTCATTGTTGATGGAAACTGAGGGGTCAAAAGAAAAAACAGAGTTAAGAAATATGTTTTACAGACAAAAGCTGAAGTAATCTCTACTGAGACTGGGCAACCCTCTAGGCTTTCATGATCTGAACCAATGGAGAGCACACAGCCTGTAATCATGTTCCCCTAGCCCACACCAGATGATCATGGACTGCTCATGAACTGCCCATCCAGTATGGGGTAGCTGGAATCTCTCTTCTAACTACCTCTGACCCCAACTTTGAGCTTGGTATCTGTTAGGCACTCGGCCAGCATTAATATCCTGTAGTGGTACAGGTGTCTCAAGTGCTGTTATTTATACTAATCTTCTGCGTGCTCACCTTCAGTGACCAGCCTGTGGATTTACCATGGCAGAGAGTACTCTAACGCAGCAACCAAGTGGTGGTTTCAGTCTTATCTATAGCTCCTTATCTATAGGGTAGTCTGGGTAGTTTCCTACTTGGAAGCTCTGTGTTCCGATCCACCCTTACTTGAATCTATTACGATTAGCTGTACTATAAACAAGGATGTATGAGGACCAGGGGTGCCTGACACAGCTCCTTGAGGTCTGGGGACTGGGAGCTGGCAGCCTGCTGTTACTGTCTGAGTGTCGTGCCCTCCTCTCATCTGGCTGGCTTAGTTATCAAACATCCAGACATACACCCTCTTATTTAATCTTCCTCAGCGGCTCAGTCAGTCCTTGCCATGTTAACCCTTTCTCTTCTGGCCTCAATGCAATTGCAGTTTTCACCACAGGCCTCTTTCCCTCTCTACCTACAGAGGGCTAGCTCCTACTTCACCCAGATGACTTCTGAGTGGCTTATTGGTGGGTATTGTAGAGTTTGGAGACACTGGACAAAGGAACAATTCATATCCTGTCCTGGGTATGATGGAGAAAGACTGAGTGTGATTTTTGCCACACTACTCCAAGTAACATATAATTTAAAACACACACACACACATTTTAGAAGTTCCATGAGTACTTCTGAACCAAAGCATGGTTGACTGAGGGTACCTGGAACTATAGAAAGCAAAACTATGGATACACTGTAATTGTGTTACTTTACCGAGATGCTTATTCCCTCTTTATAGACAAAAACACTCTCAAGGTCAGAAATCATGTTGGTGTGTAAGTGTAGGGTCCAAAGTTGCCTCCAAAGGGCCTTGACATTTCCCATGGAGCAAGCTTCTTCAGGGTGGCTTCTAGTGTACCCTGGCTCTGACCTCACTTCCCCTTCCTCAAAAGTTTTCAACTAAAATCTAATAGAGGATTTTCCTTCTTTCTTGGTGAAAAGTATTACTAAGAGAAATTTGACTGTAAGCTTTTCTGTAAATAAACCTGATAGATCCTATTTGTATCTTTTTGTTAAATTAATGTTTTTGAGACAGGGTCTCTCTGCGTAGCCCTGGCTGGCCTAGAACTCTTATTTACCTGCCTCTACTTCCTGAGTGGTAGGGTTAAAGGCATACACCTCCACACCCAGATTGTGTCTTATTTTTATGAGTTTTGTTGTATAGCTATTTCCTCCAACTTGAAATTTTCCTTCCTGACTTGTAAGATCTAGGAAGTAATACCACTTAAAAATCCCAGGAAAAATGTAAGAATTACAAGACTCAAAGGGCCCCCTCCCTAGCACTGTCTAAGCAGTAATAGTTGCTGGGGAGGGCAGACTTTGGGGCTGGCTTGTTTCCCTGCATGTTCTACACGGATCTGCAGAGATACAACTTTCCTGGCATCACTACTCATGCTGGGCCTGCTTTAAGTCATTCATGCCTTGTAAACAATTCCTCCCATATGGTCCTGAGAGCAACCCCCATAAACCCATTAGTTCACTAAGCCAGACTTTTTCTGATCTGTCATCAGGGCCCATATATTTGTTCCCGTCTCTCCAGGTGAAGTCATATAACCATTTTAGTTTAAGTACTTACATTATTTTGTATACATTCCCCTTATTCAAAGACCTTGTGTGTTTATATTGAATAATGGCTACTCAATTGGATCACTGTCAAACAAAATCGAATGCTGTAGAACTACACCGTGAGACTAAGCCACCCTGTAAGATGCTTCTTCAGAGAGGCCAGCGGATTGGGAAAATCATAAAACAGCCCTTTTATTCCTCAACAGCACCAGGCTGGGGCTCCTAGACTCTCTCCGTCCCACACTGAGATGCTCAGCCGGTCAAGAAAGAAACATGGTGCAAAACTCAGATAGTTCAACAGGGGTGTCGAACATTTAAGCTACAAAAACACCACTTTCTTCAGCAACTAATTCAATATATTTAAACAAATTGGTAACCACCAGGAATTCCCATGTATATCCAGTGAGGATGAAAATTAACAAAACATTTTGATAATTTGAGAATACTGAGCGAAGGTTCAAAATCAATCTCCATCCATTCATTAGTTTGTCCTTGGGGATTTTTCACGAATTTCTAAAGACTTAAATACTTAAAAGTTTCTTAGTCAAATACATTCATTTTATATTTTGTTCTTATGAGACAAACTCTACTAGATGCTGATGCAAAACAATGTAAAGTTTGTTTTTTGTTTTTTTTTTTTGTTTTGTTTTTTTGCTTTTTTCGAGACAGGGTAGCCCTGCCTGTCCTGGAACTCACTCTGTAGACCAGGCTAGCCTCGAACTCTTGAACTCAGAAATCCGCCTGCCTCTGCCTCCCAAGTGCTGGGATTAAAGGCGTGTGTCACCACTGCCCAGCTACAAAACAATGTAACAAGAAGGCAAAATTAGCTGGGTGGCAGTGGTGGCCCAGCACTCGGGAGGCAGAGGCAGGCAGATCTCTGTAAGTTCGAGGCCAGCCTGGTCTATAGAGCTAGTTCTAGCACAGCCACAGCTATGTACAAGGCCGTGTGCAGTGAAATCCTGTCTCAAAAAAACCAAACCAAACCAAACAAAACAAAACAAAAAAGACAAAATAAACAGGCTTTGTGGTCTCTCAGAATATATTAATATTCACTGCAGTGTTATTTATAATACAGAAAAGCAGGAATCAACCAGATGATCAAAATTAATGTTTCCTTTGCAGTTATAAATCACCATGTGGCCATCATAAGTTACATCGTGAGAGACTCTAGAAAATATTCACATTAAGAGAATGAATGGGAGGATGTACTTAATGAAACTCTCTATAAAATATAGTCACGCTAATAGTCTTGAATAATCAGGGAAGAGTGACAGTTCAGCCCAGCATATGCAACAGAGGGAACAGAATGGACAGATTTCTTTTAGGGAGAAACAAAACCAAACACACCAGACAAAAGGCACTGAAAAGTATGCCACCATTTCTTAGACTACATTTCCCCAAGATGATTCTCGGAGGCATGGGCACAGTAGGCAATCTCCTTAAAAGCTGACAGATGAGCATGGTTCATCTAGATGAGTCATATGACGGAATAGATTACTTATCCACAGAGGGGAAAGAAGTCCTGACAGATGTTACGATATTGATTAACCTTAAAAACAGCATGCTTAGTGAACTCTCAAAATACTGCAGGCATGTATGTGCACCTGTATAGATCACATAGTGGTATTTTTGCGGAAGTCTGCAGAATAGATAAACCTCTAGAGACAGACAAAAGAACTGGTTGAGTAGGCTTGGAGATGACAGAGAATGAGGAGCTATTGGCTCGTGAGCATGAGATTTCATTTTCAGAGGATGGTTGTGTAATTCTGTGAACATACTAAGAACCAATGTATCCTTCCTCTGGGTGACTTTTATAATACGCTGATTTTATCTAACTAAAGCTGTTTTTCAAGAGTAAGCCTTGGATTAGATGTAACTTAATGAGAAGGTACTTGCCTAGCTGCATGAGACTCTGAGTTCTCGTGAATTCAAGGCTCTGAATTCAATCTCCACGAGGAAAAGAAGGGAGAACACAAGGGATTAAGTCTTTAAAGCTAATAATCAGGCAAATATATGACAACCTCACTGTCAGTCTTGTGGTTTAGGAAACATATTTCAAACTTTCCACTGTAAAATAATTTTACAATAATGTTTTGTCTACACTTTCAAAGAGAAATTATCTCTATGTCTTCAGTTTACCTTAAGAAACAATACTAATTACTAAAAACTTGATCTTTTTCTTTACTTTCTAAGAAATTCTAATAATATGGTTAAATTATAAATTCAATAATAACCAGAAAAATACTTGACAAATTAATGAGTTTCAATTTTTTTTTAACCCACACTAAGAAGTATTTTTCTTTGCCTTGTTTAGAACAACTTAGGATTATAAGAGCAATTTAATTATTAATGGAAGACTCAAGAATTGATATTTACCAACTTATATATTGCTGCTATAATATATTCTGATATCTGAAAGTGTACTGTGGATCAATACATTAATTTGGTTTTAATATTCATTAGTAAGTTTCCAAAATAGGTACAAGTAATCACTGGGCTATGTTACTACTGTTATCCTGGCAGAATCCAGAGTTACCAGGGAGATAAGGCCCTGAGCATGCTTGATTATGTTGACCGATGTGGGAAGATCTATCGTGACTGTGATGGGGTCCTTAGACAAGAGATCCTAGACGATGTAAGCAGAGAGAGGGGCAGGTAAGCAGAGCAGCAGGAACAGCCATCCATTGCTCTCTCCTCAGGTTGAACACTTCAGACTCCTACTGTCTTACTCTCCTCCATGACAGACTCTACTTCAAAGTGTGACCTAAAATAAACCTTCTCCTCCCATAAGTTGTTTTTGTCAGAGTATTTTTAACATAGCAAAAGAGAAAGAAGCTAAAGCAGGGTGGTTACTACCAAAAAGTATGGGATGGGGGGGGGCTGAGGAGACAATGGCTGCTTGGTGTAGTGCTTTTGTTGTAAGCATGATGTCCTGGGTTCCATTACCAGAACAGACATTTTTAAAAGGAGCCAGGTACTGTGGTTCACACTAGTAATCCTGCTAGGGATCGAAAGATCCTCTACAATAGAAGCAAGCACTCCTAACCACAAGCCATTTCTCCAGCCCTAGATCCTGATATTCTAATAAAATATTCAATCATACCAAATTATTCCATAGTTGGAATTGAAGGACTAAAGACTCAACCTTGTTTTGACTGAGGATACTTTGGGACTAATACATAGCTCTCCTTTTTAGACCCTAGTTCAACCTCAGAACTAATATCAGCAATAAAAACACTATCGATTTGCAAAGAACAACTAATTGGCTTGTGTAAGGAAGTGCTGGTTGGCCAAGGGCCCCTGTTTACTAATTATGCCTCGTCTGGAAGTCTGACAATCAAACAGGAGTTCCCTCCATGCTGTCACTATTGCTCACAGTTACACCATCTGGCTTTTATAGCCAGAAGAAAGGTTGGCATCTACACTTGCCAGTATGATCGCCAATTTGCAAAACATCTTCTTTTTTCTTTGCCAAGAATGAAGTGGCTCTCTCCTCCAGCCGAGCAAGATGCCCAAAGGAAAGAAGGCCAAGGGGAAGAAGGTGGCCCCGGCCCCCGCCATCCTCAAGAAGCAGGAGGCCAAAAAGGTGGTCAATCCTCTGTTCAAGAAAAGGCCCAAGAACTTCGGCATTGGGCAGGACATCCAGCCCAAAAGAGATCTAACACGCTTCATTAAATGGCCCCGATACATCAGGCTGCAGCGGCAAAGAGCCATCCTCTATAAGCGACTCAAAGTACCTCCTGCCATTAACCAGTTCACCCAGGCCCTGGACAGGCAAACAGCTACTCAGCTGCTTAAGCTTGCCCACAAGTACAGGCCAGAGACAAAGCAAGAGAAGAAGCAAAGGCTACTGGCCCGTGCTGAGAAGAAAGCTGCTGGCAAAGGAGACGTCCCAACTAAGAGACCACCTGTCCTCCGAGCAGGAGTCAATACAGTCACCACCTTGGTGGAGAACAAGAAGGCTCAGCTGGTGGTGATTGCCCATGATGTAGATCCCATTGAGCTGGTGGTTTTCCTGCCTGCCCTGTGCAGAAAGATGGGGGTGCCCTACTGCCCTACTGCATCATCAAGGGAAAGGCCAGGCTGGGTCGCCTGGTCCACATGCACCACTGTTGCCTTCACACAGGTTAACTCGGAAGACAAGGGTGCTCTGGCTAAGCTGGTGGAAGCTATTAGGACCAATTATAATGACAGGTATGACGAGATCTGCCACCACAGGGGAGGCAACGTCCTAGGTCCTAAGTCTGTGGCCCGAATTGCCAAGCTGGAAAAAGCAAAGGCTAAAGAACTCGCCACTAAACTGGGTTAAAAAATAATGTACACTTAAGTTTTCTGTACATAAATATAATTACAAAATAAAAAAAAAGAATGAAGTGACAACTGATTTCAAAGTGTAAGTACACAAGTACATACAAAGTAAATGACTTTAATACTTCATAAAGCAAATTACTTGGAGGAGGACAGTTTTATCCTTCAGAGATACTATTTGAAAATAAGGTGGAAAGAGTATTTTGACATATAATCTCAAATTATATGTTATCAGTAAAGCTACTTTACTGTCACCAAATATCCATTTGAAATTAACACATGCATCTTGATCCCCATTATATGAAATGGCAGGAGCATTAAAGGGACACCAAGTTGTACTAGTCAGGGACAGGGCTCTAGCGCACTAAGAAAGAGAATGTTGGGGTTTAGGTTTAACCCAACAGGCACTTACTTCACTCACTTCAGTGGAGTAACTACTGCCTTCTCAGGCATTCTCAGTAAGACAGTGTCACGCACGAGGTGCTGGTGATGCTGGAGCTCTTCTAGAGGGCATGAGACCACATGGTCATCCCCTGAGTACTGGCCCAGAAGTGACACTTGTTACTTTTTTAAGTTCTACTGCTAACAGGAACTCACACAGCCATGCCTGCATGTGAGCTATCCCTGCCAAGATGGTCATTTGTCTACAACAAATACCCAGTAGAGAAATGCAGGAACAAGCTGGGAGGCTCTGACATCCATATTGTCTAAAGCCATGCTTCCATTGTCAAAAACATTCATCAGAGGAACTGAATATTATGGTAAAATATATGCATTAACTTTACAAATTAAGGTTTCAAGAGGAATGGGATAAACAGAGAGGTATTCCACAAATTGGTCAGTATGTCATTTCCTCACAACTTAATTTGTGGATTCAATGTGACCCAATCAAAATCTAGAAAGTTACTTTGAGGTATAACAAACATCCTGCACTAGAGGGCTGACATTACCTGACTTCATGACTTAGTAAAGCTGCATAATCAAGGCAGTTCGGGACAAAGGCCAGACAAGAAAATTAGGTCAGAAACAATAGATTAAAAAATAATCAACTGATTATTTATGAGTCTGCTTACAAGTGTGTGTGTGTGTGTGTGTGTATGAGAGAGAGAGAGAGAGAGAGAGAGAGAGAGAGAGAGAGAGACAGAGAGTATGTGGAGAGAGAGAGAGTTTGTGTATACACATGTGGAAGCTGAAGATAGTATCTTATGTTATTCCCAGGAAAATTGTCCACTTCCTTTGAGGCAGGTCCCCACAGACCTGAAGCTTGTCAATTAGGCTACAGTCTGGGCAGCAAGCCCCAGGGATCTACCTGTGTCCACCACCCCACAAGCATGACACCAGGCGTGACCCGGCATTATGTGGGTTCCGGGAATCAAAAGCAGGTCCTCATACCCACAAGACAAGTACCTTACTGGCTGTTCCATTTCCCCAGCCTTCAAAGGATTTTATAAATGTACAAAGACAATTTAACGGAGAAGGAAAAAAAAAAGGCCATTTTCCACAAGTGGTGCTTTAACCAGATAACCTCATTCCCTCCGAAAGGAAAATAAACCTAGACAAGGGCCTTACCTCTTTCACCAAAAAAAGAAAAAAAAAATCACTCAAGATGATTCATATATCGAAATTTAAAACAAAACACTATAAATCTCTTAGAGATGACATAAGACAAGCTAGATGACCTTGAATGTTGTGGCACTGTTTATACAAACACCGGAAGGACAATCTACAAGAAACGGTGGACATGCTAGACTTCATCAGCATTAACAATATGTACGTGAAGAGAGTGAGAGGGCAGACTGGGCAGACAGTACTCTCCTTTCTTGCAGTGCTAGGTATCGAACTCAGGGCCTCTGAAATGTTCTACCACTGAGCTGGCTGCATCTCAGCTCCAGAAAGTATTTTCAAAGCCCACACGTGACAAAGTGATTATTACGGAGAACATAAGGATGACTCTTTAATTCACTGAGGTGGGGTGCTGGAGATTATGTGGAACTAAGAAACAAAATAAAAGGAAAACAAACAAGCCAACAGAAAAATAGGCCAAAGACCTTGACAGATGCCTCATCAAAGAGAATATATAACCACATAAAGTTCGTTCAGCATCATAAGACACGGGTAAATATAAATTAAAATAGCAGTAAGATACCATTATGGATGTGTTGGAAATTCTGAACAATGACAACAACAAATGCTAACAGAGGAACAAAGTAACACTCCTGCTGAGGGTGACAAATGACACGACAGTCACCTTGGGAGACAATTTGATAACATGTCAAAATCCATCCACACTCATCCCATGATTATACACCCTGGAATTTTTCTATAAGATCTAAAAGCATATGTTTACACAAAACCACACAGCATTGCTCATACTCATCAAAACTTAGAATCAATCTTCAGGGGGTGAATTAATAAACAAACTGTATTATAACCAGACAGTGAAATATTATTCAAAACTACACTTTTAAAAGCCTTAGGGAAAAAAAAACCCTCATATTATTACTGAGTGCAAGAAGCTAACCTGAGCTGGGAGGCAGTTCAGTTGGTAAGTGTTTGCTGCCCAAGTGTGAGAATCTGAATTCAGATCTCCAGCATCAGTGTTAAAGTCTCTTCAGGCCTGTTGTCCTGGTGCTAAGGAAGTAGAGATGGGATCCTTGGAGCACAGTAGATGAGTCTTGCTAAACTCATGAGCTCCAAACAATGAGAGACCCTGACTCAAGCTAAGGTGAAGTATGATGAAGGAAGACACTTAACCTCAACTTCTGGCCTCCATATGCACCCACATCCACACTCACACATGCATGACACATGTACATGTACACATGTACACTCACAAACACATATACAAGCATAACACACACAGAGGAGGGGGTTGCGGGGGAGAAAGCCAATCTAAAAGGAATGTGTGCTGTGTAACTTTCTACTACTTGGCATACCAGAAAAGGGAAATCTATGACTACAACAGAAAGATCTATGGCTGCCAAGGGTAGGTAAGTGGGATAGACCAACTAGGGACTGCAAGAGATTTTCGGCACAGGGAAGATACTTTTTGGGGGGAGGTTGTTCCTCATTTATTTTATGTTTTTAATTCACTTTACATCCTAGTTGCAGTTTCTACTCCTCTCACTCCCCCTTTCACATAGCCTCCCCACCCCTTCTCCTCTGATAAGGGGGAGTCCCCCACCCCACCCAGTGCCTATAAAAAGTATAGGGACAAAGATGGAGCAGAGACTGATGGAATGGCCAGTGAATGACTGGCCCAACTTGAGACCCATCCCTTGAGCAAAAACCAATCCCTGACACTATTAGTGATACTCTGTTATGCTTGCAGACAGGGGCCTAGCATAACTGTCCTCTGAGAGGTTCCACCCAGCAACCGACTGAAACAGCCACAGGAGAGACCCACAGCCAAACATTGGATGGAGCTCAGGGAGTCTTATGGGAGAGTTGGGGAAAGGATTGAGGGACACAGAGAGGATAGAGACTTCACAAGACCAACAGGGTCAACTAACCTGGACTCTTGGGGGCTCCCAGAGACTGAACCACCAACTAAAGAGTAAGCACAGGCTGCACCTCGCCTCCCAACACATATACAGCAGATGTGCAGTTTGGTCTTCATGTGGCTCCCCAACAACTAGAATGGGGCCTGTCCCTGACTTTGTTGCCTGTCTGTGTATCCCGTTTCCCTCAGTGGGAGAGGATGTGTGTAGTCTGCATTGACTTGATGTGTTACAGTGTGTTGGTGAAGATACTTTTAAAGCAGCTGTAGTGGTGGATACAAGCCATCAAACACTTCCAAATCCACAGCTCACTGAGATGCACCTCATATGTCCACAGGAAGGAATGCTGTATACCTAGTTTCCCAGACCAAAGCTTTGCCTATGGGAGAGGCTTCAAAGGCTACCGAGAGACCTGCTATCTAAGGCCTTTAATGTCAGGAGAGTTTGATTTCCACTCTACCATTATTACGGTTTTTATTACAAAGGCTTCAGAACAACAGCAACATTGATTGCTGATAAGTCACAGTCAGAGACAGGCAAATGCATTCAGTATAAAGGAATTCTACTTGAAAAACAGCACCGCCAGTGACACCATCATTATCTAGCAGAATTTTATATTTGTTCCCATGAGTCATGATGTTTACAAAATACAACCCAGGGATTTCCACTCCACTCCTGCTCCATTTATCCCAGGGCTATCTCTCAGTTATCTAGAGGGAGCAGAGCTAGCCTTTCATGCTGATATCACATAGTGACCATGCCACCCCTTCACTAGGAAGAGAAACCTACTGAGGACTGTGAACTCTACACCTCCACGAACATTCCATTAATATGGTCTTCTTTTCCCCTCAACAGTACAATCAAGATATTACTGTATATAATTCACACCAGATATTTAATCCACAGTAATATCTACTTAAATTTTTGTTTAGACACAAAGTAACAAAAGCAACACAAACCTCAGTGCTGGGGAGCTGTGGTGGTTTGACTGAGAATGGCCCCCAACAGGCTCATGTTTGAATGTTTCATCACCAGTGAGAGAAAATGTTTGAGAAGGATCAGGATGTACATCCTTGTTGGGAGAGAGGTGTCACTGGTGGTGGACCTTGAGGTTTTAAAAGCCCACACCAGGCCCCGTGTCTTTCTCTCTCTGCCTGCTGCCTGTGGATCAGCTACTACTTCTCCAGTGCCATGCCTGTCTGCTTCCTACCATGATGAACATGGACAAACACTCTTAAGAAAAGAGTAAGCGAGCCCCCAGTTAAATGCTTTCTTTCCTAAGTGTGGCCCTGGTCATGGTGTATCTTCACAGCAGTAGAATAGTGACTAAGATAGGCAAGCCTTAGGAGGGCAGGCAGTGAATGAAGAATTAACTATTTCATAAGATTAGCTTCAACATCCAATGTTCTTCGGCATCTGTTTGTGGAGTATACCCCTCCAAATGAGCAGTGGTTCTAAGGAACACCCAAGCATTTCAAGAAGTCATTGGGATCTGAGAGCTTTGCCCTATACTCTGTGCTCAACATATTTTGCTGTGGGTTTTCCTTTGAGAACTTGGGAAATACAGAGACAACAAACTAGATTGCAAGAGATGTTGTCTCCATCTCTGCTGCAAGATGTCGCCTCCATCTCTGCTGTAATTTTTACTTGAGGCTCTATTGTATCTGACACTTCTTTATTTTTTTAATTCCATTTAATATAATCGAATTTTGCAAGAATATGAAGATAGTATGATAATCATTTGCCCTCAATGATGCTAATGAGTTTAAATTAGAATAAAGCTACAAAATAATTTGGCAACATGTACTGGGAATTTAAAAAACCAATCCAAGGGTTCAATCACATACATTTTCACAACAGCAAAAAACATCTACAAAAATTAACATGTCAGCATGATGGAATAATAGAATTTTATTTTAGAATTGAATTTTCACTTTTTTTAACTTAAAAATTGAATGTGCACCAGATATAGTGGCCCACACCTTCAGCAGTGCTCAGGAGTCAGTGGCAAGTGAATTTCTATGAATTGAAGGCTAGCCTCATCTACATAGTGAGTTCCAGGTCAGCCATGGCTATGTAGAAAGACCCTGTCTCAACAACAACAATAACAACAACAGCAACAAAACCAAAAACCACCCACCCCCCAAAAAAAACAAAGTGTGTGTGTGTGTAAATTCAAGCACATGTGCACAAGAGCCCTCTTGCACATCTATACACATGTTTACATGTGTGTGGAGGCCAGGGAAAACAAGAGGTATCTTCCTCAAGCTCCCTCTCCACCTTCTTTTCTGAGACAGTGCCCCTCACTGAAACTTAAACTCTCAATTGGCTAGACTGGAAGGCCAGCAAGCTCCAAGGCTCTGCCATGCCCTCCCTCCATGCCAGGGTTACAGCCACAGGCCACATGCCCTCTACATAAGTGCTGGGGACCCGGATCTATCACTTGTGCAACGGGAACCTTACTGATGGAGCCAACTCTTTAGTCCCCAGAATTGTATTTTTTATGTTTCCTTTTCCTGATCATGACTAAAAACTCTCTCCATCATGAAAGAAAATATTTAATGTTTTAATAAAATAAAATGCATTTTATAAAGACGTAATACCACTTGTTTATGTGCGCAGACATGTAAGTATACAAGCCTCCACCAAGCAAATACACCTGTTTACTACAGCTAAACTAAAGCACAAGAGAACTGTCTCAAACCATGGACGAATGTAACAGCATTAATGAGCTATAAAATATGGATTACTTTTTATTTGTGTTGTGTGTGTCTGTGTAGTGTATATGCATGTGTATGTGTCTCGGTGTGCACACCTATGTACTCATGTGACTCAGAGGTCAGAGGAGGACATCAGACACCCCTCTCTAAGACACTCTCCCTTCTTCCTGTGAGGCAGGTTCTCACATGGAACTTGGAGCTAGGCTGGCAAATGTCAAGCCCCAGACACTCTCCTGTCTTCAGCTCCCCATGCCGCTGGGTTATGGGCATGCGTGAGTGGCCAGTGTGGGTGTGTGACCAGGTCTAGCCATTTTGTGGGGATGCTGGAGAGCCTAAGTCAGGTCCTCATGCATCTTCTTTAAGTGCTCGTCCCCAGAGGCATGTTTCTCAGCCATGGGTACTGTTTTAATTTCTGGTTTTATTTAGTTTTTAATTTTCTCAGCACTGAGCTTGTGTTATTCTTATATTCAGAAGGGAAAACACCAGACTGTTAAAAGTCAGAGAAAAATCTTTTTCCTTTACCAAGCACTGTATTCTAGTTTAGTTACTGTTCTACGTACAGTAGCTGTCAAGCTGTCAGCTTTCCAGGTCTACAAAATGAGGGGATTAGATCACACAGACTCCTTCCTGCTCTAAAAACCTCAAGATCGACAGACACTCAGCTGGGGGCAGATAAATATGGCATGTGTGGTATAATGATGTCTCAATGACAGATGATAAAGGAGGGTGTAATGACCAGAAGACTACCATGGGGCTGAAAATTTCCTATCACTTAGTGACATTTGAGGCATAACATGTTTCCACATGTCTGTGATGCTACCCTGGACCAACATCCCATTAGTCATGGTACAAAATACTTGATAACAGATGACTATCCTACGGAATGATCCACTAGATTGTTTACCGTTCTTAGTGTATACGGCTTCTAGACTAAAATAAGCATCTCCTTGGTTAACAGGGAGACCACCAGTGTCTATTGCTTGTCTGAGTGACTGATCTTTTCCATCCAGGCCTGTGAGAATCCTCTGTGACGTTTCTCCACAAAACTGCCTACGGATGCATTTCTTAGAGCAGATCCTCATCATTAAGAGACACATGACTGTAATTATTCCAGCAACAGACCACATCTTCTGGAAATCTGCAAAGGCTCCAACCTCAAGGTGTCATGATACGATCACCAGAGTACTCTGGCAGCGAAGACATCAGGCAGGGATGCTGAGTGTAGAGGCTGATGTGCCAGCACATCTGGGGGCTTTCATGTGCCTCACTTATGGAAGCTTTCTCCTCAGTCACTAGGTCTGACTCAGTTGGTGACCACACTGGAGCATCAGTGTGAAGTCCTTGACTTCAAGGGCCCTTGAGTGGGAGTAGAGGAGTAAAGGATACTGAACTTTGGAGGGAAAGACGGGGTTAGATGAGGCTTCTATACAGCTGGCTGGAGCCCAAAGAGAAGAGAAACCCAACCCTGTCTCCCACAGTTCTTGTTTGAGCCCTTCCTTACTTCTTCAGAATTTTTGATGTCTTTGTTGCTTCTGGGGTCTTTTGAGACAGGGTCTCACCCTGTAGCCTAGACTGGCCTAGCACCCATTATGTAGCCTAGTCTGCCCTCCAACTCATAGATAATAAGCCTCCTGCCTCAGCCTCTCTAGTGATTGGAGTTACAGAAGTGTGCCATCATACACTACTCCCTTCAGAAAGTATTTAACTCTGGCAATCCCCATGCTAAACTACAGGGTTTGAAAATTAATTGTACTGGCTCTGACTTCAGAGAGTTTACAGACAGGCCGAGAGGGTGAGGTGCAGAGGAGGGAAAAATCCAAATCTGTTTGAGGTTAAGAGTTATGGAACATGGTGCAGGATGGCTTTCTAGCAGCAAAATCCTTCAGGCAATCTGTCACTCTGACTGAAATACGTTTCGCCCTGAGTCCAGACATGTGGTGGGGAAGAACAGCCCATCAGGGACTCTTCGTGGGGGATAAGTAGGATGACTGTTAGGAAACCTCTCTCCTCACTGCTCTAGAGAAGCATGAGCCAGAAGAGGAGAATGGGGCTCAAGGCCAGAGAGTGAGAGGAGCAGAAACACAGATATGAATGAGACGTTCATGAAGGCTATGGGGCATTCCTCTGCAGAGATTCCAGGGGCATGCATTCACTGGCACATGAAGTGGCACCTCTGCAGGAAGTGTTTCACAGGACAGAAGCACTGCAGACCCGCTAGAGGGCTGAAGAGGGTGGGACAGGCTCAGAGAAAAGCAGGATGGAGGTATGGCAGCCCTGAGGAATTCAGGAGTGGTTGGGAACCACTATCATTACCTCTGAGGTGTATAATCATCATAGACACGCCTAGCTGGGGAGGTCTGAGCTTGGCTTTACTGACCTTGCACTAGAGGTAATTGGAGACAAAGGATTTGCCATCAGAATTCACATTAACTGGCTTGTAATTGTTGATTTGCATAACTCTGGGAAGGAGCCTCTGCCTTTCCTTGTCTCTCTTCTTTATTTTCTTTCTTTTGTCCTTTCCCTTTTCTTTCTTCTTATTTGTTTTAAACAGTAGTGTCGATTTCCTTGAATGCCATCATCTATATTGAAGACAGCATTTTCCCTACACTAATCAGACTCTAATGTTGGTTCTCAGCTTTGCTAGTGCTGTGACCTGTTAACACAGTTCTTCATGTTGGGGTGGCCCCGCAGCCATTGAACTATCTCCGTGCTATTTCATAACAGTAATTTTGCTACTGGTATGAATCATAACAGTAAATAATGTAAATATCTGATATGTGACCCCTGTGAAAAGATCGTTCGATCCCCAAAAGGGTCAAGACCCACAGGTTGAGTACCACGAAGGAGTCCTGGTTTTGATACCTCTAGGAATTCATGAACTTTGCATTTGTCTTTCTATGATAGTTTCCAGGAACCTCATTATTGTGCTCTAGAAATGTGTTGTTGGTGGGATACTTTTAAACCTCCACATTTAGAAACCTTGATGCCTGATGGTAGCAAATGCTTTCCTTTATATAACTGCATTAACATTTAACTTCTGGACTGAGAAGCTAAGGTGCTGGGGGGCTGCCACAGTTTGCATCCTTGGGTCTCTCCCGGATCCATGATTTGCAACAGCTGTCAAAGTGATAGCATTCAGAGGTCATCTCCTGAGGAAATTAAATCATGAGGATGGAGTTGTGGCAAAAAGTCAGATACCTTTAGAACAACTTGGCAGAGTTCTTCCTTTGGCACTCCGACTCTCTGCCAGTGGACACAGATGTGTCATTCATGACTCTACCCTGGAAACAGAACTGGGTGTCCACCAGCTATCCAAACTGTCCATGTATGGATGTATGGGTGTTTTTCCTACATGTATGTACGTGCACCATTTGAGTGCTGCACCTACTTAAGTCAAAAGCAGGCACGGGATTCGCTGGAACTGTAGTTACACACAGTTGTTGTCTTGTGGGTGCTGGGAGCCAAACCCCAGTCCTCTGGAAGAGCAGCTAGTGCTCTTAACTGCTGAGTCATTTCTCCAGCCCAGAGAATAAGCTTTTACTCCCCCTCATAAATTACTTAGTGAGAGATATTTTAGCAGCACAAAAGACCTAGAGTCAGAAAAAAAAAATCTTAGTAACAGACTGTCAGGCATACCCTGCCCTCAGCACACCACAATCTTGATTCAAAATCCTTGCACTGGCTTTAAGGATTATCTATGAAATGTGGTCGTCATTGAACAAAAAGGCCAGGGATTTTTTTTTTCCTAAGCTAATCATGGATGATCTCTGGTAAAATAAGGTCACTGGACAGTTAATATCACAATTTACAGATGCCCAAATCTTTTTTTTTTTTTGATGTAATGTAATTTAACTTGTTTTTAATATTGCTAGAATTGAGAAATAAATTCAGAAGGGATTTGATTTCCCTACAAGGCAGATAATTTGCATGTTTTGTAAACTGTTTAGCATGGCAGAAATGTTTGGTAATTTAAACCGAAGATAAATATATTTTTTTTGTTTTGTTTTTGTTTCTCCCTTACTCCATCTCTTCGAAAATGTCTGCAGTATGGTAGTGACATCTCTAATTTCTTTTTGAAGGTATACTTTGTGGAAGAGTCTGGGAAAACTATCCTTCATGAAACCGATGAATACTTCATCAGAAAAATGTGGTCCACTTTAAAAAAAAAAAAAGAACTACAGAGCATGTTTCAAGTGTTGATGTTAGTTACTGAGCTACAAATTATATTCAGTGGAAGTTCGAGAAAAGCCACGAAGTACACAAGATGAGTACGTTCACTGTGATTATTCTCTTCAGGAGTTAGAAAATAACTACTTACAAGGGTATGCCTGAGAGTAATTGCTGCTTGATGGAGAAAAACTGGGGGAAATAATTATAAGAGTGAAGAAGATATTCCCTAACCATTTAAAAATAAGAAATAAAACAGGGGAACAGTATTTTTTCAGAAAGGCCTGGAAGCCTATACCAAAGGCAACATTCTAATGGTGTGCACAGGATAAGGAGACTAATGCCGTGATGACCCACACTCAGGAGTGTGACAGCGTGCACAGGACATCTGATGCCCACCCAAGGTGTACTTTACTTTTTGCTCAGTTGCCTTTATTTGACATTTCTGCATAGCCAAAGGGAAAGAGCCCAACCAAAGGCGATGCCAGTGATTGAAAGCAGGAGACACAGACAGGAGGGCGTTTCCTCCTACTGGGGTAAGAAGGTAAATGAAGAAGACAGTAGGGAACTTCAGTATCTTGAATTCCCACTGCGTCTAATGCGTGGGATCTTGGTGAGGACATAAAGGACTACATTGTTATAGGCTTCATAATATTTGATTGGCATCCTCTTCTTTATGGGCAGGCGTGTGTAAGTCCACGGGTAACGGCTTCTGTCATTTGCCTCCTGAACTGTCCTGCCATGGAGGAGACAGCATTGGGAGAGAAGAACAGCAGAACCGTCCAGACAGCTTTGATGTCCTTCAACCACACAGTATCACAAGAGGAGTGAGGAGCTGGAAGCAATGCCAAGGGACAGCACTCTCCCTTTCCTTTCTCCTGACATGAACATTGGGGGCGGGGGACAGCTCTGTGTGGGACTCTTCCTTATCTGACCCCAGCAGCTGACCCCAGCCTAGGCCTGCCGAGCACCACCCCAGGAAATACCTGGTATTGGAATCAAGGGAAGGGCAGGGAGAATACATATTCTGTGTGAAGAAAATGAGGGAGGGGTGTGCATGCCTATGAAGATTCTACTCCCACTTTGTACAAAAACAAAAGAAAACAAAAAAGATTAAGAATTGACACTGACTTTCGGCCTAGGCAGCCATCTTCCAGTTAACTCGCCAAAATGCCGAACACAAAGGGAAAGCGGAGGAGAGGCACTCGGTATATGTTCTCTAGGCCTTTTAGGAAACATGGAGTTGTTCCTTTGGCCACATACATGCGAATCTATAAGAAGGGGGATATTGTAGACATCAAGGGAATGGGTACTGTTCAAAAAGGAATGCCCCATAAGTGTTACCACGGCAAAACCGGAAGAGTCTACAACGTCACCCAGCATGCCGTGGGCATCATTGTAAACAAGCGAGTTAAGGGCAAGATTCTGGCCAAGAGGATCAACGTGCAGATTGAGCACACTAAACACTCGAAGAGCAGAGACAGCTTCCTGAAGCGGGCGAAGGAGAACGATCAGAAGAAAAAGGAAGCCAAAGAGAAGGGCACCTGGGTTCAGCTGAAGCGCCAGCCTGCACCACCCAGAGAAGCACACTTTGTGAGGACTAATGGGAAAGAGCCCGAGCTGCTGGAGCCCATTCCATACGAATTCATGGCCTAGTATATAAAAGAAATAAAGGACCCAACTGCAGAGTTTTTCCTTAGGTTAAAAAAAAAAAAGAATTGACACTGAGAATCTGAGGCAGAGTTTTGTTTTTGTTTCCCTTTTTGTTTCGATTTCTGGTTTGGTTTGGTTTTTTCTTCCCTGGCATCCATTCAATCCTTAGTGAGAGTGCCTTCATGTCTTAGGCGGGACTGTCATCAACATGTCCTCTTCTCTGACTTAAACAATTATCCTGCCATGGAGATGGGACTGGGGTACACACAGATGAATACTTCCAGTAGCAGCCTGTCCACTGGGGGGTCACATGGATTCTCCATTTGGTCTTCTGTCCTTTGGCAGATGAAAACTGACTGTTTTTTACAACACTGTACCTAGTGAGCGTCTGAGCCTCTGTCCTCTCTTCAATCTGCGCAGGCTGCTCAATAGAATACACCAGAAGTGACGGCTTCTGGATCCAGGTACGAAGATCTTCCTCCTGTCTCCACATGAAGCCCCAAGTCACAATTGCATCCAACTTCCTGCTGAGCCATCTCTCCAGTTCCTATTTTCAATTATTTACTAACAGTTCTGCAAAACTGATTTTATCTACAGTGAAGTCATGTTCCAAATGGGGAAGTAGGGTTCATAATTCGCCTCATTTTAGAGCTCTCAGCACAGTGTGGGGACATGACTTTTGCAGAGGTTGATATGGAATGGGAAGAGCTTCAGTCTTACTTTTTCCACTCTCATCTCTTACATCCTTACTACCTCATACCTGCTAATATTACTTTAGCTTCTACATGGCAACTAGAAACTCCTATGTGAGGAGAAAGACAGTAATATTTTGGTATTCTTACTGTCTTAGTTAGGGTTTTACTGCTGTGAACAGACACCATGACCAAGGCACCTTATAAGGACCTTATAAGGACATTTAATTGGGGCTGGCCTTCAAAGTTTCAAAGTTCAAAGTTTCAGTTCATTATTGTCAAGGCAGGAGCATGGGAGCATCCATGCAGGCATGGTGCAAGAAGAGCTAAGAGTTCTACATCTTCATCTGAAGGCTGCTAGCAGAATACTCGCTTCTAGGCAGCTAGGATGAAGGTCTTAAAGCCCACATCATAGTGACACACCTCCAACAATGCCACACCTATAAACAGTGCCACTCCCTGGGCCAAGCATATTCAAACCATGACACATACCTTATGCTATTATTATAGACAATCACAGAACCTTCCACTACATGAAGATGTGCCTCTACTTCCCACCATGCACAGCTCCTAACAAACCCATGGCTTAAGTAACGGGGTAGCCGGCTCTTTCAGTCTCCCACCAACAGGAGTCTCAGCTCTCACTCTGCCCTCAAGGCTCTCCATAGCATGAAAAACAGTCAGTATTGGATAAACCAAGGGAGTAAAGCCATGGACCCAGAAATGAGAGGCCAGCATGTACACCCACGCAGCCCTGTGTCACTTTTGTTTACATGACACAGCAGTATTTTTACATTTATGCTTTTTGAATCCAAGTACATCAGTCTGATTTGTCCTTTTTATATGCTATTTATTATTATATTGTATCTAGAATGCATGTGGAGGCTGAGGATGAAGAGTGTGCTGCCTGGTCTTACGTCAACTTGACTCACAATACAGAGCTATTTGAAAAGAGGGACTCTTAACTGACACAATGCTGCCATAAGATTCAGCTATAAGGTATTTTATTAATAGATGATTGCGGAGGGAGGGCCCAGCCCATTGTGGGTGGTGCCATCCCTGGGCTGGTGGGGCGGTGGGCTGGTGGTCCTAGATCTCTCTGTCTCTTTCTCTCCCTCTCTCCCTCTCTCTCTGTCTCTCTCTACATACATACATACATATATATGTATATATATATATATGCATATTTATGCCGAGCAAATCATGTAGAGCAGGATAGTAAGCAGCAGTCCTTCATGGCCCCTGCATCAGGTTCCTGCCCTGTTTGAGTTCCTGTCCTGACTTCCTTTGATATGAAACTGTAAGCCAAATAAACTGTTCCCTCTCCAATTTGCTTTTGTTCATGGTGTTTCATCATAGCAACAGTAACCCTAACTAAGACATGGGGGAACATGCTTTTTTGTTTGTTTGTTTGTTTTTTGTTTTTGGAAAGAAGCTATGACATAAAAGTTTAGGCCTTGAGCTAGATATGTAGCTCAATAATAAAGCTCTTGCCTAGCATGTGCAAGGCCCTGGGTTCAATCCCCAGTATCATACACACACACACACACACACACACACACACACACACACACGTGACTATATAGATGTAGTATATATATAAACATTCTACTTGGAATGTATTTTATTATTGAGTGAAGTGCTTTTCTCTCAACAGTTAAACTTCTCAGTACCATTTATTGGAAATGTGTTCATATCTCATTACCATTTACTAAAGGTTTATACAAAGTTGTACTAAGTGAGTCACATCTGCTGTGTTCTCTGTTCTCATCATCTTCTGGAAGCATTGTGCTTTATTCACTGCAGCTCTTATATTTCTTGATACTAGGGAGAACATGTTCTGATGCAGTTTCTTCTCAAAATGTATTTTTAAATATTGTCTAGTTTTCCTAAATAAGCCATTTTTAAAATTTAAAAGTCACACTGAAATTGCTTAGTATCTTTATTAAACTCATGTATTGATTTGAAGAATACATCATATGCTAATTTGAATTTGAAAAAATCTTGAATTAAATACATTCCCCTTCTAGGGCACCTTTTCCAAAAAAAATTAAAGTAATTTAAGTTTTTATTACCTTTTGTCTTATTTCCATTATTTAAAAATTATTTATAGCCAAATAAATAATTTTTTAAAATTATTTGCAGTCAACAGGACAACTTCATTGGTCTTGTAATTCTTACATTGGTTGGAAATTTCGGGTACTCCGGTGTGTTGATGTGTCTGTGTGTCTGTCTGTCTATTTTTTTCTCTTTCTATGTGTATATGTCTGAATCTCTGTAATTAGAGGTACAAATATATCCTTTTGGTTCTGAAGAAATTTGTTTCCCTTTTCAAGAAACATGTCCATATATTATCTACTGAACTACTAAGTAAAAAAATTTTTTTTGCTTCTCAATTACAGAAAATTATAGAAACTCTCAAGAAACAAAAATCTTAATTTGGAGTGGAAGTTTTATGTATAGCCTTCCTTAAAGATACACATGAGCAGTTCAACAGTAGGACAAAGGTCCTCTCCAACGAAAGGTATGGAAACAAAAACATTTCACATGGTTCACAGAGTGTCACTGGGGCCACGGAGGAAGAATGGATACGAGGAAAGCTGTTTATTCTGCAGAGAATGAAAATACAAGTTTCATATTTGTCCTTAAAAATCTCAGCTCCCGGAATACACGGAATTCCTGTACAGTTTTGCAGCATTTCAGCACCAAGAAGGACAATGTTATATTTGAGAACCACTATTTGTTCATTTCCTGTACAACGAGGCTGAATTGAAAATGGGAGGAAACGCCTTGTGTTTTAAGTTCCTTCCTGACTTTTCCCCAAAGGGACAGGGATAATTAGGTATTTATCCTCCACAAGTAGATAGAAGCAAAACTCCACATCCATGCTGAGATTCAGGACACACCCACAGCAGAAGCACTTTAACCACAAGCACAGAAGTGTTTTCTATCAGTGCAGGAAAAAGTTTGTCATCTACAAAGGCTCCTTTCAAAGTTATCTAAAACCTGAAAAGGCTGGTTTGGAGCCTTTGTCCAGTAAGTTGAAAGGACTACTTTCTTGATAACTTTTAATCTTAGGTCTAAGTTTTCTTGGTGTTAAGGCCCAATCTATCACCAGCAGTACATCAGGACGGATGCTTGAAACAGTTGTGACATTAACTTTGCCTATGCCTTTGTCACCAAGGGTGTTCAAGACTATTTCTTATGCATCTAATTATCTCACCAAAACCAGAAAAGATGTTCCATATTAAAAGTTTGTCAGATTATATAAAAAATGTTTAAACTCATCAGTTGAGGTTTTGTCTTTTACTGTCTATTGTAATGCTAAGTGCGGCCCCCAAGTCTTGGAATCTGCATATAACCTCTGTGACCCTGCCCCAAGTTAATTCTAATTGGTGAATACGGATGCCTGCAGCCAATAGCTGGGCAGAAGAGACAGAGGTAAAGTTTAGGTTTCAAGAGTTTGAGGGGAGAGGAGGACCACGAAGAAGAACATGTAGGAGAGAAAGAAGGAGAAGCTGCCATGGGTCAAGGGTCAAGAAAGCATGACCCTGAGGGCTGCCCAATTGGAGTTAAGAGAAACCCAGACAGAACATAGTAAATAATAAGCAGTAACTTGAGGTTATCAATAGGAAAGAGGATTCTAACCGCATGGAAGACAGGCAGCTGCCCAGCTATTGTGCTGTTTAGGGCTGAGTGTAAATATAAAGGCTGTGAGTGTATCTTTCATCTGAGAACTCAATAATCAAAGACAGGGTAGAAGCCCTGGGCTGAGATTTTAAAATATTTGCCACAAAACTCATCTGTTAAAAATATGAGACAACAGAGAGCATTTTATACCACCTATTGATGCGAACTCCAGGTTTATGGTAAAAACTATAGGGCCTAATGTGACCTTATGCCTTTTTCCTAACCATGGAGATCTACTCAACGAATGCTATCACTAATAAGTGTTCTAGTAATGATACTTTTCCAAAATAGTAATATAAAAGTGAAGCCATTCATAGAATGTGCCCGGGGGGACAAGCATGTGCTATGTTCTTGAAGTGTAGCTCAGCAGACAACGTTTACATAGGGGTCAAAACCCATCTGTTTGTCAGAACACGTTTATCATTATCTGGACTGAACGGTACATTAAATAGCAGTGTCCGTCTGACAGTAGAAGATGCAGTAACAGAAGCTATATGGCTTATTCCCCTTCCCAAAACCCTAAAAAGTAAATAAAAAGACTGTCCAGTAAACAGCATGCTTAACCTAAAAGAGGCCACAGATTTTAAACAATGTCACAATGAGGTCCAGTGTGACACTTTGGAGGTTCTTCTCTAATCTGTTCCACCTTCTGAAGGCCATGGTGGCTAGAAGGATTTGGTAGCTGGTGATTCTGTACTGCAAGAGCACTTTCAGGTATCTTTAATGACCATACACATGGGTGTCATCAAAAGAACATAATGAGAAGTTGAACAGGAAGGGCCCAAGCCAAAAATGTCACTCTAAGTCATTACCCACTCTGGCTTGGAAGGAAGTGAGATCCCCTGTTGTTGGCACATAGGCATGTCTTAGTATGTTTGGGTTGCTACAACAAAATACTATTGGCTTTGTATAGTACAGACAATAGAAGCTTATTCCTCCTCATACTTCTGAAGGTACAGAGTTCAAAATTAGATTGTTAGCAGACTCGGTAACTGGTGGGGGCTCACTTTCTGATTCGTAAACAGTACCTTCTCTCTGCACAGGGCAGAAGGATAAAATCTTACTTAGGTAGACTCTACTCTGGTAACTTTATCATCAGTCTGAAGCCCCATCTTCTAAATTTATCACACTGAGGAGTAGGAATAGTCGGGAAGTAAGTGGATGTAGTTTTAACCAGGAGAGGGACGATTTCTCCCTGTGGCTCTTGACTTTTTTCATTTTTCCATTCTTAGTGTATATCTTCCTTCAACTGTGCTACAGCCATGGATTAGAAAGTAGCATAAGTCAGGGGGAGATGGGATTGAGGGGGAGAATGTGGAGAGAAATAGCAAAAACTGAGCACAGTGGAAACACCCCAAAATATATGAAGGTAATCTTAATGAAGTCTCCAAATGAGGGAGACAGAGTCCCAAATGGCCATCTCTTGTCATTAAAGGAAGCTTTCAGTACTAGGACTGAGTTATATCCAATTGAGTTGTTGGCCAAAAGTGTTCCATGGAAATTCCTAAACAACCCCAGGCTGTAGCGAAGACAATAGGCTGCCTTTCACAAACTGACAGCAAAGCCCCATTGCTGAAGACAAGATCTTCCCAACTCATTTAACACACAGAGGGCGACCTGGTGCCTCCATTGAACCTTCACTCCTACATTCTGGTTCCCTTGGTTCTGGAAGGTAGTCTGCAAGCTACCAGAAGTGAAATGTTGTAAACAACAGTCTAGCCACAAACTTTTTGATCTACAACCTGTCCTGCCTGTAGAATATGCTAGGGCAATGGTGGTCCAACACTTCTGGGAGTAACTGACCAATGTCTGATTTGACTTAAGGCCCACTCCGTAAGATGGAACCCAAACCCAATACTGCTTGAGTGACTAAGAACCAAAGACTAGATAGCCCAGAGACCAGGGGTAAAAACAAACACTACTGGTCTAAAAGAAAGTAACAATAAAATCATTCCTAATAGCATTCTGCTATACTCACAGATCAGTCCCTTCTTCAGTCATCATTAGAGAGGCCTCCTCCTACAGAAGATGGGAACAAATACAGAGACACACAGCCACAAATCTCTCCCCTCAGAACTCAGGGGACCCATGTGAGAGGAGGCAGAAGGAGTGTAAGAGCCAGAGGGGATGGAGGACACCAGGAGAACAAGATCCTCTAAATCAATTGAGCATATGGACTCAGAGACTGAAGCAGCAAGCACAGGTCCTGCCTGCATGGATCTGTACCAGGTCCTCTGTGCATATATTATAGCTTTCAGTTTAGTATTTTTAACATAGTATTTTTATTGATTACTTGGGAATTTCACATAATGTATACCCATCACCCTTACTTCCCACACCTTCCAGGGCCACTCCCCACCCTAGTGCCCCCCACACACACAAAAGATTAAACACACACACACACACACACACACACACACACAATTTCTGTTGTCTTTACAGTCACTGGAGCATGGTCAAACCCCCCAGTGGCCAACTACTCAAAGAAAAGTGGGATCCTTCTCCAAACCCTGCCCTGCCAGTATCCATCTATTGTGGAGAGCTACCTCTCAGCATCGTTACCACAATACTTAAGTGTTCTCTTTGATGGCTTCCTGTCTGGGTTGTTACTTTGTTCTCAGGTGGTTGGGTTTAGGGGTTGTCATAGAAGCCTTCTATGTCTTTCTTTCTCAACTGTGAGTTTGCAGTCATTGATACTACCTCAGAAGAAGCTTCTTTTGTCCTTTATGTAATCAGCAGGAGCACAATTCATGGCCTTCCACAAGGTCTCTGGCAACAATATGGACCATGGACATCCATCAGGCCTCTGGTGATGTGGGGACCTTAATATGGTTTCTGGTGGCAGTATGAGCCATGGACACCAACATGGTCCCTGGCAGCAGCCTAGCCCACAGTCTTTGTTAGGGTTCCCATTGCCATGAAGAGACACCATGACCTAGGTATCTCTTATAAAGGAAAACATCGAATTGAGGCTAGCTTACAGGTTCAGAGGTTCAGGCCATTATCATCAAAGCCAGAAGCACGGCAGCATCTAGAAGGAGCTGAGATTTCTATATCTTGAGCCAGGAGAAGACTGTCTCTCAGGCAGCTAGGAGGAGGATCTCTTCTATACTAGGCAGAGCTTCAAAGCCTAGCTCCCCACCCTCATATACACACAGTGATTCACTTCCTTCAACAAAGCCACACCTATTCCAACAAAGCTACACCTCCTAATAGTAGTACTTCCCAAGAGCCAAGCATATTCAAACCACCACACCATGCACATCAACATGGTTTCAGGCAGTAGCACAGTCCACGAACAGTCCCATGGCTTTAGGTGGTAGCATTGGCCAAGGACATCAACTTGGACCATGACTATAACAGGACCCAGACATGGTCCCCAGGAACAGCATGGGCAATGAATATCAACATGGCCACAGATTGCAGTACCAGGCTACTCACATCTGCATGGCCCCCCCAGCAGCATCACAACCCACGTACATCAATATGGCTTCAGGTAGCAGCACAGGCCACAGACATCAACATGGCCTCAGACCTTGACATGGTGTAGCTTCTCTCCACAGCATACTCACCACTCACTCCTCCATCTTTCCCACCACTCCATCACAAATTTGCAGACAGTGGCATTGGAAACTACAGTGAGTCACTCAGCATATGCTTTTGTTCACACAGCTCATTGCCAAGAGTAATTGGTCTGGCTCAAGACCTCTGGTCTCTGAAGTATCATAACTACCAGAACATAACTGAAGCTTCTTCAATCACAGCCATCCTTCAGGTTTTCATCTTTGGTGGTGATGACATGCTCCTGACTCTGGTTCTGCAGCACTGGCTTCTCCTCTAGGTCCAGAAGGTCATAGGCTGAGTAGGTGTTGGAGTTGACTGGCTTGGGAGCCAGGTTGGCTAGGCTGCCTGTGCTCTATGCTCTTCCATGTGTGGCGACCTCTTGTTATGTCTTGTTATTGCGTAGAAGCCTGTTCTTTTCTAATGAGAGATGGAAAAAGGAATGAATTTGGATGGGAAGTGAGGTGAGGAGGAACTGGGAGGTATAAAGGGAGGGAAAACTGCAATCAGGATATAGTATATGAAAAAAGAATATTTTTAATAAAAGGGGGAACCTACAAAATCAAAAGGAAGAAAAGAAGGAAGGAAGGAAACATAAGTCATGGCTCTGAATTTGCTTATGACCTGATAATGCTTCCATTCAACACAGGTGTCGCCCCTAGAACATAAGGCAGGGGATTTGCCAAACAAATGGTGTAGCACTCTATGTGATAACATTTAGAAGGCTATCTCCAGATCAATGGCCTTGGAAGACATTACCAGAGAATCTTAGACTCATGGAAGGAGGGAATTTGGACTAAAATAAGGGGTGATGGTTTTAGAAGTACAGAAAGATAAAGGGGCTCTGAGGGTAGTTGGGGACTATCTCGGGGTAAGAGATTCACTGGAGCAGAGGAAGCTGAATGATGCTGGCCCTCTATGCTCCAACCCAGAACTACGATGTACTCACTTTACACAGCAAAGGGACTGGTGTGGTTCTGTTTCTTGAGATGGAGGAGATAGTCCTGAATCTAAGTGTCCTTGTAAGACATGAACAGGAAAAAAAAAAAAAAAGATTGTATAGAAACAGAGATTGGAGTTCTGTAGCCACAAGCCAAGAAATGTTTGAAGTGATCAGAGGTCCAGAGAAACAAGAAGGGTTCTCCCTACAGCCCCAAATCATAGCGCAGAATACACACTCTCAGACTCAGTCCTCTGTCCCCAGAGCTAAGAGAGAATGGATTACTGTTCTTGTCAGCTACTGAGCTTGTGGAGATCTGTGAATTGAATGGATCTGTGGGTTGAATTTAAATGGGCATCATGTTTTATTGGTTTTTGTCAACCCCCCAAATGGAATGTGATAATCACCTATCGTGATGCCAGAGCCTCAGAGTGGATAACTTATAAAGAAGAAAAGGTATCATCCTCAGCTGAGCAGTGGTGGCGCACGCCTTTAATCCCAGCACTTGAGAGGCAGAGGCAGGCAGATTTCTGAGTTCGAGGCCAGCCTGGTCTACAGAGTGAGTTCCAGGACAGCCAGGGCTACACAGAGAAACCCTGTCTCGGAAAAAAAAAAAAAAAAAGAAATCATCCTCACAGTTCTGAAGGTTGGGAAGATCAACAAGATGCTAATATCTGGTTATCTGGTTAGGGCCTGGTTGTTACGCTATAGCATGGTGGAAGGCATATAATGGCATGCGTGAGAGTGTACGTACTCAAGTCTCTTCCTCTTGTAAAGATAGTCATGTCATCTTAGAGGCCCCAGCCTCATGACCTCATCTAACAAACTGCTTCCCCAAAGCCCAACCTTTAAATGCCACTAATATATGAGTCAATGGATCACATATCCCACACACAAACTTTGGGCACATGCCACACCATAGTATCTGATTTTACTCCTTATTAGTCTGGGCCCTGCTGGCCATTTTCCATAAAGCTGACCTCATCTCTGCCTGCTGCTTCCTAGTCCTCATGCCTCTAAAGCAACCCTGGTCAGACTCTTCTTATCAGCACTGTTGCATTGCCTGCCCTGATGGCCTTTAGTGACTTAATCTGTATAACATTTACAAAGCTGCAGAACAAAAGCATAAGCAATACTTTATCTTAAAATAAAAAACGTAATTAGAAATTCTAATTTAGGGAATTAGCTCTCTGCTGAGTACTAATTGTATTTTTCATTTACTGTCCAACCAACTGTGATCATAAAACAAAGTGTCATGGTTAAAGGGCAGGTTTCTGGTCAAATAAATCACAAATTCAAATCAGCCAGTGAAAACAGAACATGATCTTTTGTGTTTTTATAGTCCTAGAAAGCAATGCATGATAAAGGATAGTATGCAATAAAGCTGTAATCAGAGTGTGAGAAAAATTCCATACATTAGTAGTTATATTATTGCTACGTCTGCATGATAAACTCAGATGCCTTTTGCAAGACTGACCATTTTTTCTCACCAGAAGTGAGGTACAAAGTCATGTTTATTTGTCCAGAGATTTGCCCCAGCCGTTCTCCCCATTTCTGTGTGAATCATGCTGGTTCATGTTATAGCTCAAGAGAATTACTGCCTATGGTTAACACAAGCCATAGTGATCAGTGTGTGATTGGGTCACACAGATTTACTTCAGGAACAAGAGGGAATATTCGTGGTGACAAGGCAGTGAGACATGAGAATTTTAGCACTGGTGAAGCTAAGGAAGGGAGGAAAAGTTAGAAAAACTAAATTAAGATTAGGGTTGCAAAAGGAGAAACTGAGTCAAGAAGCTTTCAGATCAGCATTTTGTTAGCGTCCTGAAACTCAGTGGACAAGCTCATGGTTCTAGAACAAAGGGAGCCGTAGGCACTGTTAGTAAAATTTCAGGTGACCACAACTTACCAAACTCTTGGTGATATTTTATATAGAAAACTATAGCTAACGGGAGCGATGGAGCCGGCTTAACAGTTAAGAGCGCACTCTGTCTTCACTGAGGCCCTGAGCTCAGTTTTCAGCATCCATGTCAGGTGACCACTGTAACCCCAGCTGCAGAAAGCAGATACTTGTGGCCTTCTCAGGACCCTGCACTCATGTACACATGCCACCTGCCCCCCCCAACACCACACATAAAATTAACACTAAAATTGTGTTCATGTAACATATTTATGGTAATTTTTATCATGAGTCTTTTCAAGAAATTGTTTAATTGAAGAATATTCATTAAGTGATATAAATAAAAGTCAGAATCTATAGTCAACCGCCCTGCATTGTATCTATCTACTCTATTATATTTTCATCACCAATAAGGCAACGTGGGAACAAATCAAGGAACAAATCAAGGAAATTCAGGAGCAAGAATGGCTGTTTACATGGAGAAAAGGCATAAGGTTATGGATACTCCATCAAATCAAAGTTTCTCTCCCTTGTTTTGGTTTCACAGTTTGAAAACTAGGCCTGTGGTATTTAGGAAACCCATTTACTGCTCTGGTAATGGGGCGGTTCAGCATATACTTTATAAAGTAGGTTTCAGTTAAGTAAAATTACACTTGAGAATTAATCAGGAGTCTCTTGGGAAAGATGCAGAAACCAGATCTAACTTTCTGGCTGTCATCCTAAAGCTGAGTTTCTTTTCTAGAGAATTGTCCAACAGTGGTCTGGGTATCAGATTATCTTCAGAGGCTGCTGGAGAGGACCATGAGTATGGTCCCAGGTAACGTCTCAGTATATTTTGCTAATATTTACATATGTGAAAGATGGCATTCTCAGATAATCCCTACTCAATGAAGAATTTGAGGAAGTGAGGACCATGGTATCATATGGGAAGAGCCTTGAATTTACTTCAAAAGGTGGAAACATTGTAAATTACTGATTACTGTAGTTAGTGACTAGTCTCTTGTGGTAGTCCTCAAAATGAACAGAGACACACCAGCTGTGTAACCAGAGATTAAGATGCTGTTCTTTAGAAACCATCAAAAGGCCAGCTAGACAGCTCCATGGTAGAAGCATTGCTGTACAAGCCTGATGACCTGAGTTTGGTTGCCAGAACTGGTGATGCAGGACAGAATCAATATCTTCTGACCTCAGGAGCACAATGTGAAATGTGTGCCCGCACTCACTCACACACGATACATAGACACAATACAATAAATTAAACTAAGTAACTCCTCAAAGATTTGGAATCCAATTGAGATAACTCTTCCCATTCTAAAATCCCAAAGTACCACAGGACTCTCCCCATGAAAGATAATAGTTTTGGATAAAATGCATTAACACTTAATATTCAGCCCTCCAAAGGAAATCCTAGGACCAGAATAAAATGTAAAACTCAAAACACATAAAACTCGAAACACGTACAACCTAATATCAAGTAGTCCTGGTGATAGGTACTAAAGGCCATCAGCCATGGTTCCTTTGGGAAAGGGCACTAGATACATCAACCAGAACCTAACAGGAGCTTATGCCCTGGGTTGTTTTAAACACATCTCCTTTGAGAAATTAAAACCCATGTGAATGTATAAGATTAGAACTTACGTTCCTCATGTGATGTGAGAATACTTAGAAATGAGTATGAAGATGGGTCCTGAACAGGGAGATGGTTAATCTTGCCCATCTACTTGATTTGCACTGAGAAATGACCAGTGTAATAAAGAACTCCTGGGTGTGTATGAGAACATTCCACAGAGATCAGCATAGCAACTGAAGGAAAAAGTCCTGCCCTGAGTGCCAGCAGCAGGATCCAACAGGCTGAGGGTTCAACCAGAACAAGAGGAGGAAAAATCAACCAACCAATACATAAAAGCTCAGTTCCTTTGAGTGAGCTACCCGCTGTGGCCACTGCCTACGTACAGCAGATGCCATGTCTCCAGACCCTCCACCTGGGCTCACATCCACAACTCTCCAGAGAGCTTAGAAGCCTCAGCCTCAACCTGGAGCTTCCTCATTGGTCTTTCTTGTCCCGAGGCTTCCAGATAGTTGGAATGAGCAGCTACTGGTTTTTCTGGCTTTCTACTCTGCAGAAAGCCATTTAGATGTCAGTCCTGTAATCCAATCCAGTAAACCCCCTTTGAAATTACATGTACATTATGTTGTCCTCTAGAGAACTCTGACTGATAGAAAATTGCTAGACCAGGTGACAACCTTAAAAGGTTTAGCACAAAATATTTTGGGGACATCTTTACCACTCAAGGCATATCTCAAAAACAATGCACCTGCTAAAGACAACAAAAACAGAGAAAATGACCCACTGAAATAGAGTAAAGAAATGGGAGAATTAGCACACAAGAGTGTTGAGGTAATTGGAAATAAAAAGAGTAAAATGCAATTAAAAGACAGCAAAATAAGAGAGCATGAAGAGGAAAGGAAGGAACGTGATTCCAGAAGAAGTGTTTGAAGGTGACAGCAGCACTCACAGTACTCCAAAGCCTGTGCTCAGAACAGATCAAAACTACAGAAGGAAGGTAGGTCTGAGCACACTTTTGTTGGTTATATTCCAGAGTGAATTACTTGTAAGGATTTTAGAAACTCAACCATGTGAGTCTCACTGAATTTGATAGAAAAGCCACTTCACTGGGTTTAGAGATGTGGATCAATGAGGAAGAACACTGGCTGCTCAAAGAACTTGGATTTAATTTCCAGCACCCACATGGTGGCTCCCAATCATCTGTAACTCCAGTTTCAAGGGATCCAATACTTTTTCCTGACCCCCAGTGCCCCCTACCATGTGTTACATGGAGATACATGCAGGTAAAACATCCATGTGTATAAAATAATATCATTAGAAAGTTACTTAATAGATTGAATTAGATTGCACATGTTTAAACTTTTTTGCTGTCTTAAATGAGATGTCCCATACTAAGTCTCAGGCATTTGAAAAGTTGGCCCCCCAGTTGGTGGCTGTTTGGGGAGGATTAGAAGGTGTGACTTTGTTGGGGGTGTGTCACTAGGGTGGTCTTAAGGTTTGCCATCTCTATGCTCCCTGTGTGGATCATTCTTAGCTGCTGCTCCAATGCCATGCTTGCCTGCTGCCATGTTCCTCACACTGATGGTGATAGACCCTAGCCCTCTGGAACTATAAGTCCTAAATAAACCTATCCTTCTTAAATCTCTATGGCCGTGATCTTTTATCACAACAACATAAAAACAAAACTCCAGGCCAATGACAGACTGTGTCTCAGACAACAGGTGAAAGTCACCTCAGGGGCCAGCACCAGAGGCTGTCCTCCGACCTCCACAAGCAGGTCATGCACATATACATGCCATACATGAATGCACACACATAAAAGCAACCTAAAACTGAAATGCAGTTGAATGGTTGCACAGAATTTCCTCACAGATGTAATATTCATTTAATGATTCTCATTACTGTCTATCTGGATTGTTCCTCTATTTTTCATTGCTAGTACCACTGCAATAATTAATTATGCTCTTTGTCTATGTCCTTAGTCTGTATTTATGACTTTTTACAGCTAAGAGACAAAGCTTTATAACTTTATATCCAATTGTATTTCATTTAAACTCAGTTAATTTACTGAGCATGAATTATATGCAAGCTAGCTTTTGTCCATATGCATGCAGTTGTTGGGTTTTTTCACTCTCTAATTTTCAAAGTCATTACATGAGCTGTACAAAATCTGGTGTGTGTGTGTGTATACACACACATGCATGACACATATGTATCTAAGTGTTCATGTAAAGAAAAAAGAACAAGCATCAGAGAATTCCACTATCATTTACATGTGCCTTAAAGGAGCCATGACAACAAACACAGCAATTACAAGTTTTGCTGGGTAATTAAAATTTTCATGACGCATGTTTGCTAGTTGGATGTAAAGGTGATAGAATGTTGGTTTAATACACTGGATGCATAGAATATATCTGTGCTAAACCAGTTAGGAAAATCAATGAACACATTCCCAGACTCACTTCCAATTCTAATTCTGGATTTGAGGAAACTTTGTACCTACATTTGAAAATTGTATTGAACTACTTAAATGTTCAATGAACCAATGAATACACAACTAAGACAGCATCTCCACCAACATCAGCTCTTTATTCCATTTTTAACTAAGAAAACAGCAAGTGTGTGATCAAATAAACTGAACATACACTTGAGTAGAAATTCCCTCAATACTTAACCCTGAAATTACACTGTACCTGCATCAAGGTTAACACTGGCTTCTCATCTGTCTTATATACATAGAGAAACTGCATTGCTTGTCTGCTCAGGTTTTGCAAAATCAGGAAAAAATACTTTAATGTACTAAAACTTAGAAACAAAGAACGAGATATAAATAGAGCAGCGGAGAGAGAGAAATCAAAGGCAGTAGTCCCTCCTGTTAAAGTATTGTTTTTTGTTCTCATTCTGGTGCAGAAATCTATCTACAGGACCACTATTCTAATTTGATCTCTGTTGCTATGACAAACACCATGCCCAAAAGCAATATGGGAAGGAGAGAGTTTGTTTGGATTATACTTCCAGGTTTCAACCCATCACTGAGGGACAAAGTCAGGAACTCAAGTAGGAGCAGAGGAAGGAACCAGGAAGAAATGCTGCTTACTGGCTGCTCACTCTGGCTCATTCAAAGCCAGCTTTCTTACACTACCCAGGACATCCTGACCAGGGATCCTACTACCTACAGTGGGCTGGGCCCTCTTACATCAACCCACAGAAAATTCCCCACAAAAAAAGCCATAAGCCAATCTGACAGAGGCAATAGCTGCCCTCCATTGAGACTCCCTTGGATAACTCTGAGCTGTGTCAAGTTGAGGCACTATCTGTGGCGTGTGTTTGTACTCTGAAAAATCCTAGGGGTGCCACTCACATAGAGTCCTGATTGTGAATGAAGCATTTCAATTCAACAACGCAACAGACAGTGATGACTTCAGAAAACACAAACGACAATAGCTTATTGTATGAAGAAAGTCCTTTCTAAAGAAACAAAAGTGGTAATCATGTGGACAGTGCAGGAAAATGAAACACTGCTTTGGAGGGAAACATTCACATACGGCACCAGGCCGGGCTGGCACCATCTCTAAAGTTTTAATAAACTTGTCAAAAGTAAAGCAGTGAATGTGTGTTGGGGGGGGGGGGGGCGCGCGGGGGTCAAAAAAGTAATTTGAGAAAACCAGAAATCCCTGCAACTTAAAACCTAAGTAATTCCCTAAACAATACCAACGGTGAGGAAGAGGAAACTCAAAATGAAAACAGGAAAAACCACAAGCTGGATTTCACTTTACACATAGTTTTTCTTGAGCTTTCATTTTGCCTGTCACCTGAGCTTTCAAAATACTGGCCTAAACAAACCAGTAGAGAATACAAGAAACCACAAAGATGGGTCCTGACCTCATGTCTTCCAGCCTGAGCAAGCCAGTGGAAAGTAGGGCTTGCTACAACCAAGAATGATGCTTGCCATCCAAGACTAGTTTCTTACTCATAGGAGCTTCCCCTGTCTGCTTTAGCTCCCTTTCTGAGCCCAGTATAATGGAAGTTGTCAGAGGTACAGGGAGAGCATGCCTAATTCTAGACCTAACGTATGGCGCGAGGTATCTGTGGTGCTCCATATTCACTGAATTTTCACTTGGGTGGAAAGAGTACGGGGTTAGAAATCTATATAAATCTAGTTATTGAATTCCAGCTCTAAGCTCTGTAGAGTGGCACTTTATAAAACTTGCAAAGGAAGTTCATTGGTTAGGCTTCCAAAGATGACATGCTGACTTAATTTGGTCTATACAGCACTTCTATGTTAAGCTTTTCCCTCTTCTGAAAAGATGAAATGCACCATGAATGAAAATCATCTGATACAGTGCATAGAGCACAACAAAATCTCAAAGAGAGTGTAGCAAGTGTAGAGCAGCCATTTACCAACATTGAGCTAGAAGCCAAACTGCCCAAGTTTACAAATTCTGACTATTCCTGACGGCTGTGTGATCTTGTACAGACCACTTCAACCGTGGCTTGGTTTCCTTACATCTAAAATGAGGCTTATGAGAGGCTGTTTTGTCAGGATTATGAGAAGTGAATGAATTTATATGAAGACAGACTAAGAACTTGAAACACATAGTTCTCAGCAAAAATCTTAGCATCATGATGGCTACAGTGTACATTAGCCATTTTACCTGTCTCATAAATCTGTTGGGTGTAGCAGGAACAGCAGGACTGCCTCTATGTAAATGTCGGGAGCTGCACAGCCACAAAAGCATCTCCTGCAGGAGGACCTAATTGAGGACTGCCTGAGAGACTAAGAATTGCTGGTGCAAATAACACTAGCCAATCAGGAACTGCTGTTTAGCTGTTTAGAAGAGATACTTTCTGGGACCAATGGGGGTGCAGGCAGAGGGTATTAAAGGAGCTTGCAGCAGTGTTCAGAGACTTGCTGCTGTGTTTCTCACCTACTCTCGGGAGTCTGCACCACTTCAATTCCAACCCCCAAGGGCAAGTAGGGTCGGGCATCGAGTAGTCCAGGGCACAGGCAACAGTTGGGAAGCTACAGTCATAAAAAATCATAAAAGTTATCGCCATTACTCTTGGATGCCCAGCAGAACTTAATGCTAAGACCCTATTTCTGAAGACACAGCACACTTTGGTCTCAAAATATGGAGAAATCAAGTTGGATCTGAGCAGAAAGCCTTATCCCTCCTGGCTAGCTTTCGCCGTACTGGAAGATGCTATGTACGTTCCTGGAGTGAAGAAAGTGATCAATAGTCTAACCCAACTCTGAAGCATGTGGGCTATGGTAAGGACTACAAGGCAAGATATACCCAGGTATGTAACAGTGGCATGAATGTTACGATGGTAACCAATGACTCTCTGACTGAACTTCAGGTCCACTCCACAGGAGGAAATTCAGCCTGATACTGTAAATCTTGCCAAGGATCTCTGGTTGGGGAGTTCACAGGCACCAGGGGTGAACTTACTCCTATTTTTTTGCTAAACAGACATACTATTAAACTCACCTCTAAATTCTTACTCATCTTCCCATAGATGGTGCTGCAGGGAGATCTCATCTGATGAATTTCTTTGTGCAGTGCATGGAGATTAATGAAGAAACTCACAACTGGTCCATGTACAGATACGTGTCAGTAGGATGCTCAGCCATAAAACACCTATATCACCATTACTCACCAAGGCTCAGGCACCACTGTAGAAGAGATGAGAGAAGGATTATAGGAAGAAGAGGTTTGAAAGCATCAGAATGAAACAGTATCTTCTGTATACAACAGGACCACTGACTGAACTCACTGACTCACAGCAACCAGGTCTGCCTGCTCAGACCTTTATCAACTTTCTAACGCAGAGCTGGGAGGGGTGCATGAGTGCTGCCCCCCCACCCCCTCCAGAGGAGCTACTGTCAGCCAATAACTTCTAGGGACAGAAGAGATGGTTTTCTTTAAGGTCGTGGCTCTTGATAGGTGAATCACACTCCAGATGGAAGCCTCAGACCCAGGAATATGTGGGCAGCACAAACTGGGTTTGGACAATTATTTAAAAAGAGAAAAAGAGAGAGAAGACACAAAGCTGGAGGGGGTGGGGAGGAAAAGGATGGATCCTGAAGGAGGTGGGAGTGGATCTTGGAGCTGTTAGGGGAAGAAGTTATAGATGAATATGATGAGAATATATGGTTGTATAAAATCCTCAAATAACAAAAATATACTTTAAAGGATACTTAGGTACTAAGAGTTAGGTAATATTATTCTTACTATGATTATCAGTATTTACTATGCTCAATAGGCACTGGAAATACAGTTCCATGGCAGAATATGTGCTTCGCATATAGGAGGCCCTGAGTTTGCTCCACAGCACCACCCCCAAAAAGAAAAAAGTGAACCAAAATGTTCCAGACAGTGCTACAGTATGTCACAGAATTCTGCATTTCTCAATGATTTAGTATTGATACTTAGATGCTATTAAGAGTCAGCTAAAACTGGATTTTCACATATGGCTGACAAAAACCCAGACTGAGACAAGTTACAATAGCACAACTAATGAAAATGCAAAATTGATCAGCCTTTTAAGAAATGTCTTACTTTATAACTTCCCATCTATTTGAAATACAGAGTTTCTTATTTTTCACTGTTTTGTCATCTGAGACAGTTAAAAGATATTTTTGTTTCCTACAAGGGTTGGGTCAGTTGCTTAGTATACAGCTAAATTGAATGCTGGTATTTTGGAACAGTATCTGTTGACATGAATATATTTGGCACCACTGGGAATTTAAAACGACAGGGAAGAAGGTGTCATGATTCTTCACTCTCTAGATGACACTGTTACTATGGAAAAGTGTTGCTAAAATACTTTATAAATGTTTTCATTTCCATGCTGAACATGTGGCTATGTCTGTTTGGTTAGTAATGGCAGAGGTTAAACTACAGGCTTACAGCCATCCTTAATAAGGCACATAGGGATGGATCAAGACAAGAAACATGAGAATCTGGTAAGATATTCAGCAAGCTGTGTAGCTGTCTGAATTTGACATGACTCTGTGGGGAAAAAGAAAAAAAAAACCCTTCCTTTCTTCATTTCATCCCTAGGGACATATCTGAATATTATAGCCAATCTAGAATATAGTGGTTTACATTTGCAAGCTTGTTTTTGCTTTTTGCTCTAATATTCTAGTCTAGAAATTTCCCTGCTGGCTCATTTAAACTAAAACTGTAAAAAATTGGAAACTGCTTGATCTGGGAAGAACATCTGTGGCTCTGGGTCCTTTGGGGCAGCATTTTGTTTTTCTAAGAAGTAATATGATGAGGCCCTCTGTGCTGAATAACCAGACTTTGTCACCTTGCCTCGGTTTCATGTTTTCATTGGGCCTTTCAGAGGTCAGGAGAGGCCCTGGCCATTTCCATACTAATAAAAACCCAGTCAGGAGAAAAGCAAAACAGGGTTATAAAATGTGTGGTGTTTTTTAAACGTATACAGCAATGATTCTAATACACATCTAGTTCAAAGTGTTTCCCAGGTGATTAAGGGAATTTATTAAAGGGTATAGTTAAAATATACATATATACACATTTAAATGTGTATATATACAGGTATATGTAAGTGCATGTGTACACACACGCACACACACACACACACACACGCACACACACATATGAATGAACTGGCTATAGGTCACAGCAGATAAGGCCTAATAATGACAGAGTTCAAGTTGACAGCTGCTGTCTTTTTTATAACCACCTGCCTGCTCACTCATCTCTCAGGATGGCCTGAGTAGACTGAGCCCTCTGTGACAGTGAGGCCTAGGTCTGTGATCCTCCTGGGGTCGTTGTTTTACTTGTCTCATTGCTGTGACAAAATACCTAGGAATAGCAGCTGAAGGTAGGAAGGTTTTACTGTGATTCACATTTCCAGCTCTATAATTCACCATGCTGGGAAAGTATGACCACTGGAGCAGGAGGCTGCGGCTCACACGGCTGAAGTCAGGGCGCAGAAGGTGACTAATGCTGTGCTCGCTCTTTCTTTCTTTTCTTTCTTCCTTTCTTTCTTCCTTTCTTCCTTCCTTCCTTCCTTCCTTCCTTCCTTCCTTCCTTCCTTCCTTTCTTTCTTTTTTATGGAGTCTTGGGCCCCAGCCCATGGAATGGTACCACCCACATTCAAGGGAAGTCTTCCCACCTCAAGCAACCCCTCAAGACTCCTTAGACGTCTCTGTCTCTTCAATGGTTCTAGATCTGTCAAGCTGATGACATTAACCATCACCAGTGCTCTTAGGGCATTTGCTTGAATGAATGTCCACTTTATATGCAGAGGTATCAGAGGCCATGGCTGTGGATGTGCCCAGAGCCTGGGCTGAACTGGCTCTTTTTTATCTTTCCAAGCCACATGCCCTGAGTCTGATCAATTGTCTCACTGAAAGAAGTCAAGATCAGGGTAGAACTGATAGGCCTCCTGTGGAGTTTGAGGAAGGCAAGGGATTTAGCAGAGATAAATAACTATGTACATACAAGTAAGTACCTATAGAGTTAAAGGAAGTCACTGGGGAGGGATTGATTTTTTCCGTAAGAAATCACTCCTCAGCCAACACAGCGATTGCTCAGTGGGTTACAGGAGTTTGCTGAGCCCAAGCACCTGAGTTGTTGGATCCCCTTAAACCACATGATGGAAGGAGAAAACCAACTCCCACGAGGGGCCTTCTAATCTTCACAGTTGTGCTTTATCTCATATTTCTGCCTATACCGAACAATCAAAATATGAAAAATAATAGAAAAGAAAAAACCCAAGAGCCCTTCCTTAGCTTGAGAGACTGAAAGGAGAGGAATCTGGTCATAGCTGGTCCAGAGTCACACATCCACATAAATGGTAGGCAGTTTCCAAGTCAGATGGAGCCTTGTGATTTTGTTCTCCAACCTGACTGATGAGAGACTGTCCACTTCCCTGGTTGGGTGTGCAGATCACAGGAAGCTTTACATCTCTGCCTTTCCTAAAGCTAAGACAGGGGTGGGGGGTGGGGAATGGTGAGCAGCAGTGAGCAATGGAACCTTAGCACATGGCAGTTGGTGCCAGCAAGCTAAAAAGGGCTGAAGATGGGGTGCCTGGGGGTTCAGCCCAGGCAGGACATAAGGGAAAGGGGTCCAACCGCTGACCTTGAAATGATGTAAAGAGAACCTCCGTGAGTTACCTCTATAGAAAACTCACAAAGGGGTCTGAAGCTATCTTAAAATGATGGCTTGTTGGTGTGTTTGACTGGGGAGAAAAGTGGCCAAGAGATGGTGAAATAGATAATTTAGATCTAGGGTTCTAAATTCCCAAATCCCTTTCCTCTCTCCCTTCACTAGCACTGGTATATATTTTCATTAACAAAGTTACAAACTATTGACACAACACAATAGGTCAGGGCCATGCCATTGGCTCTCTAGCAACTTTTCTTGTTTCCCAAAAAAATATTCGGAAGCCCTTCTTTAAGGCTGGGAGTTCTCTGTAGAGATCATTCATGATCCTTGCTGCTTAGCCTCCCCAGTGCTGGGATTACATGCATGTGTCACAAAGCCCAGCAGCCTTTGGGTTTGTAGCAGGTGGAAAGAACAGGTTCCATTTTATAGTGTCTCCCCACTCACTGAATCAAACTACAAACAGTAATAGAGTAAAGTAAGAAAAAAAAAACCAACTACACAAACCTTGAGACTTACATGTTAATAACATTACATTTTACCAGAACACGTTGTCTCTTGTACCCCTCCTCCCAGGCATCAGGTCCCTGGTTCTCCCCTAAGGCAGGGTACCAAGCTCTGCTCTGCTTTCAGTGCGTTCCTGAGTCACTCATGAGGGGCTGCAGCCTCTCACTTTACCCATGCTCGTCAGTCTGTGTGTGCTGCCATAACCTGACAACAAACTCAGGGGCTTGAACAAGTCTGGAGGCTGCAGGTTCAAGACCTAGGTGTGAGTAGCACTGGATTCCCCATTACATCCATAAAGACCTTATTTCCAAGCTGGACAGGCTGCTGTATGTCAGTACTGCCAGAACTGAGGCAGGGGGATGGCAAGTTCTAGCTAACCAAGACCTGCACAGAGAAACTCTGTCTCAAAATAACAACTCTTGCCCTCCAAAATTCATAAAATCAGAAAACAAAACAAAAGACTTCATCCCAAACGTAGTCTTTTCTGAGGTCCCAGGGGTTAGGACTTCAATACAAAGTTAGACAGCAAGGGATATAACGTAGCCACAAAGCTTAACACAGAAGACTCTCCAGTGTTCCTTATGAAACAATGCCCTATTAACTGACTTGCATTTGCTTATTTATTGCTTTTTAAGGTTTCTCTCTACTTAAATATCAACCCCAGGAGGCCAAATTCTCTATTTTGCTAACTGACATATCTCACAGTTCTGAGCTTATTGCCTGGAGACTTGCAGGCTGTTGATGAATATTCATGGATGAATGAATGCATATTGTGAAGTCATTACATACACAGGAGTGCACATGCACGCGCACGTGCGCGCACATACACACACCCCAGAGGAAAATGATTATATTGCTAAGAAAGCAAGACAAAGAAACTATATAGGTAGCACTATTTCACTTTTGAATCACTGAAACATTTTATTAAAGTTTAGAGAAGTATGCCATAAAATGCTAAAAAGCAGGGGTCTCTTGGGATGGGGTTTTGTTTTATTTTCATCTTTATGGGCATTTCTTAATGTCTTTACACTAATACGTATTTTTCAGTTCTGTAAGAAGCTAAACATAGCAAACACTGTTAAGCTTTAGTATAAGAAGATTCCCTGTCATCTTTTAATTGGCTATCATACATTTTCCTTTTCTTTTTCAGTGGAGAATGGTGAGAAGACAGCATGTGGTGAGAGACAGTTGCCAAGTCTAGATTTGTAGTGTCGGGTGTGTTTGCCATGCTTGTCCTGAGCCCTGACTCTTCTGCAGCAATGGGTGCTGATGGATCCTCTGTACAAAGGCTGGCTCTGCTCTCTGGCCCACACTACAATCTGGGTCTTCTGATCAATCTTTGGAAAGATCAGGACAACAGATCAGAAACACATCCAAGGGTGTGCATCCCTGTATCTTACAGGAAGGCTAGAAAATGTCCAGACTCTCACATAGTTCTGGCAGGTGCCTGGAAGGATGGAAGGAAGCGAATGGGGGAACAGTTGCCAGAGCCACCAAACTTAAGCCGTTCCTTAAAAACTTAGTAGCCAGGATAGCAGCTTAAATCAAGTTTATTTATTTTTAAATGTCACATGTATAGATATTTTGCATACCGATCACTCTCACCTCCCACCTACCTACCTCTCCTATTGACCTTCCCCATCCTCCACAATCTTTCTCTCACATTCATATCTATTCATTTTGTGTAAGTCATTCTTAAAAGTAAAAAATATGAGAAACTATAATGAACAAGTTAACAAAAACGTTAATAAAGGTGAGTACTACTGACATACCCATTCCTTCAGGTTGCATTGCTGGTTCCAAAAGCATTCTTCCAGCCCAGAGGATGAAGGTAAGGGCCCGCCACTTACCCAAATCATAAATCACTTAATTACAATTAAACGCTATTGAGCCTCAGAACTAGCATTACTTACTTTCTATTTAGCTTTGGTCAAGCCTGTTATGAAACTAGAATGTGTGTTTTCCTAACAATGTTTACTCCTTTTATCCATATAAGATTCCCAAGTTTAATGCTAACTCATCATGGCTCTCACATTAGTGAGGACTCTGAGGGACAGGTTTCTCCATTTCCTTTATAGAAACAAAATGCCAGCAAAGCATGACTACTGACTCAAAGGAGCACTAGCAGAGTGGAAGGGTGTTGCAGGTTCTTCCCAACACTTCTGGAGGTCACAGAGACCTTGCATACACTGTTGCAAACACAACAGTGAATGGCACCCACATTCTATTCCTTGTATGTGATGGGTTTAAGATGTCTCCGGCCCAGGAGAGGTTTGCCTGAGAATCTGACCCATCACTACTGCAAGTGAACGTCATGGGTAGTAGTTTGCACTCATGTAAAGCACCATACAGTGTATGTCTACATGGCAGTTGCTAGTTAAAAGCAGCAATAAAAATCTTATTTAGGACACTGTCTTCTATAATGGTTTCTTTTTCTGTAGGAATCCTCATTTGCTCAAACCACAGATCATAGGCTGCTCTATGCAAAGAATTACCAGAAAAATGTCAAGTTCTTAGTGTGTCAGTCTGAAGGTTTTTTTAAAGTTTACTCTATTACTGTTTGTAGTTTGATTCAGTGAGTGGGGAGACACTATAAAATGAAACCTGTTCTTTCCACCTGCTACAAACCCAAAGGCTGCTGGGCTTTGTGACACATGCATGTAATCCCAGCACTGGGGAGGCTAAGCAGCAAGGATCATGAGTTTGGTTATACACTAAGACCCTCTCTCAACACACACACCACACACACACACACACACACACACACACACACACACACACACACAAAACCCTAAAGGCTGCAGGGGCAACGTTCTGGATACAAGACTTAGGTCTGGACACAATATCTTTAGCTGATCCATTGTAAAATAGTAAAAAGACAAGATCTGTTGATCTGTTGACAACAGACAAGACTGTTGAGCCAGTCCAGGTACTAGCTTTGAGGGTTTTTCCCCCATAAAAGAATAAGGCTGACTACAGCTCTCCTTCTTCTTCTATATTTGTAGACTAATGTCCTTACTGAGAAAATGAAACATATTAGTGTTATACATTTGTGTTCTGTAAGAAATCTGGTTGCACTTGAGAAAACCATGTGTCTAGTCAGGCTCAGGTGTCCCCCAACCTTTGAAAACCAGGTGCCTGGCATGCAATGAGGAGACCATCATGGCCATTCCCGCCTCAGAGTTGAGGCATGGAGAAGAATGGGGGGAATCACAGCTCCAGTCAGAACTGACACTGCTGGTAAGCCATCTTGGCCATTTCCATTGCTAAACTGGTTTACTCCAGCTGACTCCTGTGTTTCTTGTCACACAGGACACAGTGATATGTGTGTCCTGACTCACTTCCTGCCCCAAGTTATGAGATTATTATAAAATGATGGTTGTTTTAAAGTGATGCTACAGAAGAACAGAAGTCAGAAGCAGAGGTATGAAAGAGTGCTGGAAAAATGTAATTGGCTTTACATGGTCCCAGCTTCTGATGTCAGTACATGCTATTCTGCCTTTTCATTCCATTTATATGCTCACTCAAAAAGCCAGGTATACACTCAGTGCTAAGGACACATAAGATGAACAGAAGTCTTGTGTTCTCAGAATTTGGTTTAACAGAGCTGTTAGACATGAAAGTAATTATCATACAATGTGAGAGCATACTGCTCTGCAGTTTGACTCTGCAGAATAACTCATTATAAGCAAGAGACAGAACCTGTCTTGAAGAAATGAGGGAAGTACTGTAGAAGAAGCTCTGTTCCAGATAAACCTCAGAGACTGAGTATAGGTTGACCAGATGGCCAAGCTGAGCTGTTATCCTGGATTCCTGATTCTGGCTGCAAAGAACATGACAGAACTATACTGGATACTTGAGTTTTTATTGTTCTTATGGTTTCAGTCTTTCTCGTTTCCTCCCACACAGAGTATTTATTGAATAACCAGGATATTTTTTCACAGGGGTAATCTATTCCATCTGTGTGGGAAGGACATTGAAAGAAACAGGTTAGAGAATACTGTCCTTTTCCACCTAAGCACCCCATAGATGTCATGTTACTAAATTTGGGGTCTATAACCCAAAATGTCAAGTCTAACCACTCATTCTTGAAAAGCCAATTAAAATATGCAGGTCCACTCCACAAAGGAGTTCAAGGCCCTATATCCAGGAAAATGCAACCTAGGTTGTTGGGATTGGGGTTGGGGTTTTCTTTTCTTAAAAAGTATGCTTTTCGTAGCAAGTGTCTTCTAAGACAAGTTCCCTGGTTCCTGCATCTATCCATATTACTATATAAATATCTTTCTGATAGCATGATTCCTAGAGGTACTTCAGTGAAGACTTCATGCTGTGATGATAAAGATTATTTAGACAAGAGGGCAATAGAGCCATTATAAGAAAAAGATCCTGCCTTAGGTCTAAGCTGTGTTTCTAAGAAGATAAACTTGGCTAAAAAGACCTCTTCAAACTGTTCAGTGCTGTCAAGTTTAATGAAACTCCTCTTCCCCCTCCAGCATTGTCTTTCTATTGTCATCTTATGTGAAGAGGCTGCTGTCAAAAAGGCTTCTGGAAGAAGCTGCAGGGAACTGTCAAACCATTGCAAGGAAATGGTTCCAATGTAAAAAACTTGTTTCACTTGGCCAAAGACTCCCTTTAATAGAGGAGTTTGGGTGCTATAGAGATGGCTCAGCAATTAAGACCACATACTGTTTTGGTAGAGGACCCAGATTTGGCTCCCAGCACCTATATCAAGCAACTCACAATCACCTACAATTCCAGTTCCAGAGATCTGACACCCTCTTCTTGCCTTCATAATACTTGTATGAATATACACCACATAAATATACACACATACACATAATTAAAAGGTAAAAATCAGGGGCTAGAAAGCTTGCTCAGTGGATAAGGGCACTGACTGTTCTTCCAGAGGTCCTGAGTTAAACTCCTAGCAACCACAATGGTGGCTTACAACTATCTGTAATGGGATCCAATGCTCTCTTCTAGTGTGTCTGAAGACGGCAACAGTGTACTCACATACAAAAATAAATAAATAAAAATAAATAAATCTTAATAAAAATAAAAATAGAGATGGAGAGATGGCTCAGCACTTAAGAGAACAGGCTGCTCTTCCAGAGGACTCATGTTCAATTCCTAGCATGCATGACACAACTCATGAGTATCTGTAACTCTAGACTTAGGGGATCCGATGCCTTGATAGAGCCCTCAAGAGCACAGCACTACAGGCATACATGCAGATACAATACCCATTACACATAAATTAAAAATATAGATATAAGGGGTGGGGCTGACAGATTTTAAAGTCCTAAGATATCACATAAGAGAAATAACAGTGAGCCAGATAATGGAAGGAGGAGATGTTGACAGGATTGGAGAACAGCAATTGGAACAGTATCTGCCTTGCACAACAACTGTATCTGCCTTGTTCCAAAACAGACTCTCAAGTGAGTTTATTTCTTGATCAAATGTAGAGGATAGACTGACTCTCTTATGAGAGTCCTTGGAGCAGGGAAGAGAGATAAGATCTGATTTAGAAAACCAGGCTCCTTACTTAGATATCTAAAGAAGAGCTACCCAAAGGCTAAGAAAGATTTTAGATTTCTACAGTATTTAGAAAAATGGAACCAGAAGCACACAGATCATATGAGATGGAAAACATGGAGTCCTAGGAAAGCAAACAGTCTCTCTTCAAATGTAAATTTTCCTAGAACTGTCCATACAAAATACCCTGACATTGGATCATATCACAGAGGGTGCTTGGGGCCAGAACTCACCTATGTAATGGGTATCTGACTTGAAAGATGACAAACTGACACTGTTTTCTAGAACACTATTTCAAATAAATTGGCATTCTCATCCCATGAACTATGTGAGGAAAGAAGATGGGAAAAGGATTGAGGAATGCACAGTTTATTTAAATGTGCCTACTACACCATCAAATTCCCAAGTTATTGGAAAAAACACATTATGATTATTTGAATTTAAGAACAAGAGATGCCAAGTTGTTCTACATCATGCCAGGTGTGATAATTCTTTAATATTTCTGTTTGCAGACTTTAAGAATATGATGCTAACTGTAGATTCTGTACTTAGAAATACTTAGAAATACACATATCACTCACCTACAGAGTCCCATTCTGTAAGTAGTATGCCACACTTTTCACTGTTGTAACAAAATACTTGACACAAACAACCTTAAAGAGGAGATTTACTTTGGCTCACAGTTTCAGGGGTTAATTCTGAGATCCAGAGCACCATGACCACAGAAGCATGTAGTAGAGACCATTTATCTCCTGTCAAAAAGTAAGTAAATGGAAGGGCAGCCAGAGGGAGGAAGAGGAAAAGGAAACAGGAACAAGAGAGGAAAGAAGAGGGAAAGCCCAATAGACCAATTCAAGACGAGATATAGCCCCAAGAAACTTATTTATTCCAGATAGAACCATGTCCTAAAGTTTCTAGAATCTCCATAAAAAGTACCACTAGCTGAGGAAAAAGCCTTTATAACATGAGCTTTTTGGAGAAGACTTTTTACCCATGCCACTGCAACTAGTTATAGCCCTCAAAATGGAAGCCAATTAACCACATTATAATATACCATATCAGACTGCCATAAAATATTTCTTGCTTTTGAGCCTGTTTTATTTTAGTTTAAGGCTCAATCTCTGTCTTGTTTTTTGTTATTCGTGGTGGGTGGTGGTTGTTTGATTTTCAGGACTTTATTGTTTAGATTTCAGTCTTTTTAGCTTAAGAGAAGACTACTGCAAACCTCCTTGTGTAAATTTTTTGACTATGCCTACAATATACAATATACATACTTCAAAATACAATAGTTAGAGACTGTCTTCTCTATTTCACAGGCAATCAGTGAAGTTAAACCAATGAATTTATCTTAGACCCATATAAATAAAACCTCAGTTTCTCTTACAGACTCCAACCTTCACTTAATACTTACCACAGAATTCCTCATTTGTTCATTTGTACATCACTCTCCCAGAAAGACAGGAAATTTTCTACATTAATGCTTTCTACTATTCCTTGAAAGTTAGATGTTATGAAACCTATTTTCATAGCAATGGTTCATGGCTTTTTTTTTGCTTATGTTTTAAATTATTTAATTTTTAAGGTCCTGCATACCTATTTGTGTACGTTTGTTGTTACGTGCAGGCACTATTTTGTAACTTGATCTTAGGCATAACTTCACGTAACTGGAAGCATCTAAAATACTATGTAATGATTTCTAGCACCTCAGACAATCTTATCACCTTAGAATGTAGTCACTGGGTCTTGAGGATTTAACTATACATTGGTGATGGAAACAAAGCTTCGCTCAAAAACACTCATTCCACTGTGGTTTCCCGTGTTTTAATGCATTGTTCATTCTGTCATCAGTGCTTAAGTAAATGCTTAAAATGGAATTAAATTAAAAATTAATCCCCTCTGCTCCTTTGCCTTTTGAAATAACCTTTTCTTCCTGTTAGAAGGCTAATATTCCCTCGGGTCCTTTTTGTGGTCTTATACGTGGCTAGACGGTTTGCAAAAGGTCCATACTTTATACAAATACATTGTGCTTCCTTATCTGTTTACTCTTCCTCAGAGTTGTTGCCATTTCTTTTAACTGTTTGGAAAGAATAAGTATTGTCACCTTCTGCTTCTGTGATATAGTTGTTTAAAGCTAAGCTCCGAGGACTTTGCTCAATTATCTCAATTTACTCACATCTGAGGGAAGAGGCATTTTCCTCTTATCTGTGGCTTCTCCCTTCATGGATTCAACGAAGAGTGAACAGAAAATATTTGAAATAACTTGCATCTTTACCAAGCATGCACATTTTTTCTTGTCATTATTCTATAAATTATACAATATTGCTCATATATATATGACACTGACATCTATTAGGTATCATAGGTAACTCAAATGATTTGAAATACATGGGAGAATGTACACAGGTAGGTTATATGTAAATACTGTGCCACTGTTTAAGGACTTAGCTTCTTCTGTGGTATCTGTGGCGGATCCTGAAGCCAATTCTTACCAATACTGAGGAGCAATGGTGTCTCAGTTAGGGTCACGATTGCTGTGATAAAATGCCATGTCCAAAAACATGGGCATCACTTTTCATCATCAAAGGAAGTCAGGACAAAAACTCAAACAGGGCGGGAGCCTGGGGACAGGAGATGATGCAGGCCATGGAGGGGGGATGCTTATTTATTGACTTGCTCCTCATGGTTTGTTCACTCTGCTTTCTTATAGAACCCAGGACCACCAGCCCAGAGATGGCACCACCCACAATGGGCTGGGCTCCCACCCCCACCAATCCCTAAAAAAATGCCTTGTAGGCTTTTCTATATCTTATGGAGGTATTTTCTCAATTGAGGCTTGTGTCAAGGTGACACAAAACTAGCTAGTAAAATGGTATTTAGTTTTCATTAAATATACATGATTTCTGGGAGGTACAGACTTCTTCTACTGGGAAAAACAGTTTCCTAAGGAAAACAGGGGTCACAAAGTGAACTTTCCCCAAACTTCTCTACCAGCAATGTCTCTTTTCTCTCTGCTTGCTTCTGCTTCCCAAAGCTTACCTATCCCAGATCTGGACTGCAGATATTTCTGCCTTCTTGGGGATATTATTTATTAATTCCTCCTTTTCTTCTAAGTTTGAAATGTTGTTGTACTCATGGGCTCTTCTCTTTTAATATTAAAGTATGTTCTTGCTTTTTCTCCCATCTTGAAAAGAAAACATTTCTTCAGTCATATACCCTCTACTTTCTTTCCCCTCGGGATTCATTTTCAAACAACACTTAACAGTGTCAAAAACTTTTGTCTCCAAACTTATTCTTCTCCCTGTATCTGTTGGGGGTGGGGTGGGACGCACCACCTACCCCTCTAAATCAGAACTTCGGACTTTTTTTTTTCTTTCTACTTCTGTTCTCCCTCCATATTCAATCTAAGTACTTCCTATTTCAGTTTGGAAATAAGTTCTTTGTCCACTCAGTCACCAGTGCCCTTTGTTGTAGCTGTCTTTCCCTCCTAGGTGAAATATGCTCCCTTAACCGGTTGGTTCTTTCTTCCCTTCCTTCTTACTGTCCAGAGTGACGTAGTCTTAAATACACCTGATAATGACTTCTAAACAATTCAACAATTATTTCCAGTATAAAATCTAAACTCTTGGTCTGGAGAGATAGCTCATTGGTTAAGAGCACTGGATTGCTCTTCCAGAGGTCCAGAAATCAGTTCCTAAAAAGTGAAAAGATTGTTCTTCCTTAAACTAAACACTACCAAGCACCAACAGTCTCTGTCATTTTCCCCAAGTGTGACTTCCTTTTACAGGTACTGTGAGATAAACCTGGAATCCAGACTATTCTGGCCCTTCATGAGCAGTCATGTAACCTTGAGAAAATTACTTAATTTCTGCATAACCCAGCTCCCCCTATACCCTGCCACCGACCAGTAAAATCTGGGAGGTAAAATATCGGATTGCTCTTTAGACTGACAGCTAAGGGAGCTCCGTTGGCCTGGTGACGATACGTGGTGCATGCTAAACGTTAATTGTTCTCTACCCTCCCCCATCAATTAGGACTGTGGGCACCCTACAGTGTGGTTTTCTACTTTGTGGGAGAAAACTGCTCTCTGCATTGCTAGTTAAAGAAACGAAATCTGGAAGTTCCTGTCTTGTGATGGGAGAAAACAAGCCAAATGGGAGTTGCTGGCTCCCAGCTTTTCTGAACTGAGAGTTTGGTCCTCATTTTACGTATAAGGGAATTGAAGGATGACGTGTCCTCGGGTCTCATGCAAGACACAGTCACAACTCTTTATTGAGAGTAAGGCGCGAGCCCCAGGGTTGCTATGGCCAAGTTGCAAGCGAAAACGTAACACTGGGAAGACAGAAGAGCACTTAGCCACACACAACCGGCTAAGTCCGGTGCAACTTACTTGGGTGAGCAAAGGGAAGCTGTCAAACATGGAGAAACCAAACTGCTGACAAAACCAACTCTCCACCAGGCCGGGCCTTCGGGGCCTGCCTTGAAGGGCGGCCTCGAGTAACAAACTGCCGCAGCTCCCAAGTAGGAGCCCGACTCCGCGCAACTCAAGATGAATGGAAACCAGAGTCCGCGCCGCTCAGCTTGAGGGACGGGGCGGGGCTTTGTGAGTCACGTGCCTGGGCCGTAGGCGGGTGCGTGGAGGGAAGTTCAGGTCTGATTGGCTACCCGTCACCAGGTGACCGCGGAGCGCGTTCCGGTTGGCAGGAGCCGGCTAGCGGCCTTCAGTCCGGAGGCGGCGACGGAAGGAGGAGGAGCTCCGGCCGCGCTCTCGGCCCGCAGTGGCTGCGTCTCCCAGCGCTTGTCGGGTCCCCACCCCTTTTAAATA
>NW_021604613.1:18111033-18126392 GCF_004785775.1 Grammomys surdaster
CGAGTGCGGGCGGGCGCAGCCCCGCTCAGCCCGGGGCTGCCGGCGCCGATCGCGCCATTGTTGGGGGAGGGGGCGGGCGCGGAGTCCGGGGCGAGCGGAGGCGCAGGCGTCGGCCGAGCGGAGCGGACGCGCCCCATGGGGAACACGCTGACCTGTTGCGTGTCCCCCAATGCCAGCCCCAAGCTGGGCCGGCGCGCGGGGCCGGCAGAGCCCGACTACGAGTCCGAGGTCTACGAGGCGGCGGCCGGGGACGCGGTGGCGGTAGCGCCGGCGCCTGCTGCGGCCGTGGAGCCCGCCGAGTTGGATTTCGGAGCCGGCGAGGGCCACCACCTGCAGCACATCAGCGACCGAGAGATGCCCGAAGGTGAGGAGGCAGCGGGCGCGTCCGGGCCGTGGCGCACCTCTGGCCTCCATCGACTCCCAGGGTCCCGCTGGGAGGCGGCCGCCGCCTCGGGTTCCTTCCTGCCGGAGTATCCTGGAGCAGGCCTGGGCACCGGGAATAAAGGCTGTGGCTCGCGTTCCCACCCCTTATTCTTTCTCGGCCACGTCTGGCCAGTTTCTCTCCCAACCCTACGCCCAGTTCTTCACTCTTCCCATTCTCTCATTCTGACCTGGGACCCTGCAGCCGGCACCGCTTCTTTGTACTGCCGTGTACGGTCCAGTGGAACTTGATCAAGACTTCAGGAGACTATATAATTGCCACTTTTCTTAATAAAACTCCCAGGCACCCCTAACCTCAGAATAGCCATCCCATCCCCCTATCCTTACTTAGCCAGATAGTACCTAAGGTAAGACCCTAGTGGTTCCTCTTGCTCCGAACCAGTTGAGTAACTGATACTAGAGCAATCTAGATTCAGTATGTTTAAGGATTTATCTATGTTCAAGTAGAAGTTGCCATAAAAATGTGTATGGTATTAAATAGGATTTTAAAAGTAGCCTCAATAAAGGTTGCTTTATTCCTTTCCATTATAATTGGAATACAGAAAGAGTTGAAATTGGGAAAGAGGGGGCTTCTGTGAAAGATGTCAATGTCAGTTTCTTTCCAGGCTGTGAAAAAGTACCGTTTCCCCTCCCTCACAAGGAGTAGTTCTGCTTGCTTCAAAATTCTCATTTGATAAATACATCGCCACTTAACAAACTTCATTTACTTTACCTCTTCCAAAGGAAGCAGAGTGGGGAGAGATTGTTGGTCAGGCGTTTAAATTTAGCTTTAAATTAGTAATGTAAAGAAGTAATGTTAAGAAGATAACCCCTGCGGGTGCCTGTAGTATTCGTTTCCATGGCTCCATTTCCCTCTCCACCTTCTGCCTGGAGATTGTTACTCAGTGCTGAGAATGTTGAAGTTCGGCAAACTGAACCACTGCAGGGTGGGCTGGCTGGGTGGGTAGGAGGGAGAAGAGGACTGCTTGGTGCTTTATAATTAAAATTTTGAAAATCTGTGAATCTGGTTAAAAGTAATTCTGGATAGCAGTGTGGTTATTGGAATGAAGGCTACAGATTTATAAGACAAAGTATCATGAAGTGTTTAAGCCAGATTTGCTTGTTGGTGTCACTTCAATGCTCCAAATGAGTTCCTTTCTGTGGAGGAATGTCGTCTGTTTCTTTAAACTTTAGACTGTTGGTGTCTTCATGTTAGAATAACTTAAGGCCCATGATGGATACACCTTTGTAACTTTTTGTAATATTCAAATATTGTAAAAGAATGTAAAAGTAATTGTATCTTTAAACAGTGGTGTGTGTGTGTGTGTGTGTGTAAACTGCTGTTTCAATGTTGTAAGCCTCTGGATTTACAAACCAATTAGTATATGGGTAGTGTTGAGTGAGAGTCCTAATAGGACCTTTTTATAATTCTTGAGGGATTACAGCCATTATCATGTATGCCTGTTTGTTCCTCCCAGATACAAAGGAAGTCTGTATTCATTCTCACTGTATTGTTGATGGGGATGCAAAGTTAAGATCTGACTGAAGCTGCTTCTGCATAGAACTGTTCTAAAAGACTAATGTGGAGGTGGTAGATGTGCTGAGTTGGATTCTTAAGGGGGAAAAAATCTTGTCAAAGTGTCTATTCTATTTTGATCTGTACAGTCAAGCTTGTGGTACTTGGTCCTTCCCTTAGTTTCCTTTCAGTTAGCTGATGCAAAGACAACCCTTTCCTTAGGTCTCATATCTCATATGTTCTCTCAGTGAAAGAGGAAAAGGGCAGCTAAGAGTGTGACCTAAATTTACTGATCATGTAAGTGAGTCTATTCTGTTAACCACGAGTTGAAGCTGACAATGTTCTGAAAGAACATTAAGAAAGGCTGGCAAGAGGTGTATCAGCATAGAATTATATGATAGGAAATGCTTAGAAATTTTTGACAAAATAAGTGTGTGAGCATAGAATTTTACTTTATTAATGTGCCTATTAAAATTTCAGTTCAGTATTTTCTCTAAATTTCATTTTTAGATCTGGAGGACTAGTGCAAATACAAACTCATGGGCTTGGTCCTTAGTGCTGCCAAAACTCTGTAAAATTAAATTCTTTGGCATTCACTAAAGTGATAAGAAATGTCAGCATTTGACTAGATGAGAACACCAAATGTATATAAACACATTAAACGTTTGCATTTAATGTCTTTAGTTTAGAAAAAAGTTTTACAAGTTTCCTTTGAAACTGAGAAAAACTTATTTAGATTTAAAGGTAGGTTTTTATTATAATGAGGAATTGTTTTGATTTTTTTAGATAAAATCATAAACGATGTTCTGTTTTATTTTCTTTTGAAACATTTAGAGCATTCAGAGTCACTTTCAGGACTTTCCAATTAGTATTCCCTAATCCTTGGCCTAGCACTGTTTCTGATATAACTGATGGTCAGTAACTTCAGTAACCAGAACAGGATACTAAGGCTTCTTACTTCCCAGCCTTTCACGTAGCTTTCAATGTTCTGTTTCTGTCTGGGAAAATGTGCTCTCTCAAGCGACCTTTTCTCCTTATCCCTTGGAAGGGTGATAGTAGGGAAAGAATTAGAAATATGATGTGGGAAATTCACTGAGAAAACATCTTTCCCCTTTCCACTAGCTTTTAACCATTTTTTTTTTAAAAAAGACATGTTGGTAAGAAACAGAAAACACAGATACAGTATTTGTTCACAGTCATCAAAGCTAACATTTATTAATATTTCGGTGCTGCTGCTTCCTGAGCCTTTCGTATGCCTGTAAATATGACATTTCATTTTATAAACATGAGATCCGTCTGCATGTGCTGCTTTGCTTTCCTAGAACAGTGCTTTTCTCCAGAGTGCACTATCTTGTGCCAGTGTATACTGCCCTATGGCATGCTTTTTCTTAATTGCTGAGTGTACCATTGAGTAGCTGGGGTATTTGATTCACCTGTCCTTTATAGTTAGACACCTTTCATAGTAAAAGTATATATATACTCTCCTAGACAAAACATTTGATGACAGGTGCATTCTGCCTCTGTTCTATTTCAGACGATATTTAGTGTATCAATTTTGGTCCTTATAATATGTCATTGGCATTAAAAGCATTTAGCTCTGATGCCAGCTTGATTGTAATGTTGGCATTTAACTAAGCATTAAAATTCCTGATTTAGATTTTGTGGTTCTTAGTAGACTATCTCAAGTCTTTAATTCTAAATAGCTACTATTCTAAGAGGTGTATCAGTAATACTGATCTAAGATGAAAAAAATCAAGAAACAGCATTAGATGAAGTCTAGAAATATCAGAAAGCTGAAAGATACTTAACTGGCTTGAGTATCCACCTTTGAATGGCCAAGCAGTATTGTATTCCAGAAAGAGACAGTGATAAAAAAGGAAGTTCCTTCTTACCCCCCCCCTTCTGTTCAAGAGAGAGTTGGGAATAGACTATCTATGAATCGTCAAGAATGTATTGCACTAGTAGGAAGAAAGTCAAGTAGGATAATGATTGGGAAGGGGGGACAGTTCACATATCACTTAAGGACAGTAATCACCTCTACTGCCTTGTAGACAGCTTTCTTTAGAGCTTTTCATATTGGAATGAACTTGTGTCTGTAAATGACAGAAAAGAAGAGACACAGAATGCTACAGTAGAGAGTACACCTGGAGAAATGATGGATTAGGCCTTTATATGCTGAGTCAGCCGTAACAACAATGTAGACTTTGGTTGTAAAGAGAAACCGCTAGAGGATTAGACACAGGGGAACAAGTTCCTTATGAAGAAGACCAGATTAGTGACTTTGTGAAAATGCACTACGATGCAAGGGGACCAGGTGGGAGACAGTGATTTAGGGAAAGCCGTGGTGACTGGAACAAAACAGCAGTATTGCCTGGGGTCTAAAACAGCTTAACTTAAGTAAATTAAGTAAAATTTAAAAGTAACAAAGATGGATGGACATGTGAATGAAGTGACAGAGGAATGCAGGGGATCTATAAACGTCACACCTGAGAAGCATGAATGAAAACTGTTTCACTTTATTTGGTAGGGCCGGAGAGAAATCCAAAAATTTGACAGGACTTCAGTGTAGTTGCAAGGGAGGTTATAGTCATATATTGCTGGTGGAAATGCAAAATGATTTGACTCCATGGAGGAGAATTTAGAAAGTCTAACAATATTGCTTACTTTATTTAGTCTAGAAACCCAACTTTAAGGAATTTATACCAAGGATGTATGAGACAACATATTTTCAAAGTTTATGCTGTATTCTTTTCCTTAAGATGGTATTGACAGCAACTCATGCAGTAAGGGACAGGTAAAATGAACAGGCATATCCACATGGCTTTGCATTTTATCTGTAAAAGTAAGAATACGCACATAGAACCATAAAATAAATCAGAGCTCTAGGTAGAGCCACCTTCAGGGTGTAATGCATGAAAGGAAGAGTGGTAAGGAGAGGTCATCTGTTTGGGAGACATATTTTCTATGGGGAAATATGTGTTTGCTTATTTTAAAAAACTGTGGCATTCTTGATCTTTTATGAGTGATGATGTTATATGCCCTTTTATCTAGTGTTTAGCCAAAGCACATACATATTTGCCTAAGAATTACTTTGATATATGGATTTACCAAGGAAATGGCACCATTTACTTGTTTGCTTTTGTGAGTGTGGCAACTGTAATGTATTGTGTATGTCCAGTATATTTCATTTTATAGTCTCAGTGTTTTGAGTTAGGCAGTACAGGAATCATAGCTGGTTTACGTATGAGAAGACAGCTACCAAGATAAATTGAGTTTTCTAAGGTTTTAACAAGTAAGATATGGTCGATAGGTATGTAAATTCCAGTTGGAACTCATCAGCATAGAGCTTACAGGATATGGCTCACAGTGGGCTGCTTCGGATGCCACTTTTCTTCTTCTGTTTACTTTCAGGACAGTAAGATACGGTGTTCAGACAGTAACATTGAGGTATGTACAATGAAGTGGAGATAGTAAGTGTGTAACAGAAATGATCTTTAAACTTGGAGTAAAATGCTCTCAAGGAAGAAAGTTTCAATATATGAATAATCACAGCTCTTAAAGCATAGACTGGGAGTTAAAGCAGGGCACTACAGAACTGATGGGGGCCAGGACAGAGGGGATTGGATCATTGGAGGCCTGAAAAACTGGGCAGGAGTGAGCTCTAGATTGACCTTCTACTGAGATAAGCTTGCTTAATGATACAAAATTACTTAATGATACAAAATGTAGACTCAGTGGTAAGTAGATTCATCAGTTGGCAGTGCAGTTATGAACCTTGGAATGTCTGTTCAAAGCCGTAAAACTGGTACTGTATATGTTAAGGGATGAAGGCACTTGTCAGTGAGAATAATCATTTAGACAAGTGCCTGATTTTGATAAGGAAATTTTTGTGATGGGGTATGATTGCATAATTTTAACATTTTTAGCCTTTAGCAATACATTTAGTTCTAAGTTGCATGTTTTTTAGTATTTTTGACATGTGTAATTAAAGTAAGTCATGCAACTTATAGAATCTTGGGTTAGAGGAAAGTTTATTTGCCTACCTTTGCTTTCAAATTAAAGTGCAACTAAAATTGATAATTCAAAAATAATGGATCTTATCATTTTAATGATAATCCTTGTCTTGGGATATCTGTCCTAGTTGAAAACATTCTTAGAGGTTTCTTTATGGAGGATGTGTCTTTGTATACATGTGTGTGCAAGTTCACAAGTGAGGAAAGCATTCATCTTCCTCATTCCTGCTCCACCTATTTAAGATAGTCTAGGCTGAGAAGTGAAGTCAAAGATCTGCTTGTCACTAGGATCACAGATGCGCGGTTGCAACCTGGCAATTTACATGGGTGCTAGGGATCCAAACTCAGGTCCTCATCTTTGTGCATTAAGCACTTTTACCAGCTGAGCTCTTACCAGCTCCTTACAGGTTTCTAGAGAAACCTGGTGATTGGTGTGTTCTCATTTTCCTAAATCTGTAAGTGTGTGTAGAGTGTGCATTTATAGAGCCTAATGCTTTTTGGTTCATAGTTAGTTGCCTTGCCTCTCTCTAAGGGTGAATAGAGTAGTATGATTTATCCATAGCATCTCCATAGGCTCTAGGGAATGGAGTTAATAAGAGTACAGAAATAATACAGTGTGTATGTAATGTATAGGGTCACGGTCTACTGACTTGTTCCCACTCTATGTAAAATAGCAAAATGTAGTATTTACAATAAGTGGAAAGTGTAAATTACATACCAGACTTTGGTAGCTACATATATTTTTTCTCAAAACACTGTGCTAATTGGCATTGTAGCCCTAGTGGATATAATTCCTATAGGCTTTATACAGGTGATCTTAAGTATCTAAAGCTAAGATAGGAATGAAAGCTGACATAAATGGTACTATACCTCAGTGTGCCTTCTTTAGAAAGCTACATAGTGCAGATTGAGCCATGGAAATTACCCATTTATGAAACTATATTTGAAGAATTTTTTGTTGTTGTTTTTTTTTTTCGAGACAGGGTTTTTCTGTATAGCCCTGGCTGTCCTGGAACTCACTCTGTAGACCAGGCTGGCCTCGAACTCAGAAATCCGCCTGCCTCTGCCTCCACCTCCCAAGTGCTGGGTTTAAAGGCATGCGCTACCACTGCCTGGCTGAAGAACTTTCTTTAAGGAGATAAAAAGCATTATTTTAAAACATAGTGTACAAAAAAAAAGTACTGTGTACTCATAAGGACAGAATGTTAAATTCTAAATCCCCAATATTAGATTGGCTAAGCTAAAGTGGGCATAACACTTGCTGTATTGTTATATAATTATTCAACCAAAAAACGTTTGAGTTTAAGGATGATTTTTCTTTATTGTATCACAAGTTGTGAGCTGAAAAGAGATTTTTTGTTGTTGCTGTTTTGAACTGATAAGAGGGTGGTAAGACCAGGTACCTAATGACTGAACTAATCCCAACCCAAGAACTGATTTTTAAGAAATGCATAAGAAACAACTGAAAGTTAATGATTGTGAGTATATCTATTGGTAGTTTTAAAGTGAAGCATTATTTTAGCTTTCTCTGATTTCTTGTTAAGGAAGAGTTTTACCTATCTCATTTTTAATGTGATTCATACTACTGACTGTATATACTGTAAACATAGGTGTTTACAATTACACATCAAAATCTCAGAATCGGTGCAAGAGTTCAAAGAGAGGTAAGCTAGGTATAAGTTCATCTGGGAGTTAAATTACCTCAAAATGCGTTTGATTCTCCTCCTTGCCTCTGTCTTTGCTGGAAAGGTTTTTCTCCAGTGAGCCACTGTATCTTCTAACTAGCTAATGTGCCTCCAGCACATTTGCTTTTCTCCTCTGGCTTTTGAGAAGACTCAAGAGAGTTGTGATTGATTGGCCAGCCTTGGGATGTATACCCACTTCAAAACCCCATCTCTGTGACATGTTGTCACTGGCTTTATCACAGTCTTCTTGGATTTCACCTTTAGAACCGTAGCAGTACATCTTGATTTGGCTTTTTTTCTCCCTAAGATGTATTTTATGTGAATGTATGTGAACCTGAGTGTATGTTTGTCTATATGCACATGCACATATATGAACACTAGAAGGCCAGAAAAGGGTGTCAGATCCCCCAAAGTTGTTGTTACAGGCCATTTTGAGCCACCTAACATGAATGCTAGGAACCAGACTTATGTCTTTTTTTCAAGAGCAAATGCTCTTAGCTATTGAGCTATCTCTCCAGCTCTTTGATTTGACATGTATGTTTTAAACTTCAGTTCTCTTTGATTTTAGTAGTTTTCTTGTACTTGTGAAATTCCTTGGATTTTTTTTCTAGTGCTGCGAATTGAACCCAGGGAAATACTGTATTGATAAATAATATATAGCTTAAGCCCCATCTACCGAAATGTTTAATTTTATTGCGACATGTGAACTGCTACATAATATGGCTCTTTCTATAAACTATTTTAATAGTGTGATCTGAAAATCACATTTTAGTTCAAATGGTGATAATGTTTGCTTTTAGAAGGAAGTAGTCCTCTGTCTCTTTAGAAAAGAGCTTTAGGTTAGACACAGCTTAGATCTCTGCCTGTCACTTTATGCACACAGGTCTTTGTTTTCCCTCATAGCTAACTTTATCTCACGCTTAAAGATGTCAGAAAAAAAATCTTAAAAATAATTTTGTGTGTGTGTCGGGGGTGGGTATCTTCAGAAGAATCAGCTGATTGTATACCTATAACTTTAGCCCTCTTGAGGCTGAGGTAGAAGGATCCAAGAGTTCAAGGCCTGACTGAACTATATAGTAAGGTACTATCACTAAATAAAGAATTTAAAAATAAAACAGGTAATTCAGATTCCTGTTACATTGGGAAGTCCTGAATATGTTCATATGACAGATAGTCTAAGTTTGTTATTTGGAGGAAGAAAAGGAGTTCTGAGTACATGTATTGGTGAAATGCTGTGTTAGACAGTAGTGCTGGCAGAGTAGGGGTTTTTAGATTTGTTTTTATTATTTGTGTGTATGAACAAGTGGAGGATGACAGAAGGAGCGTTGGCCCCCTGGAGCTGGAATGATAGGTGGTTGTGAGCCACCTCATGTGGGTAGTAGGGACCAAACTCAGACCTTCAAAGAACAGTATCTCTAACTGTTGAGCTATCTCTCCAGCCCAGTAGAGTAGTTTTTAATATGTCAAGTGTGCATTCTGTAAAAGCCAAGGATGTAGTAGGTACCCTGTGATTACCACTAAACCCCTTTTTCAAAGAGTAGAATGCTGGCTGGCAGGGTTTGGGAATGTTGCTTTACCATTTCTCCATCTGGATCTTGTTCCAGTTTCTGATGAGATTGGTTAAATGGCTTGAGGTGAGCATTGCTGAGGAGTGTCATAGGTTTGGTTTTGGTTTGGTTTGGTTTGGTTTGGTTTTTCGAGACAGGGTTTCTCTGTATAGCCCTGGCTGTCCTGGAACTCTCTGTAGACCAGGCTGGCCTCGAACTCAGAAATCTGCCTGCCTCTGCCTCCCAAGTGCTGGGATTAAATGCGTGCGCCACCACCGCCCGGCGTGTCATAGGTTTTGAGCTTTCTCATTACAGCTTCTTTTATCCTACATGATGCAGTGTCCATTATGATTAGTTAAGACTGTCTTGTATCCTTGGTTAAACAGAAGATTATCCCATCTTGTTCCCAAGGTGGACTGCAGCAAGAATTGAGTGTGCCCTTGGAAATTGAGGGCAAGAGTTAAGAGTCATATATTCATGGAAGGCTATTGAACCTTTGTGGCCCTAAATCTTCATGGTGAATTACTCCCACACAAACAGTTAACTAAACAAATTCTCTTGTCTCATGAAGTTAGAACTAGCCAAGTGGTTAAAGAATATCAAGGCCAGTTGTCTTTGTTGTAGCATATGTGAGATATATATATCAGTATCTGACCATTTGGAAACATTTTGGTAATATCAGCACATAGATAAGTAGGAGAGAAGGCCATACATATCATTCTACTAAAGTTTTGTAAGATTACTTAGGTATGAGTTTAGAAGTCTAAACCATACCCGTTAGATTCCACGCGAATGGAGAGATTCTCAAGTTTTCCAGTAGAATTTGTATATTGTTGCCTTTATTTTCCTCATGTTCATATTTAAAAAAAAAAAGCTAAAAGTTAGAAGTGTTCGTCACAATTTTCAAAAACACCTACTTTTCTTCTGAAATAATACATATTTTTCTTTCCTTCTTTAGATCTAGCTTTGGAATCAAACCCTTCCGACCACCCGAGGGCAAGCACAATTTTCCTCAGCAAATCTCAAACGGATGGTAAGACTATTTCCCCACTGAGGAAAGACTGAATACTGCTGATATTCAGTATGTTACAGTATCAAAACATTTCATAGGACTTGTACACTGATTTAAGCTTTTCATGCATTTACTGTTGATGTGGGATGATATGCTTTGCTTTAATAGCACTCTTAGGGGAGTGTGTAGGTTTTGTAGAGATACTCCTGCCTTGTTGCCAATGCAGATGTGTGATTAAGAAGTAGTGTTGGTTATAGCTGTCTGTCTCTTTCCTTCTCTTTTCTTCCTTAATCCAACAGTGTGTTTCAAAGATGAATTATAAGATTTAGGGTTCTGTTATATTTTTATGTGAAATACCAAAACAAGTGTTTTATATACATCATTTTGACCTTATTTCACATAGTACTCCCTCCAGGTAAGCCTGTGTCACACCCGAATTTGTGTAACTCGGAACTTTCAGGCTATTTAAAACTTCTTTATCCCATTGCAACAAACCTCAGAGCAAACATGTCCTAATAATTCCTAAAAGGTTTGGTAGTTTGTAGATTTCTGCTTATTTAGGTCGAGGGTGTGAACTGTGGATTGTTTGTTTGTTTGTTTGTTTGTTTGTTTGTACTATTTTCTGTGATGTTTGGTTAGCCCCCTCCTCCGTTTTTTTAAAAGGTAAATAAGTTTTTCTGTTGATAATGACTGTGAATGTTACTGAGGATTCTGCAGCAATACTAGAATAGTACAGTAACACAGCCCAGCTTTAAAGAGATGTGGTGCCACTAGCCTGTATTTTCATACTTGCGTCCATTTTTCAAGTTTTGAGCTATATCCATTCTGGTTACTACTGCTGTATCTCCATGCACAAAGGGTGAAAAAGCAATAAAAGAAAAGCTATCTGTGCCCCTCTGTCATCAGTGGGAAGGAGTGTGTTGAGTACTCCGCCTCGTGTTCACAGAGGCAGTGTGGGGAGCTGGTGTGGCCAAGTCTCTTTTTGGACTGTGCTGTGAATGCCACGCTCGGTTAGGTTAGCACACTCACTTCAAGGGCTCATTAAGGTAGGTCAGTGTTTAGGTGTATTGCATAATGTTTTTATGAACTGAATTTCCCACCTGCCCTAAATTGTTTTGACATTTTCTTTTGTATATGGAAATTCTCTTTTGTGCCTATTATCTGTTAGCTAAAAAAATAAAATCCAGTTTTTAGATTTAGTTTATGGAGTTGATTTTGACAAATTTATTTTGTTAGAAACTACTTTTTAAAGTAGAACTGAATTTTATCTTTGTATGTTGATAATTCATGAGATAAATAATAGCAACTATTTTTATTTCTCTGTGGCATTTGTATCAGAATTGATCAATTAATTTTTTTTTTTATTCTTAGTGCGTGAAAAGAGGAAGAGCAACCATTTAAACCATGTAAGTAGTTGAAAAGTTAAGGAATTAGTAGTTTGATTAAAAGTATGTCTGTAGTGACTTCTAGAGAATGTATTAGGAATGTAGTACTGTTAGCATAGACTGTTTCTATGCATTTTCTAGAATCCTTTTCTCATAATATATTTACTTAGGAAAATCTGATTTAATACCATTTTTAAAACAGAATTCTGACATTTTGATTTACTTATAGTTAGATAACATGGGTATAAATACAGACATGCATGAATTTTTGTCCATTTTTAATCTAATGTTTTTTGAAGATTTATTTTTTATTTATGTGTATGCCTGCAAGAGTTATGTATACAGGTGCCTATAGAGGCCAAAAGAGGGAATCAGATCCCCAGGAACTGGAATTAAAAGTAGCTGTGAGTTGCCTGATGTGGGTGCTGGGAACTGAACCTGGGTTTTCTGCAAAAGCAGGTAAAAGCTCTGAAGTACTGAGCTATTTCTCCAGCCCCTTGGTCTAGTTTTTTAATGGAAGTAACAAGCCATTAATTTCTGTATTATCTCCTGATTTCCCATCATACTAGGTAAAAGTTGTTTCTACTGTGACCATCATTTCTCTCTTCCATTTCCTCAACATGCCATTTCTTCAACATGTGCATTATGTTTTAAAATCATGTCAGTATTCCATTATGACTACTCACATAGTTAGTTTCTGAGTCATGTTACACACCCTTAGTTCTTTGTCTTCCGTGGTTCTGAATCTGAATTCTTCATGCCCTCTGGATGAATACCTTTTCCTGGCCTGTATGAGCTCACACAGCCAAATGTAGTCTGCAGCCCTGGCTGGTCTCCCTGTGTGCACATTCTTGTTTTCAGTGTGTAGGATTAACTTTCTAACCAGCCATCTTTTTTACCCCAAATGTTGTCACATTTGTCACATGTCTGTCAAACAATAGTTTCCATCTACTAAATACATCTGTTCTGGTTTTCTTCTGCCTTCACAGCCTTTGCCGTCCTATTCTGGGTTTGGTTGGGTTTGGCTTAGGCCTGCCCACTTTTTTTTTTCCTAGAATGTCTTTGAAGTTACTGGGGTCTCAAGACTTCGCTCTTGTATTGGTTCCTCAGTGTCCTAGATTCCTGTTCCCTTTGTCTTCTTATATTGTAGTAGAACACCTTTTCTTGGGAAGGGACATGTAAGTATATGTAGTGATCTGGCCTGGAAAATTCCTCCTAGAGATAGAGTTCTATGTTGAAACTAATTTTCACAGTCTTTAGGATACTTTTCTGTTACAGTCTCAAGTACATAGGATATAGTGTTTCTGTTAATTTGTTTTTATTTATTTATTGTGATCCTGGGGATTGAAACCAGCACTTAAAACACCTCAGGCAAGTTCCCCTGGGTCATATCCCCAAGCTGTAGTGCTGTTGTTAAAAATCCGTTACTGTTGTATGATACATAGACATTCTTCTTCTCTGGAGGTTAAGTACTTAATCTCTAGCATTCTGAAAGTTTATGATATAGTTTGATATGGACTTTTAAATTTTATTCAGAGCCAGTAGGTCTACAAACAATTCCTTCCAAGTTTTTTCTTGCATTTCTTTGTTATTTTTTTGTTTTTTCTTGTCTTTTTGTTATTCAGATGTTGTCTCTAGACCAGGATTTCAGTACTACTGTCTATTTCTACCTCGTCTTTACTTTCTAGTTTGTCTTTTTCGTCTTGATGATTCCTTTGCTTTGTGTTTTAACCTGTCTGGAGTTTTTCTAGGTCTTCATTTACTTCTGAACTTTTAGCATTCTCATTCATTCCTTTTCCTGTTGCCTTAATCTCCCTGTCTTGCTGGAGGCTTCCCTCATCTGTAGAGCTACCCTTGACTTCCTGTGGCTGGAAGTACCATAAAATTTTAACTGAAGAGTCACATTATAAGCATTTGGAGGCCAAGCCAACTTGGGGGCCTCAGTATCTTTTTCTGGGATCCTAATCTGTAGGGCAGTTTAGTTTCTTCAGAGAAGACTCTCTCGGTTTTCTGCCTGTAAACTTTGTTTGCTCATACAGATTTGCTTCCTAGCTACTACAAAGTGAACCCGTTGTGAATGTCAGTGCACACTTCTGCCCTTGCTTCTCTGAGACTGGTCTCTTTAAACTGTCAGCTTCAGTAGCTAGAATAAGTATATGTGAGGCAGGGCTGGATAGACTGAGGGCTTTGTCACAGACCTAGTTGGCCTTGGCTCCACTGCATGTTTTACTGCCCAAGGGCTGTGTCTCTGAATTCTAGTCTGCTCATAATCCTGTCCCATCCCTTAGGTATCCATAGGTACCAGCATCCTGTTACCGTGCTCCTCTTTTTGTTGTTTTGAGACAGGCTCTAGTGGGCTAGCCTTTTCTCCTGATCCCCCGTCTCCATCTCTGGAGTGTTGGAATTGTAGGAAGACACCAGCATGCCCAATTTAATTTTCATCTTTTAAAAACATTAAAAATCCTCTGTCAATCCTGTTTCCTGGTCTTGATATAAACTTTTATTCCTTTAATTCAAATGAAATTTCATAAAGAATAGGTTTGTAGTCACTCCATGATGTTTAAATGAATTTAGAATCCACATTTAGAGGCTGGAAAGATGACTCGGTGGTTAAGAGTGCTGCTTCCTGCAAGTTTGATTTCCAGCACCCACATGCTCACAACCATCCACAACTTCAATTCCAAGGGGATCTGAGGCCATCTTCTGATCTCTTCAGGCATCAAGCATACACATGGTACACATGCATGCCTGTACTGACTAAATAAAGATGCATGTCACGTTTTGTTCTGTTTTAATAACCACCTATTAGATAGGGTTTTGCTGGTTTTTGTTTTGTTTTCTTTTTACATTTTGTAGAGTTAGGTTTATTAGTGTAGTTTATGGAGTTACAGGCCAGCAGTGGTAAGGTGCTAACCATAACTGGCAGCTTTTAAGTTTTCAGGCAACATCAAGAGAAAGCTCCCTTTATTAGCTCTCTTACAGGCTTTGCTCAGAGATTGTCTTTTGCCATTGTCTAGTTTCCAGACTGAAAAATTTGATTAGCTGGATGTTAGCTCTGTCCCGTGCTGTGTACAGGTTAGTGGCAAGATTTTGTATGAAGGTTTTTTTTTTTCCTTGAAACTAGAAGTGTGTCCTGAAGAGGGCAGCAGAGCTGAGTAGCAGAAGTAGCTACTTTTCTGGGTTGAATACAGGAATCTGTCTTATTAGGAGCTTACACTCTGAACTAACGGGCAGTTTTTGGTGTTTCTAGCCAGAAAGTTGCTGACTTGCTAAATGAACAGCAGCTAGGGGGCTAGAAGACGATCTAATTAAATGTTTTAATATTTTCAAAGACAAGCCACTGTACATTCATAGTTAGAACCTGAAGTAAGGACAATGGGAGGAAGCAGCAATAGACAACCTATCAGATAGCCCATAGTTTGTTTCTACTTCATCTTTAGTGTTTGGTTTGTCAAAAATGACTTTTGTTACCATGTATATGCTCTGTTACTCCTTAATACAAGTTATACTTTCTTAATTTAGAATCTATAATGTTCCAAAATATGAAATCTGAAACTTTTTGAGTGCCAACCTAATACCACAAGTAGAAAATTCCACATTTGGCCTCATGTAATGAGGTAGCAGTAAACAACAAAAACTGCGTAAAATTACCTTTAACTATTTGTGTGAATAAGAAATCCAAAATGCTTGTCCTTAGATTTGTGTCCCATCCCCAGGAAATCTCACTATATATGGAGAGAGAGAGAGAGAGAGAGAGAGAGAGAGAGAGAGAGAGAGAGAG
>NW_021604613.1:18126402-18202489 GCF_004785775.1 Grammomys surdaster
AGAGAGAGAGAGAGAGAGAGAGAGAGAGAGAGAGAGAGAGAGAGAGAATGAATATGAATGAGAATAAAATATTCCAAAACCCACTGTCTTTGTTAAGAGTTTCTATTGTTGTGATGAAGTACCATGACTAAAAGCAACTTGGAGAGGAAAGGATTTATTTGGCTTATACTTTCACATCACAGTCCATCATCATGAAAGGAAGTCAGGGGAGAAATAGTGGTGAGGCAGGAACTGTTGCAAGAAGCCATGGAGAAGTGCTGCTAACTGGCTTGTTCAGAATGTTCCTGCTTTCTTATATATAGCACCCCTAAGACCAGCAGCCCAGAGGTGCCACCACCCACAATGAACCAGACCCTGCCTGAATCATCATGATTCTTGATCAAGCATCATTCAAGAAAATGAACCATAGGTTATAGCCTATAGACCAATCTGAGGGGGGCATTTTTTTTTTCAATTGAGATTTCTTCCAAATGACTGTAGCTTGTGACAAGTTCACAAAACACTAGTCAACACACCTACAATACTTTCTGTCCTGAGGAATTTTGATTTGGGATCCCCAGTCTATAATAGTGACTCTAAACAGTATCTTTTTCCACTGGAATAAAAGCATTTCAATGAATCAGTTTCATTTTCATGTTGTGTTTATCTTTTGGGTTTATAAAAGTATACACTTTAATACACAGGTAATGTAAAGTACGCATATTAACTGAATAGCTTATACATCCCACTTTAGATATAACTAAAACACTTCGGTCTTGAAAAGGTATTTAATGTTTCAGATAACACCATCTAGGGCGTTTTGATAAGGAGCAAGTGGCTTTATAGTAAAACGTCTGAAACAAACAGGAAGCTGTTCTATCTGTCATGTGAGTGTTTCTGACTGTGGGCTTCTGGCAGTTTTTACACTCTCTGCCCTTTGAACCCTGTCTTCTGCCTGCCTTTCTTAACGTGTGTTTCTGAGAAGGGCTGATGGGCACAGTGACAGTGTGATGGAGAGTAAAGGAAGGCACATCTGAATTAGTGGGTTTTTAAAGGATGCTAAGTTATTGGTATTTTGTTCTAAAGAATGCTTCTGTTGATCTTTATTCAGTGACACTATTTGACCATGGACCTAATGGGCCTTAACATACTTTAGGCTGTTTCAGTATCTGATAATTCTGGATTCTTGCATTCTTTGTAAATGAATGGATACTTCTAAAGTGTTTTAAAGATAAGTTGAGAGGGCTCAAAAGTTAATTGTCTTCTTTCCAGTGCCACTGCAAGTAATTCTTCACTAGTTTATATCTGTAGTAAGACTTATCTCCCAAATTATAGTTTTCAGTACAAGAGTAATCGAGGGCCTCAAGCATCCTAGTCAAGTCCTCTACCAATGAGCTACATCTCCAGTCTTATTTTTAACTGTTCTATGTACCATGTGAGTGTTTCTGACTATGGGCTTCTGACAGTTTTTACACACTCTGCCCTTTGAACCGTGTCTTCTGTCTGCCCCTCTTACTTATAATTATGCTATAATTATGTTATAATTATGCTATAATAATTATTGTTTTATATTATATTTAACTGTAATAAATAATTCTTCAAATAATTGAACTCCATGAAACTGTTAAGAGTGTGTGCCCAACATTTGGATGTAGGACCATTGAGAATTATGATTCTGGAGAAGCAGTTTAGGAGAACCCAAAGAGAAACATTTTGTGTTGTGGTTGTTGGCAGAGATGTGCTGGAAGTTAGATACAGTCGGGACAGAGGGAATAACAGGCTTCCATGCAGAGCACAACTGGAAGGTGTGTGATAAATAACTTTAGAAACAAACAGTAACACTTGAGTTTTTCATTTACGGAACAGAATGCAGCGCACTTAACACAGGAAATGAAGGTTAACTTCCCCAAGTTGCTTTTGTCTTTTGTTTTCAGATGTGAGGAAATGTTAATGCCTAAGGGAACAGCCCAGGGAAACTTGTGGCCTCTGGCGTGAAGGAATGAGCAACCAGGCACACCAACTCTAGCCTTAGAACACTTTCAGCCACTAAGATCTTTATTATTCACCTTGTATTTCTTAGAGTAAGATGCTTTTATGCCAGTATTCAAGGCATTATATTTTATTATGGTGACTGTATAGAAGCAGAAAGCTGCCATTTGTTTAAGAGAAAATACTGAAACCTTAATTAAAAGTTTATGATGTTTATAAAAGAAGTTGATAATAGGAACTTGGCAGGTTTGATTTGTAAGTTCCATACTGAGGGCAGTGTTTTCTAACATCCCTCAAATGTGATCTGTGGATATTCAAAGCCTCCTGTGGGTTCCCTGCAGAACCACACAAGCTGCTGCACTCACTCATGGACTGTAGAATACCTTAATGCTTTATCATTTGACAGTTTAACCAAGGAAAAAGAACACATTTTATAGGTTTAACTTACTGTGACATTCTCTTCTATTTCCCTTCCCCTTCAGGTATCTCCAGGGCAGCTTACTAAAAAGTATAGCTCATGCTCAACAATATTTCTAGATGACAGCACAGTCAGCCAGCCTAACCTTAGAACCACAATAAAATGGTGAGTACAACTAGGCTGCCAGCGCTGAGTGACAGACCCCTCTGCTAGAAGCACCCAAGCCATACCTGGTCATTTCAGTCATTTGATTGTCCTATTAAGACGCAGTTTAAGACATTGGGGTCAATTAGAATACTGATTTTTAAGGGACAAAGTGTAAAATTTCAGTTTCCATTTTATCTTAGACTGCATGATGGAAAGGAGAGCCAGTTAGCAAACAAGAAATCCCAGGAAAAGTGTACCTCTGTCAGGTGCATTCGTATTGTCAAAGCACTGTTGAACATGATAGATGTGTCCAGATTGATTAGTTACAGGTCTAAGACAATGCTTACTGCTTTGGAAACTATTCTTCGAGTAGTCTGTCCTATGCTGGCACCATAGCACACGAGCAGTCCCATCCATAGGTTATAGTTAGAGATGACCTTTGAGCAACACCAAGATGAGTTCATTCTATGACAGTGACAGGAAGAGTGCAGAGATTTTTCCTGCACTGGAGTTGTCCAGGGAACACGTTTCCTTGGTTTGTAACTATTGAATTTTTTTTATTTAACACAGTTTGGGAAATGTTTGTTTTTAGAGTGTTAATGCTTTTAATCTCTAATTTTACTCCTCAGTCTAAAAAACATAATCAGCTTATAATTCTAATTTTGTTTCTAATATACTAGCTTTAAAAAAATTAGGCCAGTTATCAGAATTTTCTTCATTTAAAATCTGCAAGTTCTTATTCATTGTAATATATCTTTCCTTTCACACAACAGCAGTTGAGATTAAATTGTATTTCAGCAAAAACTGAGCCCCACCTCTGCAGGTCTTGAGTTAATTGATCATCTGTTCAATAATCACTGGTTGTGGGTTTTTAGAAAAGCCTCAGTCTGTGAGACTAAAACGATAATTGAAGTTTCATTAGAGTCCTCAGATCATTTTGAATTCAAATGATTCTGATATTTCTATATATGTAATTTGTATATTTTTAAAGAGTAACTTTGGTCACACCAATAGGTTTCATGCCCTTTCCCCAACTCCAGTGTAGCTTAACTTTTAGGAATCCACTTTTGAAAGTACAGTTTTAATTTGTTTTCTTTAATTATATTTTAAAAGTCAGTAAGTTTACTTGGTGAAATAAACATTTACCAAGAAGATTAAAGCAAATTACTTTGAGGAAAGATTTTGAAAAATGTTTATCATAGGCAATAGTGCATAATTTTCGAGGAGATTAAAAAAACTGTTTTGACTCATAAAACTTGTTTCAGTTATACATGCCTACATGTGACCATGGTGGCTCATATCTGCAATCCCAGCAGTTGGGAGGCTGAGGTTGCAAGATCCAGGAGTCCCAGATCATCCTCAGCTATATAGCAAGTGAGGGGCCAACCTCAGCTACATGAGACTTTGTTTCTAAGACAAGAGAAATATGGGCTGGAGAGATGCCTCTTTGGTTAAGAGCATTGTCTGCTCTTCAGAGTTCAATTTCCCAGCAACCACATTGGCTTATAACCATCTATACTGGGATCTGATGCCCTCATCTGGCATGCAGGTGTACCTGCAGATAGGGTTCTCATAAAATAAATAAATCAAAGAAAAGAAAAACCCATGTCTGTGAGCACACGAATTTTTCTCAGTTTTACCTTCCTCTTAATTCATAGATGAGTTCAGGTGCCTTTAAGAAAGGAGATGCATGTGAGGCACTTATGTCATTGGCAAAAAGTGTCCAAGCAAGTTCTTTGGTCTTCCCTTAACCCCTTCCCAACCTTTTCAGCACAATGGAATCACCCTGAGAACTTCAAAGTAGTCTGTTACCCTAGACTTAACCCAGTACCAGTTGATCAGAATGCCTTGGGCTAATCTTAAATCAGGGTGACTCTGGTGTGAGGCAGAGTTTGGGAGCCACTGCTTAATGAAAATAACTGTGCCTGCCTAATTGGTGTGGGACCTTAGAGTTATCAGTTTTAAACGTTGGTTCCCTCCCTTCTCTATCAAAGTGGTTGTTGGGTGAACTGTTGTGTAAGTCTTAGTGTCCTTTTCAGAAACATTTTTTGTGTGTGTGAGTTTAAAAATCAGTCTGAGGGTAAAACTGAAGCACTATAGAAGTATCCATCTTTGATGCCAATAATGTTATAAAGTTCAAGTTTTTAAATTTATATACAGCTACTTCTAAAATTCAGATTTGCCTTCCCTCAAACATTTTCAGTTTACATTTAAGATGGTATGGACAGATGGCAAATAGAAAACTTTTGTTCCCTAGTTCACATCATCTGTGGCAAATATAGGAGTAGAGTAATATAATGTCTAAAGAGTCATGACTACTTATTAATATTTCACTTAAACTAATTCAGAATAGCTGCCATTAATGCTATGCCCTTGTGCTATATTGAAACCAGTATATATTTCAGGGTAGCCAGTCCTATCAGCAGATTTGTGGGCACTCATTCATATTTACTAAGTGTTCTACTAATAATCATACAGAAGTGATTCTAAATGCTTTTATTCAGTATGCAGAACTTTTCATTTCTTACTTTAGGGAGCTAATGGTCTGTGGTGTTAAGTGGATAGTCAGCTATAAATCGTCTGCAATCTGAGGTCTAACCAAAAATCCCTGCTGTTTTAAATTTAAACATATGTACAAATACTACAATTTGGACTGAACAAATGGTTCTGTAGGTAGAAGGGCAAGTGATAGGAGGGGTATATAAGCATTTGCACATGGCCATAGTCAACGGAAGTCAACATGCCTTCTAAAACCATGTGTCAGTTGTGTAAGGAGTCAGAGCACCGTGAGTAGAACGGTGCCGCTTTAACTGCAGGACGTCAGGGCTTCTCGGAAAGTCGACCCTGCTTGAAAATGAGAAAAATAATTGCTTCAAATATTGTTTTTTCCTTCCACAGTGTGACCTTAGCAATATATTACCACATAAAGAACAGGTGAGCATGTTAAAATCCGTCTTACGATTCCAGCTAATTACCTTGCCAATACCAAATGTTAAGCCATAACCATAGACATCCGATGCGATAGAGTGTTTTTATTACAATATTGAAATGAATCTTCCATTAGAGTTCCTTGTTCTTAAGACCTTTTAAACAATAACTAGGTACTGAAGATTCTAAACTTGCTGGTTTATATATATTAAAATGTAAAAATATACATTGTAACCAGCACAGGATTTTTTTCAAACTTGATCCTAATACTTTTTTAACTAATTTCTTGTTGTGGTATCTCCTCTGCATGCATTGTAGGTTGTTTAACAATGTTACAATTGTCTGCTCCCGTTGTGACAATCAAAAATCACAGCAAAGAACCATCTTGTTAACATCATTTAAAAAAAAAAGACTTTTCTGCCTAAAATTGAGAAAACATCTCCTTGGCATTTTTATAAGTTTTAGAGTAGGACTTGGTAGAAAGACAAATAGATTTTCATGTTTCTCTGTCTTCACTTTCAGTTTGTTTTAAAGAAGCAAGAAACCAGTTCTCACTCATGCATTTGAGGGAAAGTTATTTTTAAAGCTTTCAGATTTCTTTTTAACTTTTTGATTCACACTGTGTATCCCACTTTTATATCTTTGATCCTCTCTAGTGCTACACTAAAGCTCCATGAGGAAGCTTCATTGTAATAGAACTTTGTGTCTCAGTGAACCCTTACACTGTACTCACTGTATAAACTGTAGAATAACTGAATGTTTTACTACTACATAGTTAAATGATATATCCTGGTCATATGGAGAATAATGAGTCACCCTTCTTTTTAATGTGAGGAGAAAGTCTGAGCACAGACAAGCTGTAAGACACAGAGCAGAAGGTACAGGGTCTCAAGCTTGGCTTTTACAGAGCTTGACACCTTGAATTTTATCATGACCAGTTATGTTTTCCTCAAAAGTGACAGGCCACTACGTTCAATTTTAAGAATATTTGTAGTTACACATAAAAATGATATTCTGTAATAAAGAGCTGGTTGACTTCACAAGTAACTCACGTTCCGAATATTAAAAAAGAAAGGTCAAGGTTTTGTGACATTAGTTATCCTGTTTCATCAAAGACATAGCACAACAGCAGCAGGCTCTGGAACCAAGTGCAGTGCAGCGGGAAGGAGAGTGCTGGCAGAGCCAGGTCATGCCCAGATCAGGTCACTCACACTCACTCTCTGTCAGTTGGCACAATGTACAGCCATAAGAAGCAGGCAGTGCTTCATATATATGATGAATAGTGTTGGAACCCATGTGCCTCCTCCTGCTAAGGGACTCTCCTGAGTCCACAACCTCAGAGAAGCAGTGCTTAAATAAATGTACTTTATTTGTTTGGTGAACTTTTACACACACACACACACACACACACACACACACACAATGGTGTTTTAAAGGGGAGGGGAAGCTAAGTTTTAATTCATACTATTTATAAGAAGCAAGTGTATAACTTAAAAAAAATGCAGAGAATTAAAGAAAACCTGGGAAATTTAAATGTTGTTTGCATTCATCAAAGTTCTAAGTTCCTGAATGTCCACTGCTATCTTATATGAGGAGGAAATATAACCTGATTATTGGCACTGTTGAGAGTATCAGTACTTCACAGGTACACTCACCAGCAAAGATGCCACAGTACTAGATAAAAAGAGGTTTTAAAACTGGAATCCAGAAGGAACTGTAGACCACTTGCTTTGTTAAAGGTTGGACTTCCCCTGTCTGTCTCGCCCTACGTACAGCAGTTGTAAACTGAGGTACTACTAACACGTCCCTGTACTGTTAAATTTTACAGAGATGCAAATAGATCCCTGGACATTTTTGATGAGCGGTCACATCCTCTCACAGTAAGTATCTGTTTGCCTTTCTTAAAATTGTATTTTTCTTTCCTAGTGTGTTTACTTCCTGTCTGCTTGTTCTGTAGCTGATTACTCTGAGAAAACTAGTCCCTCTAGCTTGAGTTTGGAGTGTTGTGCCATGCCTATGATAGAATAACAATTGGCTTGAGGCTTTGCTTAAGCAGTGAGCTAAGGGAAATAAATGTGTTGTCTTAAATAATGGAAAATTCAGTGTTTCAGAAGATAATCTTCAGTAACATCAAGCGGTATAAATATTTGTAAACAAATCTAACAAATGTGTAAAAAAAAAAATTAGGAAACTTTAAATCAGTTAAAATGGCATAAGCCAGGTATAGTTTTGGATATATCTGTAATTTCAGTACCTTGAAGGCTGAAGCAGAATAGTGATTTAAAAGACAGTCTACATAGTAAGAGCAACATAGTAAGACCCTAACTTGAAAAACAACCAGTCAATCAAAGAACCTATAAAATTGTAAGAAGTCACTTCATCAGACGTATGCTGGCCACTCTTGATACTTAAGAGGCACACATGCTTTTTTTTCCAAGTATATTGCAGACAAGTGTCACCTCTGTGACACTTTAAGATCAGTATGATTTCAGCATTAAAAAAAAAAAAACTGGGTAGGAAAATAGAAGAGTATATATAAAATTCCTGAGCTTGTGCTTGTGTATCCCTTTAATAAAGGATGGGTGGGTATGAATAATTACAGTAGAGCCAGATACTGCTTAACGGTGGGGACATCCTCAAATATGTGTTAGGTGATTTTGTTATTCTGCAAAAATTGTAGAGTACTTTATCTAAGATAGCGATAGTATTACTCACTGGTACTTTATGGAACTGATATTATATATTTAATTAGTCATTGCTGAAAATGTCATTCTTGCCAATTGCCTGTAAGATCCCACACTGTTTATATTGAAAAAAAAATGAAAGTCACTGGGCATGGTGACACACTTAACCTCAGCACTCAGGAGGAAGCCTCAAAACAAGCATACAAGCAAAAAAATGAAATAACTCTTACTACTCAGACCAACAAGATGGTTCAGCAGGAAAAGGAACTTGCTGCCAAGCCTGAGGATCTGTGCTTGACCCTCAGTACTGTAAAGGGAAAGGACTGACTCCCTAACGTTGTCCTTTGACCTCATGTGTACACTGTGGCTGTGCATGCCCATACACATATTTATACACACATACACGATAAATGCTGTAAAAGCAGCCATGCTACCCAATTGAAATTACCTTACAGAACAGGTGAGCACAATGTGGAGACAGACCCAAGTATTCTTAAGAATACTTAAAGATGTCTTTTGGTCAATATTTATATTGCGTTTTTTTTTTTCTTTCAGAGAGAGAAAGTTCCAGAGGAATACTTTAAGCATGACCCTGAACACAAATTTATTTACAGATTTGTTCGTACACTTTTTAGTGCCGCACAGCTGACAGCAGAATGTGCAATAGTGACGTTGGTAAGCTATTCTTTCCTGCTGTTCATTAGAAAGCTTGTACCCAGATACGTTTAATCCCTGAAATGATCATAAAACTGCAATAAGAACCTTCTCAAGGAATGCAGAGACACATACTTGAATTTAATAGTCATTGTGGTCTACAATGTTACCATTGCCTTTATTATCACAAAACAATTGCTATTAAAGGCAGTAAGAGAGAGTTCTCCCCTCATACCTCAGTATACATATACAGGCATGTTGATGGGGCAGGAATGGGAAGCAGTAACAACCCAAGTGGTTCACCAGTCCGATTCACTGCAGTTCAAGGCTCATGCCAGGCTGTGTTCCCCAGGTGCTTCTCTTGTATGCTATGCTTGATTACTGCCCACCCCTTTAATACAGTTCCTCATGTTGTGGGGACCTAACCATAAAATTATTTTTGCTGCTACTTGATAACTCTAATTTTGCTAGTTATGAGTCATAATGTAAAATATTTTTGGAAATAGAGGTTTGCTAAAGAGGTTGCGACCCACAGGTTGAAAAGCATTGGTCTCGGCACTACTCCACTGCCTATAATACCTAAACTTCTTGCTTCCTCTTTGCAGTTAGGCTGTTGTTCAAATGCCACTTCTCTAAGGTCTTCTGCTCATTAATTTAAAACAAAAAGCTCTCCAGTCACTCATGAGCCTTTTACATGCTTAATTTTCATGGCAAAAAGCAACTACCTGAAATAGACATTTGCAAATCACCCATGGTCTTCCTTACCAGGACATACTCTCAAGGCAGGACTTCTGTCCCATGTGCATTCGTCTCTGCCCTGGTATGGAGCAGCTGTCCAGGATATATGCTTGTGGCCTCTTTCAGCATTTGCCATGGTTCGAGTGCCTTCCCATTGTGGGAGTGTCTTATCTTGCCTTCTGTTACTCATTCCTGCATTTCCTCCTGCTGTGCTTGGCCTCCTCCCCTACAGACTTGTCTCTCAAACACTGAAGATAGATCTGTGAGGGTTGGCTGCCCATTTTCATTACTAATGTTCTCTGCATTTCAACAGATATTTTTAATTCTTCACCTCTGATTCAGATTCATTCTGCAGTCTTGGATATTCAAGGGCCAGGCAGGGCCATTCTGATCTTCCAGGAATGGAAGCTTCCCTCACTTACAAGGACCTCCCCACCTCTCTTTCTAACCCAGTTTCCTCCCTCCACAGCATTAGTGCCCACAGGGAGATTCTGATCATGAACATAGCATATGTCTCTTCTTCAGAGTCTAACTGGATGCTAAAGAAGTAGGTAGTCATCTTTCCTCAGGCCAAGCATTTGACTTTTCACTATGCATTTCCTGCAGGGGCAGTAAAATCCAAATCACGAGAACATGCATTATTTAAAACAGTAGTCTTGCTATAGGCCTTCTCAATGGATGACCTAAAGTTAAGCACACACCTGTAGCTTAGCAAGTTCACAAAGCCTTTCTAAGAACTACTGTACTATAATCCTGGGCAACTTCATAGGCAGAAATAAGTAGTCAGCAGAGGTGGATTAGCACCCATCATCCAAGAAACAAAGTAGGGTGGCCATGTGGGGGTGAGGACTAAGGGAGATGAGGAGGAAGGAGATACCAGGGTCAGTCTCACAAGGAAAGAGGTTCCAGGTTGGTTAGTAACTTTTGGGTAAGTCTTGAGCATGGGAAATGTGATCTTAATTCAGGAGGCTTTCCTACCTGTTTTTGGAGAGAGAGAGACTATAACTGGAGGTCAGAATAGAGGCAAGTGGAACGTTAGAATGCCGTACAATGATATAGGCAAGCAGTGAAAAATGTCCAGGAGAGAGAGCTGGTAGATTACCAGTGAGGATAGCAAGAGCAGCTGTTGCTTGCAGACTGGAGAAGGATAACTGCGTTTGGGCTTCGACAACCAGGCAGGTGACGAGGTGAAGTAAGAAGGTCTGGGTCTGTAAGTGAAGGCACTGATGAGCAGCGTGGCAGGTGCTGTTTCAGAATAGTGATGACATCCAGAGGCAGAAACAAGTGGTCTGGGGGTGGGCTGGCATGTGCCTGATCTGCTGCTGAGCTGAGCTGAACGGAGCAACCAGACATTTACATTGAACTAATCTCTGGCAGGGGGAGAAAGTCTTTAAAAAGCCATTTGGGGGAAGAATGCTGTGCACAGTGGGATGGAACCAGACCCACAAAATAGAAGAGTTGGCTTTAGTTTGAGGAAAACAAAGTCCTGTCTTCCACTGACACAGGACAAGTGTTACTGAGGACCAGTACCTAACATACCTGTCAGAAAAGGGCAGCCAAGGTTTGCCAGTGCTCCACAGCTCTCTGACTATTTCTGGAAGAACCAGGGGTACCCTGAGAGAAGGATTCATTCCTCAGATACTTGAGAATGCCAAGTATGGGGGATAATCTCATAGAGAACATGTAATATTTGGCAGACATTTGTGTTTGGAAAAAACTTGAGTTTGAAGAACATTACGAAATCTGAACCATTAGTCTAATGGCCTTAAAGGGGAGGGGGGAGATTATCTCTTAAAAGTAAACTCCTTTTTTGCCTTTTTATCTTGATAAAAAGCACTTACAACCATATATGGGCTGCCTTCCACAACTGAGCTTGGCATCTGGTTTCTACCAGTTGTAGATCATAAATACTTGTTGGGGAGCTTCTCTTGCCATTCTCCAAACAGAATTATTTGGATTAGCTTTTACATTGTATTTAGTGTTGACACTAATCTAGAGGTGATTTAAAACATGGCACTGAGCACATCTTAGTGCTCATAGAGTGAAGCGGCCATGAGTTCAGGGCCAGCCTGAGCTGTATAGTGATACCTTGTCTTACAATAGCAAACACTGATGATCTGCCTGCTTCATTCTCTGGAGTGATTAAAGTCAAGGGAATTAAGTTGCAGATTATGTAAGATTGTGTATGGCTTCTTAGGAAGTGAGAGCAGAGAAGGGGAAATGATTATATAAAGGACCATCCTTGGGTGCAGGTGGCTCTGTAATGGCACTGTGCCTATGGTGCTGCTCTACCCAGCAGCCACTAGGAGGCTCTCTTGTCCTAGTTCCACACAGGGTTAGTGTGAACTGGAAAAGGTTTAAATATGCTCAGGGTGGCTTGGTTTTTATACGTTTAAGCCTAGCATTAGCACACCTGTAAAATTACAGCAAACAGGTTTAATGAACAGCCCGAATCTGCACTGGGCCTGTTTGCTGCTCTGCAAGCATGAAGATGACACCAATATCACTCACTCTTCAGGATACCCTTTACCAAATGACAGTCCTTGCTCTGATGCATGGGCAGAGTGGGCTGCAGAGAGGTCTGACTTCAGATCTGGCCTCTTGCAGAGTTTCTGTAGCACTACCTAATGAAACACAGAGGAGACCTGTCATCCACACATTCAATACATACCCTGAACTAAATCAAAGATTGGTGCTCTGTTCTGCAGGTTTACTTAGAGAGGCTCCTAACTTATGCTGAGATCGACATTTGTCCCACCAACTGGAAAAGAATTGTTTTGGGAGCCATTCTTCTTGCCTCCAAGGTTTGGGATGATCAGGCTGTATGGAATGTAGACTACTGCCAGATCCTCAAGGACATTACAGTTGAGGACATGTGAGTGTGTAAGGTTTGGTAGTGCTTTCCGAACCATTTTTCTACTACTCTTAACTTACTACCATGAAGTTTTGCATAAAACTTAGAGTGTTTTTAAAGGCTGTTTAAAACTCTTGTTTAAAGTTCTTAAAACTTTCCACCATGTGTGTGTTTTATTATACTGTATTTCTCTTCAAAAGAATAAGTTAACTAAGCAGCTGCTTAAACAGACAGTGGAAATAGACATAAAACTACATTCTTTTTTTTTTTTTTTGGTTTTTCGAGACAGGGTTTCTCTGTGTAGCCCTGGCTGTCCTGGAACTCCCTCTGTAGACCAGGCTGGCCTCGAACTCAGAAATCCGCCTGCCTCTGCCTCCCAAGTGCTGGGATTAAAGGCATGCGCCACCACTGCCCGGCATAAAACTACATTCTTATCGTCAACTTCATAGCAGTTCATAGCTTCCATCATTAATTGGTAGGTCTTGATATAATATGTATAATAATGTGCTTGATAAGTTATTTTTCTTGTGGTTTAGTGACCCTTGGAAGGACAGCATAGTACAGTATATATTTTATTACTTTTTAAAAGCTACCAGGTCTCTTCCCTTTTTAAAGGGCTTTTGAAAGTGTCTGCCTGTGTTCGTGTCTCAGAGCATCTAGACTTCTGTAAGGTTTAGCTTCACCTTAAGTCACTCATTATCTATTTACTTTTGCTACCCTCTTCCCTTTTAATCTGAGCGTTAACAACAGAAACTGTGAGGTACAAAAGTAAAAGCTTTACTCCTCTGCAATGTGGAGCACTGTTTGCTTTTAAAGATGGTCTCATGAGCCAGGAAGCTCTAGGATTCCTCTCAGGCAACCCTAGAAGCATCTCTGAGGTTTCGATGGGTTATGAGCACACTCAGCACTTGCCCAGTCACAGCAGCACTCTGCAGGCCCCAAGCTCACTGAGAGCATGGCCACTAGCATGGGGCTCATGCTATAACAGGTAAGGCTGTGGAGTTTGCAAGCAGACTGCACACTGGAGAGGTTTCCAGCAAACTCTGAAAGTGCCCACTTGACAGTGAAATGTCACTTTGTGGGTAGCACTCAAGAAATAGTGTAGTTATGAAGAAACTCCTTGATTGTATTGATCATCATAGGAAGATCAAGGTATGAGGGTAATAGAAGTTACCCATTTTTGTAGGTAGGACTGTCAGTCAAAATTACCAAACTCTTTATAACTGAAGTAATAACTAAGGGACCATTTACAACAACTGGAATGTTGGGTGAAAATGACTTCTTTCATAAGTGGTTGTGGCACTGGGAGCCATCTTAGCAAAGGATATGACAACAAAAGAATCTGAAATAATTAAGACACTTGTGAGTTACCGAGGTCAGAGTGACTGGTCACTATGTCAGACCTCTATAGACTGGCCCCTGGGAAAAAGCAAGATGTGTAACATATGCTGTGCGTGACAGCCAAAAAATATTTATAAACACCACACGTGATAGCCAAAATACTTTAAAACTTAAACTCAGATACTAGGGGCTCTGGTTGTAATTGTAAGATCAGAAAAGATTAGGAAACATGTCTAGATTTCCCAGACATGAACCCACTGCAGGGGCAGTGGTGACAGGGCTGAGTCTCTGGTCCTCACAACCCTTTGTTATGAACAGAAGAGCACCAGGAGCCATGTTCCTAACAGTCACCTTTTGTTTATGATCTCTGCCAACCAAAGAGCATGACAACAAGGTTAATGCACATTTGTCTCCTTCCCTGTTGGTGTTAAAAATGTGTTTCTACCATATTTTTCTTAAACCTTTCCACCATGTATGTGTTTTGTTATCATGTATTTCTGTTCAAAAGAATAAGTTAACTACGCAGCTGCTGCTCAGAAAATGTGCTGTGCCTGTAAATGGTATGTCATTCAGACATGTGGAAAAACCCCAGAAGGTGCAGATTCTGTTGGCATAATGCTTTCCTTCAGTGATTAAACCTCTATTAATAGACATGCTAATCCTGTGAAGGACTGTATTTTAACACTGTTAAAATGTATTAGTGGAGAAAATATAAAAGGGATAGTGAAGTATGTTTGTTCTAGTAGCAAATTAAGTCTTGATTACCTGATTATCAAAACATCTGATTTACATTTCTATAGACTTATTGCCATATGAACAGGAAATTAATTTTGGAAGTAGGCTGTTTAGCTTTAATTTCTGCAAATGAGAAAACCGTATTTTCTACCTTCCATATAGAATGTCAGATACTTTTTGAGGTACTTAACAAAAAATTAAAAATTAAAAACTTAGAACCAAGAAACTAAGTGTGTTCTAAGATAAGCCTCAGTTGTGTTTGCTTAAGTATTTATAGTTTTTCTATAATTTCTAGAGAGAATTGTGGCTGGTCAGATGTACTCTAATTTTATGCTTCCAGCAAGGTCACAGAGCCCAGAGCTGCTCTCATCCCCCTCCCTTTCACATTTCCCACTTTATTAAACTATTCTGTGTCCCAGCTAGGGCAGCAAATGCTGGGGAGTTTTATTCCCTGCACAGGAACCAGGTTTGTTGGTCCAGTGCTCTACTAGATGTAGTACACTAAAGTGAGTTTATAGTGTAGCCAGGACATCTGTCTTTGATCTCTCTGCTTTCCAAAATTTAAAGTGAGTAGCTTGGCCGTCATAGTAACAGTTTGCCACCTTAGTACAGTATTAAGGTGAGCAGAAACTTGGATTATGCCCTTTGACATAGCCTCATGTGCCGGGGCAGGGGGAAGGGATTTCCTTTCCCATCCAGTGTGGCTTATTTATTTATTTATTTATTTGAGATGAATCCTTGTTGCCTCAAGAGTTTTTCCCCCTCAGAGATAATAGCGTTGCTCTCGATGGATCCATTTGTTGCCGTGGTGATGTGCCCACTCCTTTTGTTGGCGCTTCTCTACTTCAATAAGCCCCTTCCTGTTATCAGCCCGGTGAAAATGTCTGCAAGTTCTTCAGAGCTAATAAACAGCATACATCATTCCTTTCATCTGCTCACTATAGCAGGCCTTGTGAGTGAGCATGGAGCATGAATCGTACAGCTGCACTAATGGAACTCTGAAGAATGAGCCTGCAAGTCAGCAGCACAAGCGCACGAGAGGGCTGGAACCCTTTCCCCTCCGCCCACACTCAGAGTGCCAGGACGTAAGAGGACCACAAATAGCTAGACTTTGTCTGAACATTAGTATATTAATCCAGCTGGGTAGCCTTCATGTGTTCCAAAATAGAATTTAAAACTACTCTAGAAGCTCTGAATGATACTTTTGAAGATAGCTCAGTTGACTAAAATTGTCCTGTGTGAATTTTGATGTTTCTCCTCTTCCAGGAATGAGATGGAAAGGCATTTTTTGGAGCTACTCCAGTTTAATATTAATGTTCCTGCAAGTGTTTATGCCAAATACTACTTTGACCTTCGCTCCTTAGCAGATGACAACAACCTGAATTTTCTTTTTTCTCCTCTCAGCAAGGAGAGAGCACAGAACCTAGAGGTAAGGCTGCATTCACTAAATGGGGTTTTCTACAAGCCACCTGGTCAACACCTGTGAAGACAATGGAAAGCTTTTAAACTAACACATTGAAGAGGTTGTTATCTCTTTGGCATAATATTTCCTGGGCCTTTTACGGTTTCTACAAGTATCTGCATTATATAGAGAGGTAAATATTACCTCCTCTGATCATAATTCAGAGTCATTTTAATCAAATGTAATATAGTTTTAATAGTTTCCCTATTGATGGGGTTGGAGAGATGGCTCATCAGTTAAGAGCACTGAATGCACTTCCAGAGGACCCATGTTCAATTCCCAGTACCACATGGCAGCTCACAACTGTCTTTTAATTCCAGGATCTGACATTCTCCCACAGACATACATGCAGGCAAAATACCAATACACATAAAATAAAAATAATAGTTCCATATTGAAATTCTGTATTCCCACAAAACCTCCTTGAAACTTCTTGAAATTATATCCTTAATCAAACTCTGCTGCATTTCCCTCAGTTGACAAATTGTCAGGATTTAGATACCATGACTATATTAGACAGCATTGGGGGGCTAAACTGAGACCTGTGTCTAAGAGTGGTAATGGGGGCAAGAGAGCTAGCTCAGAGATCGAAGAGTGCTTCCTGCTCTTCTAGAGGATCTGAGTTCACATACCAGCAGTCACATCCAGTCCTTCACGATTGTGTATAACTCCAACTCTGAGGGATCAGGCACCTTCAGATAGCCCTGAGTAGCCCTCCCCTACCACAATCATAAATAAAAATGTTTTTAAAATGAAAGTGTTAACTTATATAAGGCCAAGTAATATTTATGGCTTAAAACTTTTAGAAAATTTAAATTAGTAATAAAAGTTAACTAATAAAAATTAGTAAATAAGTCATGCTGATTCACATACTTTAGAGTGGAACTTCCTTAAGTCCCTTGATCATTTAGAATGTTGTTCTACTATTAAATGTGCTAGAGTTGTGAACTAGCAACTGTAAACGCTTGAGTCATTAGAGCCCTGCTGCTGAGTGTAGCGTTTGCCCGCCTTGTTAGCCTTGTTGTTAGACCAATAGGAGCTGAGCAAATACTAATTGTTTATGCACAAGTGTGTGTTCATGGTTAAAAACCAGTTACACAAGTAACATGATAATGATGTAAAAGCCTGTCACAATAGCTTCTCCATTTTTGAGAACTGTGTGTGGTACATGTATCTGAAGTTGGCATAGGTGTCTTCCTGAATCATTCTTCATTTACCTTTTAAAATAAGATCTCTCATTGAATCTGGAGCTCACTGGGTTGCTAGACAGGCCATTGAGGTCCTGGGCTTCTCCTTTCACCACTTCCTAGCACTGGGAAAACAGGCCTGTGCCACTGCACCTGGCCCCTTACATGCATGCCAGTGAATGCAAACTCAAGTTCTGCATGCACAGGCAGCCCTTTACTCACAGGGACATCTCTCCAGTAACTTAATAAAGTTTCCCTTTAGTAGGCATTCAGTCATGACCCTGGAAAGGTTAGTCAATTAGCATCTTTAGATGCATGTGGCTGCATTTGTTTAGAATCTAAAGGATGGCTTAGTACACCAGTAGGTCCTCGTCTGCTTCATGGAGTAGTTTGTGTTGCTTTTTGTTTTGTTTTCCTTGAGGTTGAATTCCTTTTTTTAACCTCTCCGTTGTTCGATTTCCTTTCCTAGGCCATTTCAAGATTGTGTGAAGACAAATACAAAGACTTGTGTAGAGCTGCTATGAGAAGATCTTTAAGCGCTGATAATTTCATTGGTATTCAGCGCTCTAATGCCATCCTCTCCTAAGAGAGAGACTCGAGGAGTGAGAACACCAGGGACTCCTCATTGACAGACTGGAGAAACAGCACCTCTCCTGATCAGAGACCAGCAGAGGTGGGACTCCACGGAATGGGAAGACCTCGGATTCAAGAGACTCTGGACAGTGACTGCTGACTCCATAGGAAAGAATGGGACCTTGTCAAAGCAACCACTCTCTGTCCTTTGTAATGTAAACGGTTACAGCAGAAACCACTCCACAGCAAAAGCGCTGAGCACACAGATAGTGCTTACTATGTAGGCCAATGGCTATGAAATATGTGAGGTTTTTAATTGTTCCAATTTTTAGACTTTTGTTTGAGACAGGGTCTTACATAGCCGGGGCTGGCCTCAAACTCAGTATATGATTGAGGCTGTCCTTGAACTCCTATCTTCCTGCCTCTACCTCCCAAATGCTGGGATTACCATGCCTGGCTCAGATTTTTAGACTTTAAAGACACTAACCATATAACTTTCGTTTTTCTTGTTTTTCTTGCCCCTGCCCCACCCAACTGCTGCATATGCTTTTAGAATTGATGCATTTCAGTATTACCATTAAAACATGAGAATCCTTCCCCATTTTTGTGGTGCTGGGAATCAAACCGAAGACCTAGCATGTGCTTGGTGAGCATTTGACCACTGAGCTACACTTCTCAGCCCCAAACATGGGATTCTTAACACTCATGAAACCACCTAGGAGCAGATTGTAGCATCATTAGGTATTAAAGGTTCTCCCACTGTGTCATCAAAGCTGCTAGTCATTATTGGCAATCAGTTTAAATTACCAGAAAGCTGCTGGGAAACATCTGCCATTCACACTGTTTGCAAGCACTGCTTGCTAGCATTTTAGTATGTTTGGAGCCATAAAGAGAAAGTATCCGCTGTTGACTACTTCTGTTTGTCCACGCTGCATTTCCTGTGAACTGTTAATGGTGCTTCTCGTTTTCTGATTATTTTTCTTATGTGTTAAACAAGTGAATTAAAAGATGTTTTCATAATGCCAAACAACATAGCAGTTCAGTGATCATGATCAAATAGTAAAAATACAAGGTGTCCCCAAAATTAGTGACTACTTCGCACTTACTGTCCTGCGGGGTCTCTGGAGACACTACAACAGAAGCATAAAAGTTACACACTTCACAGAACATCATTTGAAAGTTTTAATTTTACCAATTTGAAATAATTAAGCTAATTTTTTTTGTTTCTCAAAGATTGTAAACATAAACCAAAAATATTCCAAATTTGGAGAATTAAGTTGAAAAGAAAGGTAACTTAAAACTTTTAAATAATGTTTCATTAGTTTTGTAGCATTTTTATAATTCTACAGGCATCAGAGCTTACTTACCACTGCATGGAGATTTGGGAGCTGCTTGTCTTTCCATGGAAGCACTCCTGTTTTCAAGTAGTTCTTTGCCAGGCTGGGCTCTAACTGCTTTGATCACCTAAGTGTCTTTACACTCAGTTAAGGGAGGCTATGAAAAGCAGTGTTAACTCCCATGCAACAAATCAAAAGGAACCAGATCCTCAAACAGCCAGTGAAATGAGCAATTAAAAAACTACCCTGCATGCTCTCCTGGATGCAGGTCTCTCCCAAACTGCATCCTTGCAGCCCTACGCACAGGCATTAAACAGCAGGGAGCAAAGAGACAGGGAAGTGATGGCAGCAGCGGCTAAATCGGAAATAATAAAAGATTTGCATCCTACAACTATGTGCATTCTATTCTCACATCTAACCTTGGAAATCTTACCTGAAAACAAGACTTTTTGTGGGCCAAGAATACTTTCTCTTGAGGCTGCAATGCTTCATATGCTTGTATGTGCTGCCAGGCTCATCATTTTTAAAGGACAGACATAAGTGTTAAAGAAGGATGTATGAAATATTACAATCTACCACCTCAAAAAACATTGTTTATGGAGTTCAGAGCTTCGAGATTCAAGTATCAGATTGCAGTTTTATTTTGAAAAGAATGCTACAACTTAACGTGTTTTTTTCTTTCTCATGTTTATATTAAAAGAAAAGCTAATAAATTCTATTTTAATTAAAATATGCCTAGTGTGTTTGTACCACTTCTCTGTCCACAGGGCACTATCTCTCTAGAACTTGTGTTTACCTTGGTCATGAAGGCTCTTACTACTAACCAAGCTGTTTTGATTCATGCCACTAGTTCAGGAGTAATAATTGTGGTTGGTCCTCGGCCTTCCCAATACTGTGACCCTTTAATACAGTCCTTATGTTGTGCTGATCCCTGACCACTAAGTTATTTTTGTTGGTATTTCATGACTATATTTGCAAACATACGAATTGTTATGAAGATATCTGATATCCATGATAGCTGATATGTACAACCCCTGTGAAAGGGTGGTTCCACCCCCTACCCCTACTCCAAAAGGAATCGCAACCCACAAGTTGGGAACCACTGGCTTAGGAATGTGTTACCTGAAGATAGTGTATCATACTAGGGTTCTGTTTGGCCACAGTATTTAGTGACATCATGCAGTACATAGATAGCTCCTTTGAGTAGTCCGTTGTTGTGATCAGGAAGAATCACAATAGATGATGAAATTATAGATGTAACACCGAAGAGAAAGTGGCTAGAATGGTATCAAATTAGAACATGTTCCAGGGAGTAAAGCAGAACTAGGGGGGTTGAATTAGGGTTGCTTAAAACATGTTGCATGAAGCTTAACTTGTCTCAGGTTTGCATTGCAGGTGGGAATAAACCCAATCAACTTAAGGGTTTGGGTTTTGGTTTGAGACAGGGACTCTTAATTTGTATCCTGGGCGGGTCTGGAAATCTTGAATATACCTCCCACAGCTTCACCCCCAACTCTGCTCCCCAGTGAGGTTCCTGAAAAGCCACTCGGCTTCAGCTACTGTTGCTAAACCCTGCACATGCTACATATTTATTTTTTTCCGATATGTGAACTTAGATCTTTTGGCGATGGATCGCTTTGTTCTTGACGTAGGATAATTGAACTGACAATTTAGGAAGGGAAAACCTGTCGTAAGTCACAAGAGTATTTGCACCTTGCAGCTAGAGAGATGACTAAACAGTTAAGAGCAAGTGTTGGTCTTGTAGAGAACCTGAGATCAATTCCCAATACCTACAAGCACCTAATGGCTGCCACGTCCAGGAAGTCTGACATGCTTCTGACATCAGGCACAAACACACATGTACACAAGTTAATCATTTTTAAAGGACTTACATTTTATATGTGGAAACACTGAGTAGTCAGATGTTGATCTGTAAGAGGGACTAAGGACAGGAATCTGCAACTTTGGCTAAGATGGCGTCATGAACATCACTAAGAATTGTTTTTCCTTCCTCAACCCTGACTCTAGGATATGAATCATTTTGATAAATGGGAAATTGGATCAACTGAGAATGTAAATGTCACCTAAGATGAGTAGGTCTCTGAAAATGAAGCATGGGGACCTAATCACCAGTAGGGTGCTAACTAGATCTTCTCAGAGTTATGTACTTTCAAAAGATTACAAAAAGAAATATCTGCCTGGACTCAACAATTTCTGATTTTGTGTTTTAGAGGGTACATTGGTGGTGGTCTGTTTGGTTTTTGTTTTTAACCTCTAGAATTCAACTTTTTAAGATCTGTATGTTTTGGGACAGTGTCCCACTATGCAGGTCTTACTGACCTGGAACTCTCTTTAAGTAGACCAGGCTGGCCTTGGACTCAGAACTTCTGCCTCTGCCTCCAGATTGCTGAGTTTAAAGGCCTGTGCCACCACACTGACCTCAGAGTTCTAAATGGTGTATGACAATTTCATTATACAAAAAAGACAAAAATCTGAAGTGCATGTTTGATCCCAGTATAACTACCATTTTTGCAGAGTGAAAACTGGCAGCTGCTTAGTAATTCTCTCCCTGTTCACTGCTAGATTTCTTTGTATCAGATTCCAACCCAGACCACCCTTTCACATTTCCTGTTTTGTTTTGTTTTAATTCAACAACACAAACTTTTGGTTTTATGACAGCTCAGCTTAGTTTCTTATATCCCTAAATACAGTATTCCCTGATTCAAAGACATCCATCAGTATTAACAACAAAGGTATCAGGTAGGCAGTGTTTTCATAAGCTATGCAGGCTAGCTAAATAAAACCTTTCACAACCCAACTTCAGCCCCCTTTAAAATGACTGGTTTGCCTGCCTGCCCCTTCACCCAGAAGCTGCATTCTTAACACAGTACTATTTGGAAAGAAAGCTCTGAGCACAGAAATATCACAAGGTAAAGGACTAGTTTCTGTGCAGACTGAGCCTAGCATCCATCACTTTAAATCCAGTGCAGGATTATTTCTAATTTAACTACCAGCCACTTAACTTACCTGGAGTCCTGACTCTGCCAGCAAATGTCACAAAGGATAGAATAGGGCTGTTTCCCCTAGTGCATAAGAGCAACATTGGTTTCATGGGCTCTTTCCACTCAACCATTTTAAGTGGGTTTGCCAGTAAGAGAACATGTACTTGCTTTGAAATAAACTTTTAGGAATCCCACCCTGTGGCTTGAGATCTTAAGTGTGCATGAAGGACCATTGGGGCTGTTACATTGTATAGAAGCAGAATCCTAAATCTAGTGAAAAGTTAACATTCTTTTAAAAGGGAAAAGTTCAGATGATCTTTAAAAGTTTTTTTAAAAAAAACACCTAGCCTTAGAACTGCTATAAAAACTGGGCAGTTTCAGTGTGATCAAGGAAATTCAGTGGGAATTCCAGAACTTAAGAGCCACGTCAAGATACCAAATACGATGTTTCTGAGGACTTCAAAGGATACCCAGGAGAGTATGATCGCTTGAAAACATTCCTGCTGTTTCATCTCCTTACCCTTCAAGTCTACAGACCACCTGTAATTCCAATGGTTAGTCTCTAGTAGAACTAATTCCTCCAAAGGCTGACATTCAGTGTGCCCCCATTTTCCCCTCCCAGTTTTCAGGGCTCAAGGCCTGGAGGCCCGGTGCAATAAACCATCCCAGTTTTGTCACCTGTAATCTTTTTGACTAATGCCCAACATGACACTCTTCATGCTGGTTACTATATAAAAAGCCCTCCACTGATGCCAGGTTCAAAGAAATGCAGGCTTTCTATGGCTTACTGGCTAAGCTAACAGGCTCCTTAGCTCACCTGTGCCAGCCCACACGGTCCCGTAACAGCTGCTTCCAGCTCAGCAGTGCTTAGCAATTCCACTACTTTGACTTAGTGCAATCCTTTAAATGTCCCAGTAGTTCTCAAGATAGGGTCATCAAGTCACCTCCCAGCAGCTTGTCCAGGAACAATGAGCTTTCTTTGAATGCAATATAGCATCATGAACTCTGGACTCCAGAATATTAGTGGGAAATCTGATGAAGTTTAGAGTTCCCATCGACTTTTTAACATGGTTAAGACTTAACACAACTCTGATCCCAGCACTCTGGGGGGCAGAGGCTGGTGGATCTCTTAGGTTCCAGGCCATAGTTCCAAAACAGAAAGAGCTACAGAGACCCTGTCTCAAAACAAAACAAAACAAAACAATGAACAATTATTAGCATTGGGAAAATGGGTAAGGGGAAAACAAAAACTCTTAATTATCCAGGCAATTTTTTTTTAAATGGGGAGAAATTTTCCCAAGTTTAAATACCTTTTAATAAAAATAAAAAACAAAAACAAACCAACAAAAAACCAAAATCCACTAAAGTCCCAGGGCCAACTAAATCTCACATTCCTGGGTCTGAGACTGGAATGCATTTCCCAGGCAGAGCCCGAGTTGATTCTTATGCAGACAGCCCGTGAAAGCGGCCCTCTCCACCACACACCAGGAATAGCCTAACTTCCCATTAAAATCTCCTAGACTTAACCATTCAAATATTCAGAACCACTGAACATAAGTACTATTCTTCTTTTCACAAATGATAAATCTGACTCACTTATGTGACACAAATGATAAATTTAAATACTAACAGATTGAGTATCCTAGCTCAGGGCCCATAAAAGGCAGCGCTGGGATTCGAACCAACACCCAACCTGTATCTTCTTCAGTCCCTTCATACAGCCATTCTTCTCAGCATGGTTTCCATCTTTACAAACTAAAACCTCTGGTCTAGTCATTTAAAGGAGGGAGTCTTATTGCCAGTGATCTGGAGGACCCACCTCTTCAACATATAAGGGTTCAACTCTGCTCTAGTTTCTGACTCCCCCTTTGCACCCTTTCTCCAACTGGGTGAATGGTGACCCGGGAGAACAGTGGGGGCATCCTGACTAGAGTTCCTGTACATGTGAATTGTGGTCGCTCTTTCTTAGACTTCTTCCCCCCACACTCCCACCACCCCACCCTGAAGTCCATAGCAATCCTATTGACACTGAATTACACAGTCATTATTATACTTCTGCCCTATACATTTTAAAACCTTAAGTACCCATCATTCTCTCACATTTTCCCACAATGCCTGAGACTATCTCTGGAGAACACCAAAATGAGATACTGGTTACCTTAGAAGGCAATAAACATTCTGACATCCAAATTACCCAGGGGAGGGTATGGGAAACAGGATGCCATTCTCAATGAAATCCCGTCCTCTCTCAGCTCCTCATTTAAAGTTATTTGAGCTTAATGCCTATTTGAACTTACCAGAGCTCCAAGTCTGAAGGATAAGCTGTGTTGGGAGTCCCTGCTCCTCACCTAGATATACAGAACACACACCATGCACACATACCCATCAAACAAAACATAACTGGGACACATCCCTGATTCCATGGAACTCCATTTACTTCAAGTGAATAAAGAAGCAAGCCCAGCACGGGCAGAAGAAACCCAGGGATCACAGACAAGGAAACTGTGTCATATGTAGTTGCTCTTGCAATTGGAATTTGATCAATTTTCCTGATGAAAATCCAGTTGCTTATACTTGAAGGACATCTGAGGCATGTGGTGATCGTGCTGTAAATCTGAATCGCTGTTACTCTTGGAAACCAAAGAATTTCTCCATAAACAGGAAAGACTCAACGCCATCATTTTGTTTTCTTCACCATTGCTTTAATGCATTTTAAAAAGTTATCTACATTAACTGGGAACAAAGAAATAAAAATAGACATTTCTTTGTTTTTTCATAAATAACTAATCTCCATATTTGATAAAAATCTTAAAACCATTATTTTACCTTCCCACAAATATAATACAAAAAATTTCCAAAGTAATAAGGTCAACAAGTTAAGGATCTTGAGACTAACATAACCACATACAATTGCTGTTGTACTGACTCCCAGGCACAAAACCAAACCAAACGTCTCTTCAAGATACTCTGGGTTTCCTTTTGCAAGTGTTATGGGTTTAGAATTATAATCATTTGCCAGTCATAATCTATAGATTCAAGCTGATTGTCTACAAATAAACTATTGCTGGTTCTGAGTTGTGAGTGCTGGATTTGGCATGACAGCAATGATACTTACTGCATGGGGTAGGCACTATGTATGTTCACAAATCATGCACAGCACTGAATGCCCTGGACTCCAGCTACTGACTTGGTATGTGCCTCATTTGGCTCAGTAATAAATTCATCTGCACCAACCCGTATCAAAAGTCACTAAATCTCTCTCTCATATATATATATATATATAATATATATTATGTATATACACACCCACAAAACATACATACTATACATAGTTTGTAACAACATGAATTAATATTCTCTTAAAATGATGTACCACAGACAGACATTTTCCTGGATGAAATAAATCCTGCAGTTGTCACCATGCTACCAGAAGGCTCTGAGAGTCTGAAACAGGTCACTTACATCCTCCCTACCCTTCACCCTTCTTTAATGTCTTGTTAGGTTTTCTTTCTGAGCTGTCCTCCCCAAGCCAAGCTATTTCTTTCCTAGGATCATTTGATTGGACTTTGGAGACAAGAAAGGGCACAGAGAGGCAGCAGGCAATTCTTAGCCACTGTACCTCACACCTGCCTAGATTTGTGATGTGCTCAGTCCTGTTTGCCAGTGTTAGAAAGCACTTATTCAAAGCTTTGTCCCTCCTACCCCCCTTGGTCTTTCTGTAGAGCACAAAAGTGAAAGAAGCTTCCTTAGCAGGGGTAGCAGTTCATTAAAATATACAACTGTGCTTCCTAGCTCTGGGGTTCCCATTCTACACTCGCCAGTGCAGGTCACGGATGCTGTTATTAAGGTTCAGTGTATGATCCATGATGTTTTCTCCTGGCAGCCGGTGTCAAGATTAGTGCTGCCCTAGCCCAGGAGGGAACAGCCTAATGAATACCAACTTAGAACCAGTGCCATCGGCACATTATTTAAGCTTGTACATGCGCACAAGTGCACGCAAGACAAGCACACACATGCACACACACACACACACACAGGCCCTGGTCACTGGTAATGATCACAGGAAACAATGACAAAAGGATTGCAAGAATAAACCAATAAGGCACCAAGAAAAATGATTTTCATCCAACTCAGACAACTTCAAAATGTGTGTGTGGGGGGATAATATAAAGTTAAATTTAAAAAAGCCAAACCTTCCTAATATCTGGCCATCGGAGTCGTTGAGGTCCTGTTTCTTTAGACTATCTAAACCCCCACCCTCTAATCTGCGAGGCATCTCAGTGCTTAAAGAGGTGAGTGGGGTGGCCCAAGGCATGTGCCTTGGCCCTGAAACCACCCCCAAGTCCTCTCAGCTACACAAAGCTGGCAGTGCAGAAGTAGCTGATCTACCTCACGGCTTTTCATTTCATTTGTTATTGGTTCAGATATGCAAAGTGGAGGAAAAGGTGTGGTGGAAAGAGGGAGTAGCCGTCCGAAGGCAGCTTCCCTCTTCCCTCTTCCCTCCCCTAGGGCTGGCCAGAAACTCCTGTTGGCTTCAGTGAAGCAGGTGTGCTTTCTTTGTCTAAGAGTATAGGAGAGGAAAGGGGGAACATAGAGAACAGAAAACCAGAGGCTTCTGAAGCTCCTTCTAAAGGCATTCCCTACACAGCCCCCCACTCTGGCATTGCATCCTTTAAACTGCCCTATTTTCAGAGGGTATTAATCATTATCTCTTTAGAGCTTTGGCATGTTGCTTGGATGGAAAAAAAATTATTCTAAAAACTGAATTAAATCACTCTCATCCGCTTCATCCCACAACTTTTAGATACACTGCACTGTCTTTTCCAGATTCTGCCACAATTTTCAATTTTCTTTGTGAGGAGGGAACAATCCAAACTATGCACAGCTGACTGGGGGTGGGGGGTGGGAAGGGGGGGGCCTGCCGCAAGATTCTGGGAAGACTATGCTAAACAAGGCAAGAGGTCAAGGTGATAAGAAAGGACCTCATTTGAAAAACAGAAGTGGTGCTGAGCCAGGGAGTGTATTGAGGTTCTCGGAAGAGGCTTCAGGAGGAAGACGTTCACAGAGCTCTGCTTCTAGGTGTACAAGGTCTTGTGGAAGCCACTGAAATTCTGATTCAAGTGAGCAAGGGCAGGGTATTTTACAGATGTGAACACCCCCTGAGTGCTTAAATTCCCAATGGGAACTACAAATTTCTCCACTCAGTACCTGGGGACATAAAACAGTCTCAGGCTTAACTCCCTCTAGCCTCCCACCCCCAGCTGCTGCAAATGACAATCAGGATGCCTAGGCTCCAGCTGGTTTTCTAGGAAAGCTTTGTGAAGTTCCAGTTGCTTGGCCATTTCAGCTCCCTAAATTCAGTTCCCACTCTGCGTTGGTCACTGGTATTTGCTGGCTGACGCTCTGCCATTTCTTTCCCAGTAAAGGCCCCACACTCTTAGTGAATGAATAGTTAAACAGATTAGGAAAGCAAACAGACTCTTCTAATGGCAGAGAGACTGTGAGGGAAGTGTCGATCACTATACAGGCTCTCTCAAAAGAGGAGGAAAAGAAACCAGGTCCCTCCTGCAGTAGCTTTACACTGCCCCCATATTACAAAGCTTAAGTTAGGAGTCTTGTTTGTTTTCAGGCTACTAGGCTACATGCTGTAGCTACTTTGGGGGAATATCTGGCTTTAAACTTGCACTGAGTTCAGGGACACTTGTTTCCCCCCCCTCCCCCCCCCCTCCCAATGTTTGTTCCCAGGTAACTAGCCTCCCTCCCCCAGTCTCGGCACTTCATTGGTGGGTGGGTGTGGTTCCTAATCACCGCTCTCCACCAGGAGGAATAAGAAAAGCAAGAAGGACTGTTTAACATGATAAAGGAGGTAGGCTGGGAGCAGCCGATGCGAAGCAATGGGAATTTACTTTAATTACTGGAAGCATATCCGTTTTTTCTCCTTTAATCTAAAAGAGAGCCCCCTTTAGCAAGGATTCCTAACTACTTCCAGAAAAAGGGAGTGGATTTACTTTTACTGAAATTTGTAGCACAAGATTTTTTATTCTCAAAAAAAAAAAAAAAAAAAAAAAAAGAGGAATCACTGGAGCTTATTAAGAACCACCCACTCCCTCTCTGGCAGAAAGCTCACCAGCTCAGAATTCACATTCAACCAATCCCCACCCCTCAGGCTGTATGGCAAATGTTTATGTGTCCGCTCTAGAATGCCACCTCTAACTTATTCAAAACACGAAGGACCGCCAGCTCTATTAGGGATGAGAATGACCGCGGCAGCTCGGCCGAAAAGAGCCAGGTTAAGGAGGCTCACAAACTTCCCAACTCGCTAACCTTGTCATTTGGGGGATGGTCCTAACCACATCATAGTCTACTCTCGCAGAGGACTTGAGGGGGCTGGACACAGAAGTAGCAGATGGCCTCTAGCCTCTAAGTGTCCTGGACATTTTAAGCACTGTAGGAAGAAACTACCTAAAAGAAAACACTCCACATCTTCCCAGTCACAGCAGCCTTTCACTGTTCACATTTATAAAAAAAGAAAAAAATTAACAAAAACAAAAAAAGACACGTATAGGAAATATATTTTCCTAATTTAGACCACAGTCCAAAAAAACCTGAACCAACAGTAACCTCATTACAATGCCAGTTTGAGGATTATGAAGCCCCCAAAGCAAAGGTAAATTTTGTTGCCAAAATGCAACAAATTTAAAACTTAAAATACATATAAATTAAAAACAAGGTACTTCTAAAGAAAGCAGTAAGAAATGCAAACTAGAATACACTTAACCCACTGCACTGCGAGCCGAGTCTCCTGGTAGAAGACTGGGGACAGGTAATTTCTTGAAACTGCCCCCCTTTTTCCTCTCCGAACTGCTCAGGGAGGGGGCATCAGCACCAAGAAGGTAAACGGAAGTGGCCTTCACAAAGCTACCAAGCGAAACAACTCCCTCCAACTTCCAGCACTGTCCCTGGGCCTCAGCCTCTAGGCCTTCCTATACGTGCGACAGGGACACTTGCTTGTGGTATGCGGCGGCGGGGCCAGGAGGCCCGGTCCTGCCGGTGAGTGCGGCGCTGGCCTCTGCATAGTCTCCTGCGGCCATAGCGCCACCGCTCTTGTGGCCCCGCCGAGAGCTGCAGCAGCAGCGGCTGGTGAAGCGCCGCCAAGACTCCAGGGTCTTGCCGGACCAGATCCAGACTCCCGACGTGATGCCCACCACCAGGCACATGAAGTACTTGAGCATGAGCACCCAGTACTCGGGTTTGGCGCGTGGCTGGCCGGCGTCCGGTCCCGGACACGCGCAGGTGAGGGCAGCCTCCCAGCTCTCCCGGTAGTGCTGCTCATACAGATAGCAGGCCACCACGATGCTGGCTGGCACCGTGTAGAGCAGGGTGAAGATGCCGATGCGAATCATGAGCTTCTCCAGCTTGTCCGTCTTAGTGCCACCCTGCTTGATGACACTCCGGATGCGGAAAAGTGACACGAAGCCTGCCAGAAGGAAGAGCGTGCCCACCAACAGGTACAGCACCAGTGGGCCCAAGACAAAGCCTCGTAGCGAGTTAAGGTTTTGGTTGCCCACATAGCAGATGCCAGCCACTGGGTCCCCGTCCACAGAGCTCAGTGCCAGCGCCGTGATGGACTTGACACTGGGGATGAGCCAGGCAGCAAGGTGGAAGTACTGTGCATAGCCTGCGATGGCTTCATTGCCCCACTTCATGCCAGCCGCCAAGAACCAGGTGAGAGACAGGATGACCCACCAGATGGAGCTGGCCATGCCAAAGAAGTAGACTAAGAGGAAGACAACCGTGCACAGCGCAGGACCAGTAGTCTCATAGTGAATGTGGCTGTGCTCACGGCTGCAGGCGACGCTGGCGTGGCCCACGACCAGGCGCACCAAGAATCCCAGTGACACGCACAGGTAGCACGCAGACAGGAAGATGATGGGGCGCTCAGGGTAGCGGAATCGTTCCATGTCAATGAGGAAGGTGGCAACGGTGGTGGACGTGGAGATGAAGCACAGCACAGACCACAGGCCAATCCAGAAGGTGGCGAACGTGCGCTCATCCGGGCTGAAGGACGGCTGGTAGCAGGGCACCGCGCAGTTGGGCACTTGGCCGGTGCGCACCTTGTTGTAGAGTGGGTGTGACTCCTTCAGGATGGGCACGAAGGGCTCGCGGCACGTGCACACAGATGGGCCTCCCGAGGGGCACTCGCCCCTGGAAGATGGCGCCCCTGGTGGTCCTGGGAATGTAGGTTTGGCCGGGAAGGACTTAGGGGACGGGGTGGTGGCTTCGCTTCGGTTATAATCCATGCACAGCACCTCGGCGTCGCCCCCCAGCACAGGGAGGCGGTCGCAGCTCATGCGCTCGGGCCAGGCGAAGCCGTACTGGCGCATGAGCGGCGAGCAGCCGGCCTTGGCGCGCTCGCACACGGAGCGGCACGGTGGTAGCGGCTTGTGGTAGTCAGGCAAGCAGATGGGCGTGTACATGGAGCACAGGAAGAAGCGCAAGTCCGGTGAGCAGTGGATCTCCACCAGCGGCCAGAATTGGTGCACCTCCAGGCCTGCCTCGTCCTGCGTGTCATGGTTGAACTGGTTGGGCATGTGCGTCAGGTTGTAGCCGATGCCGCGGCACATGGGCACCGTGATTTCCTGGCACACCGGGGCCTTGGAGGCGGCCGCTGCCCGGCCCACCAGCTGCGCTAGCAACAGCAGCAGAAGCGAGGGCGGCGAGGACGGGTCGGGCCGAGCCATCGTCCCCTTCTTCCCTTTGCCTCTCGCTGCCCGAGAGGGTCTGCGCTGACCGACGAATCTGCGGTCCGGGCTTCCCTCTACGGAGTCTTGAGTGTGACGCCCGGGCTGGCAACCTGTTGGTTTCTTTTTCTCTTAAAGAAATCCGTCCAAAGATAAACTGTTTCGGGAAGGCGCTGCCTCCGCCGGCAGCGCTCAGCTCCACGCCAGATAGGGCTGGAGGGACGATTAGGGCTCCGACTCCAAGGACAGAACTCTTAAAAGAGAAGGTAGGGGAAAAGAAAAATCGCAACTACTCCTCTTAGAGGAGCGCCAACCGCTTGGTCTCCGTAAACCGGCTCCAATCTCTAGATTAACTCCTTTCCTCCCCTCCTTCTGGAACCAAACTTCAGACGCCCCCACCCCCTCCACCCCACTGCCCGCGCCCGCCTCTCTTTTCTGGCCCGGCCCTGCAGGCTGTGCCTGGGGCCAAGAGGGCTCAGTCCCGGAGAAAGGGGCAGAGAAACCGGGTGAACTGGGAAGACGCGGGCTCTCACCTCTGGGGATCTTACTGGGCGGCAGATGTCTGCAACCAGCCGGGCTCCTCCGTCCCGCGACTCCGAATCCAGCCAGAGCTGGGAAAGTTTAACGACAAGCTAGGTACCTGTGGCGGCGACACATGGCAGCAGGTGGAGGGCGTTTCAGAGAGCAGGGCGCCCCTCAACCACGAGTGGCGCGGGCCGGTCAGTCGCCTTCTCTTCCTTCGGGGCCCCCTGCATGATTCGGGCAGAGCAAGGCAGGGACAGGCCGTGCCTTCCACCGGCGTCCCGGGGCCGGGACGAAGGGCAAGGGCGCCGGGAAGCACTTGGGCTGGAAGGCGGAGGGGTGCGGCAGCCGGAGGAGACCCTGCCACCTCACAGCACAGCGAGCAGCCAGCGCTGGCCGGGCGGGGACTGCATGGTCCGCGCCCGCCGCCGCGTCCCGCCAGCCGCTCACCGCCTCCCCTGCAGGGGGCTCCGCGCTCCAGCGGACTCCGGGGGGCGGTGGCGGCGCTCTCGGGACGCGCCCCGCTCGGCTCCTCCCCCGCGCTCTCGCACTCTTTCGCCCACCTCCAGGGAGCTCCGAGCCGTGCGCGACGGCAGAAGAGAAGTCTCGGCCGCAGGCTGACTGCCCTCTCCCGCCCCGCCCGGGTCACCTGCCTCTAATGCCCGCCGGGAGGCCCCGCCCCGGGACCGCCCCCTCCCGCCCTCTCCCGCCCTGCCCGGAGCTGGGCCGTCCCACGGCTCGCTCTCCGGGTCCCCGCCCACCGCCCTGCGGTCCGGGCCTCTCCGCGAGCGCCCCGCGGCCCCGCCCGGAGCGGGCAGCGGAAGAGCGTCGACCAATAGTGGACCGAGAAGTTATGAGGGCGGGGTCAATGCTAATCAGGCCTCCCAGAGAACCCGGGCGGGAAACCTGGCCCCAAGTCCTTCTGGAGTTCTCTGCGGTGGTTCACCAGGACGGTACTCACTTTCCTGAAGGTTCTGCTCTCTGAACGCCTGCTTCCAGGGCCTCCACCAGGCCACCTCTCTCCAGCTAAGTGCCCTTATCGAGGTCCGGCGCTTGTTTAAAGGGATGAGCGGTCAATTCACTTGTGCCACCTGTCCCCCTTCTGAGCTGCCTTGTGCTAGGTGACAGACGTGCTAGTACTTAATGAGCAACCTCGTGTTAGTTAATCGTTTACACCTTGATACGCAATCTGGATACCGTAGGATTCTGAAGCCAGAGCGCCGCAGAACTTGACCTACACAGTTGAGCTAACAAGACAGCAGAGACGTTGACAAACTTGTGCCCCTCCCTGTGCGAGCTCCTGGCACACAGTAGGCGCTCTGATGGCAAACTTGGAATCTGAAACCAGAAGCTGAGCAGCAGAGTTCACAGTCTTTACCATTCTCTCCTCCCTTAGAAATATCGACATTTCCCAGGCTTTTGCCCTTTCGTCTATACAACAAAATCTTGCCGTTGTGATAATAGAATGAATTTCTTTCCAGTTTTGGAAGTCTCTAGAGTCTTTAGTCCTTAGCAGTTGCGGTTTATAATCCCTGGCAGATCCGAAGTCGCCCACAGAGAAAAACTCTTAGACTGACACAGTGTACAACTCAGGGTGCTTGGGTCCCCCAGGGTTGGCTGCTGTGCACTCTGGCGAGGTTGGGACTTGGTAAGGGGGACGCACTGGGGCAGTGGGAACCGGGGAAATACCTGTTGGGCACAGTTAACGCAGGGACACACAGTGGCGCTCTCCTGATGGATTAGTATACTCCAAGTTTTAAATGTCCTACAAATGCCTCTTTTCTACAAGTTCTAATTAGGTTGGGAGACTGAGGTTTTTAGCATACTTGAAATTCATTCACGCGCTTATGAAGAGGCTTTAAATTGTATGCTGCTCCTTCGCTCCTTCCGTTGGGGGAGGGGAGTGGGAGGGATTCGAAGTAGGGGAAGGCATTGGGGTGGGTACTTGAAGAACTCTGAACTGGCCTCACTGGGTGTTATTGTCTTCTGTGCAGGCTGAAAAGCCATCTTCAGTTTATCAACAAGCCTTCGTGGAAGCTAATGAAACTCTGTATTTAATCTCAGACATCACAGCTATTAATAAATGTTTAAAATGTGCACTGCTTCATTCCCTAGAATTCTATAAGGTATTCATATTTAATCTCTTGTTTTTAGTAACCGCTTGACCCTCAGGGTCTAGAAACATCCTGGACTAAGAGTTAGTGGAGGGTGAAAAACTGTAGCACACCAGTCAGATAAAGAAGGAACCCGCAGTGGAAAGTATGTCCAGCCTGCCAACATGCCAAGGGAGGCTGCTACCCTTTATGTGCTGTGTATGTTGCTGCGATGGACAAGTGTTGGCTAATAATAAAAATTATTTGGAAGTTGGAGAATGTAAACCACTCACACTGGAATTCAGCGAGAATACTTGGGTTGTTTCACGTGGCTCTGCCTAGAACGGTACTGTCTATTGCTCTGTCAACCTTCCTTTTTAACAACGAAAATCTGACTTTTGCTTGGAGATCCCAGGTAATAACAGTAATGAAAGGGAACGTTCGGTGGGTGTGGTGGCTCGGACCTCTAAATCCAACACTCTGTAGGGGGGCAGCAGGAGGATTCTGAGTTTGAGGACAACCTGGGCTACACTGGCAGTCTATGTCTCAAAACAAAAACCAAAAAAAGTGACAAAATAAACATGTATAGTTTTTTGTATTATTTTAGCTTTTCCTTTCCCACATATATTACTTTAAAGATTATCTTAAGATATGCTGATTGGGGCTGGAGCTCAGCAGTTAAGAGCATTGTGTGCTCTTGCAGAGGACCTGGGCTCAGTTCCCAGCACCCACACAGTGGCTCACAACCATTTGTAACTACAGTTCCAGGAGAGCTAGTGCTCTCTTCCATCTTCCATGGTCACCATGCATGTTCATGGTGCACATGCATACATGCAGGCAAAACGCTCATACACATAAAGATAAATAAATCTAAAAACAGAATAGTTTTTTTAAATTATGCTGAGTATTTTAATATACCTCAGGCAGTTTGATAAATAATTAATATATTTTACCTTACTTAATGCTTGGAATAATCATATACAGAAGCTGTCACCAAAACAACTCATTGGGTTTATTGGGTGTAGCTAGTCCACAAAAAGGGTAGCAATCAATATTTTTATTATACTTCATGATTATTACAGTTAATAACAATATGATACAATTGTAAATTGCTAAGAATAGATTGTAAGTGTTCTTAGCACAAACACACACAAAATAAGTATATGGGCTAGAAATGTAGCTCACTTAGTTACCCATCAAACACAAAGACCCAGGTTCAATCCCCAATACTACCTAAAATTAGGCATGGTCCTCATGCCTATAACCCTAGCACTCAAGAGGTGAAGCCTGGAAGATCACAAGTTCAAAGGTATCCATCCTTGCCTGCTATCAAGTTGGAGGCAAACCTGGGCTTTATGAAACTTTGTTTTTGTTTTTTTTTTTAAAAAAGAAAGAAAAGAGAAGAAAAGAAAGAAAAAGAAAAAGCATGTATTACATATGCTAAAATAGTTTGAACTAACCATCCCAGGATGCTATATCTAAGCAGTATGTTGTAATCATAAACATATACAATTTGTACTTAATCAATTTAAAGAGTTCTTTAGGGCCTAGAGAGATAGCTCAATTGTAACGTTCCTACCCTCAAGCATAAGGGCTTGTGTTTAGAACTCCAACACACCCACTAAAAGCTGCAAGTAAATTCCTTAGGCGTGTTGGCCTGCCCGTCTAGTTGTGTCAGTGAGCTCCAGTTTCAGTAAGAGACCCTGTCTCAAAAAGGAACGACACTCACCACGGGCTTCTAGCCTCAAATGTGCATGCACACAGAGTATAAACCCACACACGTGAACATGTACACACAATAAATACATAGATTTAATTTAAAATTAATTTTTAAAATTACTTTTAAAATGCAAATTTTTCTTCTGAGATTTATTTATTTATTTATTTATTTATTTATTTATTTATTTTGGTTTTTCGAGACAGGGTTTCTCTGTGTAGCCCTGGCTGTCCTGGAGCTCACTCTGTAGACCAGGCTGGCCTCGAACTCAGAAATCCGCCCGTCTCTGCCTCCCAAGTGCTGGGATTAAAGGGAGTTTCAATTTATTATACAAAAAATTAGAACACATTTTTTTTTAATAGATCCAATTGTGTATATTGGCAGTGGGGGTTAAACTTAGGGTCTTGTACATCCGAGGCAAGTTCTCAGTCACTGAGATAGATGCTCTATTAACCCATACAAATATTTTAAATGTAATTTTATTTGTTATTAGTACTGTAGGTGTGTGTCCTGGTGCAAGTGTGCCATGATGCTGCGTGCCAGTCAGAGCTCTCTTTCCACGCTGGTTAGCAGGGTTAGACTCAGACCTGTGGGTTTGCATGGTAAGCTCTTCTGCCTGCTGAGCCATCTCATCAGATAAAACTGTTTTAATTTTGTTGTTATTGTTTTGGTTGTTGTTGAGTTTTTGTTTGTTTGTTTGGGTTTTTTGTGTTTTCTTTGTTTGGTTTTTGTTTTGAGACAGAGTTTTACTGTATAGCCCTGGCTAGCCTAGAACTTTGCTTTATAGACCAGGCTAGCTTCAAAATCAGAGATTCGATTGACTCTTGGAGTCCTGTGATTAACGGTGTGCACCACCATACTCAGCTCCAAAGACAAAATTTTGAAGCACCTGGGACTCTACCAACTGTCATCTATTGCTTTGCTCATATGTCCCTCTATAAAGCCACTTAAATAAATATCACTCTTCTGATAACTGCTGTACTAAAAATATCTCTGCAGAGCCAAATTCATAAAATTCAACTTAGACTGCTGTTCAAGATATGTTTATTCATTGTTGAAAATTTGGAGGATAATGCTATTTATCTCATTTTTTAATGTCTGGCATTCTATAAGTCTTAAAAAGGATTTTTATATTTCATCATGGGGGATAGTTATAAATCTGTAATCATAGCATCTATGATTTCTACAATGCATTATTCCCAATGCTATAGGAATGGGTGAACAGATAGCCTTTGTGTACTTTTTAGGCTATTTATTTATTTTTGAGGCAGGGTTTTACTATGAAATCTAACCTTGACCTCTGGAGGAACTTCCTGTCTCCATCTCTTGACTGCTGAGGTTACAGACCCATGCCACCATGCCAGGTTCTCGTATACTAGTTAAAATATTGATAACTAAGGTGAGAATGGTGTCACTTCCACAGCCTTGCAGACTAAATGAATGAGTGCTAGCTGAGGAGAACTTACCACATGAGCTTGACCCCACTTCGTCAATACAGTATGAGTCCAAACGTTGGCTTTGCTCTTAGTGACCTCGCGCACCCAGGCAGCTCATTGCCAACGCCAGGCCCTTCTTTATGTCTGCAGGAGAGAGTTTGAAATACTTATAGAGTTGGCATCAAAAGTTTATTGAATTTGTAGGTTTGTAAAGGGATGGGACACATGTTTAGTACTCGAAGAGACTACAGGGACTTTGGTGACTGTTACTAAGCTTTTTCTAAGGCCCATTCCACCGTCCTGTTTCCCCAGTTTTCTGGGGGTGTTTATATTCTAGTCCTGAGCACAATCCAGCTGTCACCAGTTATCTTTGGCACTTAGAGCTAAATCGAATGCCAAAGCAGGGCTTGTCACTTGCCCTGACCAAAGGGCGTACAGCTGGCAACCTCAATCACCTGTGCGCACAGGTGCTGGCACCGCAAGCCATCCACAGCCAGCCTGACTCTCACGGGTATTTCCAGACAAGCTCCTCACGTGTCCACAGCATCTCTGCTCCGGCCTCTCCCCACCGTATCCGCTGCTCTCCGATGAGAAACCGAGACACCAGCCAGGGGGTTGATAATGAAACTGTCTTTTGCACACACACTTCAGTAATTGCACTCTATCCCGCGGTCCTCTCCCCTCCCACACCGCAGTGAAGGTTATAAAAAGGTAAAGGCAGCTTTCCTTCCGCCCCTCCCCCCAAGGTTGTGAAGTACTAATCTTTCCCACATTGATCAACAGCTCGCAGCTGCATGTTACAGTCACCCAGGGATCTTTAAGAACCCCCTCAACCTTGGGCCCTGTGGAGTGGGATTTCTGATTGAGGGCCGTAGGTACTGTTTTCAGGGTTGCTTTGTTTGCTTGTTGCTGTTGATTGTTGCTTTTCAATTCTCCAGGTGACTCGTTTTTATCCAGGGCTAAGAACCATTTTAAAAATACCTTTGCCTCCATCTGAGTGCAGCTACAAAGTGAACCCCACGGGTCTTCTGCAAACGAGTGTTTTCTACACATCGCTGTATAAATGGAACTGTCAAAACAAAGAATACATGCTTCTAGGCTACTTGCAAGCGAGTCTGCATGGGCTAAGGGGAACATGTAACTCGATGGAACTGTGGACAAATTCAGGACCAGTGACAAGTCGAGGAAGAGCAATGGGTGAGAATCGAGTGTTCTCTGTGTTCGTATCCTGCTAACATTTTGCATATGTAATTTCTTCTCCCCAAAGAATCCTGGAAGATTGGATATTATTATCCCATTTTATTGTTAAAAAAAAAATTAGCAGTTCAGATAAGCTACGTAACTTGCAGAGTGGCTGCATATCTTCCGATGTAGATTTCCCGGAGCCCAGAGGTTACATGCCCATTGATTGCAAGCCTAGCTGTGGGCCTAGCCACGACTGGTCAAAATCAGCTGGGCCACAATTACTGATTTCCTTTGTTCTGCGGAGTCCCTTCTGTTCTGTGGTTTCTTCTGCTTGGAGGTGAGAAGAGGGGAGACTGGGGACTCATCTAGAACACAGTTTAAATCTAGATGCAACTTACTGTTTTGGGTTTAGCAGACTAGGCATGAGGTAGGGATCCTTATGCTAGATTTCAGAGCTTTGTCCTTTAATTTTTTTAAATTGACATTTTGATACATTTATAAAGGATAGATGGTTCACCCCTCATCTCTTCTCTTACGGCCTCCTCCAGTCCATGATGAAATGTTTTCGGGCCTAATCTTGTACATGCCTTGTGTAGATAACCACAGTTGCAGTTGAGTTCACATACACAAATGACCAGAAGACATCTTTTTGCTACACATTTCTCCATCCTCTGGCTTCTACATTCTTTCTGTCCACTTACCAATGACCAGAATCTAAGTCTTGACACTAAATCTGATTCTGACTCAAGGCCCCAGAATCCTAACCTAGCACCCAAAACAAAAAACCAGAGACTCCCACCTGCTGTGAACCTAGCACTTATTGCCAAGAACACAGAGATAGAAAGTTGTGGTCTGACAAAGAGGGGCATCATGGGATTTTAGAAGGGCAGTTAGCCAAGGAAAGACCTAGACTTGACTGAAAGACTGAATATGAGTTGGATAACTCATCAGGTTTTAGTGCTGGGAATAGAAACTACTCTGCAGAGAAAGATTTAGTTCTAAACTCAAGCAGGGGTGTATGCAACTGTGGGAAGGACTGGAGAGCTGGAAGTCAATACCTCTGGTGTATTTCATTCAGGGGCTAATCACAGTAGCTATGGTTCAAAAACTAGCAGCAGCCTCCCGAGTCCTCAGAGTGGATGACTCGCCTTCAGAAGGGGATACCAAGTCCAGGACCGTGAGCTAGCTGCCTTCTATTGTGACTCCCTACCATCATTTGCCTGCTGTGGCTTCACTTTGCATCTGCCTGTCAAATCTCATTGAAGGCTCTTGGAAAACAGTGTATTTCAGACCCACACCCTAGCTACAAGGGAGCCTGGAAGTATCTTCTGTTGTTGTTGTTGTTGTTGTTGTTGTTGTTTTGGTCCCCTAAACTGGTTTACTAGGATGGAGTCACTCTTCTAGAAAGAGGAGTCAGCAAAGGACATGGAAGCAGAAAGAGCCTGTGCCGAGCTGATTACTAGGTCATCATGGAGTACTTGTTTACCTGAGGTGCCCTCAGGTCTAATCAAAAGGGTTTTTTTTTCATAAACTATATCCATATACACATCCTGTATATAACGCTTTTTCACTAATACTGTGCTTGTTTTATTGACTAGGGATGTAGAAGAACAAAGGAGAAAAACAGAATGTGCAAAATAAATAAATAAATAAAAGTAAAAGCATTATACACTATTTTATCCACAAAACAACTGGGGCCTATCTTCAATTTATGTTGCCTTGAAAGGATATCTGAGACTGGACGGCTTTTTTCTCTCCTCCTGGGGATAGAAACCAGGGTCTCATGCATATTAGCCAAATGCTTTACCACTGAGTTATATCCCAAACGGAATACTGGCTAATTCATAATGAACAGAATTTGTTACCATTGTGAAGGCTGCAAAGACCAAGAAAAGGGTGCATCTGGTAAGCAATTTCTTGCTGCTTCATATCATGAAAGAAGAAGAAGAAGAAGAAGAAGAAGAAGAAGAAGAAGAAGAAGAAGAAGAAGAAGAAGAGACAGAGAAAGAGATAGAGATATAGGTACACACATACATACACACAGACACATACAGAGATAGATACACTCACACACACACACAGAGAGAGAGAGAGAGAGAGAGAGAGAGAGAGAGAGAGAGAGAGAGATCTTTACAACATTGTTCACCAGGGGTGTTCTATGATCTTATCTATTCTTTTTTTTAAATTTTGTAATTATATTTATGTACAGAAAACTTAAGTGTACGTTATTTTTTAACCCAGTTTAGTGGCGAGTTCTTTAGCCTTTGCTTTTTCCAGCTTGGCAATTCGGGCCACAGACTTAGGACCCAGGATGTTGCCTCCCAAGTGGTGGCGGATCTCGTCATATCTGTCATTATAATTGGTCCTAATAGCTTCCACCAGCTTAGCCAGAGCACCCTTGTCTTCCGAGTTAACCTGTGTGAAGGCAACAGTGGTGCATGTGGACCAGGCGACCCAGCCTGGCCTTTCCCTTGATGATGCAGTAGGGCAGTAGGGCACCCCCATCTTTCATAGCAGGGCAGGCAGGAAAACCACCAGCTCAATGGGATCTACATCATGGGCAATCACCACCAGCTGAGCCTTCTTGTTCTCCACCAAGGTGGTGACTGTATTGACTCCTGCTCGGAGGACAGGTGGTCTCTTAGCTGGGATGTCCCCTTTGCCAGCAGCTTTCTTCTCAGCACGGGCCAGTAGCCTTTGCTTCTTCTCTTGCTTTGTCTCTGACCTGTACTTGTGGGCAAGCTTAAGCAGCTGAGTAGCTGTTTGCCTGTCCAGGGCCTGGGTGAACTGGTTAATGGCAGGAGGTACTTTGAGTCGCTTATAGAGGATGGCTCTTTGCCGCTGCAGCCTGATGTATCGGGGCCATTAAACGAAGCGTGTTAGATCTCTTTTGGGCTGGATGTCCTGCCCAATGCCGAAGTTCTTGGGCCTTTTCTCGAACAGTGGATTGACCACCTTTTTGGCCTCCTGCTTCTTGACGACGGCGGGGGCCGGGGCCACCTTCTTCCCCTTGCCCTTTTTTCCTTTGGGCATCTTGCTCAGCTGGAGGAGAGAGCAGTCTTATCTATTCTTAAATATCCCACTTCTTAGCGGTAGAGCAAGCTCCACATGAACTTGGGGGGGGGGGGGCGGACAAGCACCAAAACTGAAGTGGAGCCTTACATTTTTCCAGGCTTAGTGTTGAAAACAACATTGCTGCTCATCTCTCCTTTTTCCTTCCTGGCAGAACTCTGGTTGGTTTGTAAGTTCTTATAACCCTCCCTGGCCCTTCAGACTGTGCACTTCAGAGAAGGTAGGAGATCTAATCCAAGCCAAGATAACACGAAATTGGGCCACCCAACCCCGTTGCTTTCCTGCTTATGAGGATTGGAATTACTCATGCACAGGAGGCTCACTCTTGGCTAAGAAGGGAGAAGACTTATGGGAAGTAATGATGGGGGCTGGTAGCATAGGTGTTACTCAGAAAAAGAAATACTTGTTCCTCCTGTGGACAGTGATTAATCTACGTGAGATACATGCAGTGCCGGTATGTGCATCCTATGGGTATACCCTGAAACTACATAAGAACAAAGCTGATGGAAAGATGACTTTAGTGGGAAGATATTTGCAGCATAAGTGTGACGACCTGAGTTCAGATTCCCCAGAACACACATAGAAAACCTGTAATCCATGACTGGGAGGTGGAGGCAGGTAGCTTCAGCAGCTTGCTAGCCAACGGAGTAAGCTCCCAGTTCAAAGAGAGATTCTGTCTCAATAAATAAGATAATGAATAACTGAAGTGGAAATTGATAGATGAGGACATCCAGTGTCAACCACCGGCCTCCACACATTCCTGCACAGAGAGCACACAGTGCAGAAGGCTGACCTGAAGCTGCCTGACTCAGGTCCTCTTGTTAGATGTGATAACCCATCACTTCATTTGTAACCCTGCAGAGCCATATTTTCAGCTACTTCCCACCAAGAGCACTGTAGCTGCTCCATACAGCCTGCACGCTCAAGATGAGAATGTACCCACTTACCCTCGCCTAATGGGTGTCTTTGGAGGAGACTTGGCAACAGGAGTTTCTGCTCTCTCTCTCTCTCTCTCTCTCTCTCTCTCTCTCTCTTTCTTTTCTTTTCTTTTTTTTTTGGTTTTTCGAGACAGGGTTTCTCTGTATAGCCCTGGGTGTCCTGGAACTCACTCTGTAGACCAGGCTGGCCTCGAACTCAGAAATCCGCCTGCCTCTGCCTCCCAAGTGCTGGGATTAAAGGCGTGCGCCACCACTGCCCGGCTCTCTCTCTCTTTCAAATCAGCAAAAATACTGTTGTTCACCCTTCCAAAGCTTTCACTTCCTTAAACATCACTTCTGTCAAGCTGAGTGGTTGCTGCCCACGGAGCCACAGTCCTTCCACCACAGCTCTGTAAAGAGCATCTTACTCCTCAAATCTGCCAGCCATTGGCTGAGCACCTTGGTACTCATCAGGCATGGGACTTAGACATGTGAATGCAGATTCTAGACCTGTTGGAATGAATATAATTACTTCTTTATAAGGAAGGGAAGGGGAATGGTTCCTGTATATTAGATTACTCTTGAGTGGATGGAGATACACCCAGGATAAGTAACGCAGAGGTCTCCCCTTCCTGCGAGAGCATCTCCAGACAGGATTAACTAAAGAGGAAGACCTGCATCAAATGTGGCTGGTGTCTGAGAGTCCGGAAGGGATAACTCAGAAGGAGCAAACCTGCTAGCAGGAGCGTTCTCTCCCATGCCTTATTCTTGCTTCCCTCCCTCTCTTCATCTCTGCCTCTGCTTTCTAGCTTGTCTAAACTGAGAGGCTCTGCTCTGCCACACCTTTGCACAGTGATGCTTGATCTCCCACACCTCAGAAACAGCTCAGCCAACTGACCATGGGCTGTAGTCTCTGAAACTATAACAAATACATCTTTCTTAAGATGCATTAATTCTTCGTCCCAGATATTTGTTTCAGCTCAGAAAACACCCTGGCTCCTGAGTTCTGGTAATGTGGAGGGGATTGCTCATACAACCAACCTGTGATTTGTTTCATAGTAAGATGATTACTTATTCGTCTTCCAGTTTTCTCCACTGGATTGTGTGTTCTTTAGGATCTCACATCCCCAGAAGATTATATTTTCCAAAGATAGTATAAAAAATCCACTGTCTCACACCCTTGTGCCTCTACAGTGTGAAATTGTCATTCCACAGGGAAGAAGGAGGGAGGCCCAGGTCCCTTCTGCCACAATCTTGGTGTGTGTGTGTGTGTGTGTGTGTGTTGTGTAACGGTTTCTGCCTCTAGAATGTTTTGGAAGTGAAGTAGTAGAATGTCCACAGACAATTCATGACTATGTGGCTTCTACCTGGTTCTCATAGAACAGTTTTCTAGAAATGGTGAAGAAAGAGAAGGAATGAGAGCAAATGCTCCTGCTAGAAGGTTTGTTCCTTCAGCTCCTTCAAGGAAGCTACTGTAGGTGCTGCAGTCGACTGTTCTGGGTGAGTATAAACTCCTGGCCATCACAGGTCAGGTGTTCTGGTAACATGGGTAAAGAAGCTCCCAGAAGATTCCAGTGCTCATTTCAAATCACCCAGCCAGGTAAGTCTTCCCAGTAGAGGCTTCAGATATTGTTGAGCAGAGATGAGAGGCATTGCTACACCCTCTTCAGATCCCTGAGCTGCTGTGTCTGGGGCGTAATTAAATGCATGTTGTTTTATGATACTGGCCTGGAGTGCTTTGTCACACAGTGGTGGTAATTGGAATACCCCAAATCTGCCTCCCTGTGAAGTCTTAGATGGTCCAGAGACCGGTTTTTTCTTTTTACCTGGCCCAGTTGGTGATCAACTGAGGCACTGAAGCTCCAGAACTTTTATCCCTGCCACTTTCATCCTGTTGAATATCCCTGTTGATGATATGCATGTGAAATGTCTAATCTTTTAAAACACAAATCTTCGCCATTGATCTTAATATCCTGCTGCAGTGGGGTTCCCCGGGTCAATTGTGTGCAGTGGGGGGAAGCCGGCTTTCCTTTCATCCATTTTAAACGTGCCTCCTTTTTATCTCATCTTGTCCTCTTGTTCTTCCCCAAGTAAAGCCATTTCCATTTTGTGGGGACCTAGACACAGAGGACTGAGTTGAGACAATAATCCTCTTTTGAGCTTGTCACCCAGAAGGCCTCGGGCGCGCTGGGACATGGAGCGGTGGATTTTAGCTGGTGACTTCAAGGTGAGGAAACACTTGGTTCTAATTAGTCACAGTTTTAGTTCTACGGTTTTTTTTTAAAAAATGGATGCTAAATCCTGAAAGAGATGATGGGGGTCTTGTTGTAGGGCTAGGGCTGGAGCATATCACAGTGGGAAGACCCTTGGGGTAAAAACCAGGGGCAACCTGGATTCAAGTTTGGGACCAGTGAGCCAGCTGTGTGTCTTTGAACAGAGCAGTCAACCTCTCTGGGGCTCATTTTTCTCAGTCAGGCAAGGGGTAGAGATTATATCAGAGTATCCTGTGGTACCCTTTAGCCTCTGCCATTGTGTGAATCCTAGTTGCCAGAAGCACCTGCCACACGAATCCCTGTGAAGAACCAGCTGAAGAGGGCAGGTGAGAACAGTGATTTTCTGTTTCCAAAACAGCATCCCAATGAGGCTTCCTGTTACCAAGTAACAGATCCTGCTGGAACTGGTCAGGAATAGGCTAGAGTACTCTGCCTCTCAGAGCTGGCCTCCGAGCTCCCTTTGCTTCTGCCTCGGTAGACCTGTCACTTCCAATGGCCAATCTTATGGCTTCATTGTTGGAAATTTTGCTGGGACAGCTTCACACCAAGCGACAAGAATAAGCAGAGGAAGTAAGCGTCTTGGCTGCACAGCCACCTCACAGAGGACAAAAGAGTGTTATCTCCGAGAGCAGTACACAGGCACTTGTCACATGAGTCTTGGATAATTGGAACTCATCCCCACCCTTTTCTCCACACAGAAGAAAAGCTAGGCATATTAGGGCTAAGAAATTGCATTCTGTCTTGCTTGACCCGGAGTCTTCTGACGTCGTCACCATGCTAACAATTCCACCTGTGGTTCTCTTCTTCCTCTCTCCTTTTGCTTGTTTCCTGGTGTTGGGTACTGAACTGAGGGCCTCATGCATGCTAGGCAAGCTATATGTCTCTGAGCCACATCTCTAACCCTGCCTTCTACTGTTCATTTTTGAGGCATAGTCTCTCTACATTGCCCAGGCAGGCCTTGAATTTGCATTCCTCCTGCTTCAGCCTGAGTAGCTGCAGTTGTAAACTTGCACCACCAGGAATAGCTACAGTGTGATTCTCAGACCATTGGGCTTCTAATACTCATCATTAGCTCTGTGTCCTGCCACTGTAGGATTTTTCTAGCCTCAAACAGAGACCATGCATCTCATCTCTGACCACGGAATCCCTTACATTCATGACTATTGAAGGGCTGTTGTATTGAGGGATGATGATTTTTCATTGACGAGTTGGCAAGTTCTTGTTGATAGTATTATGTGACACCATAAGAAACCTCCTTGTAGCCGGGCGGTGGTGGCGCACGCCTTTAATCCCAGCACTTGGGAGGCAGAGGCAGGCGGATTTCTGAGTTTGAGGCCAGCCTGGTCTACAGAGTGAGTTCCAGGACAGCCAGGACTACACAGAGAAACCCTGCCTCGAAAAAACAAAAAAACAAAAAAAACAAAAAAAAAAAAAGAAACCTCCTTGTAAGGTGAGTAAAAGCATAAGTGTGGCTAAAGGGTGAACTATTTGGTTGTTTATTAGGTTATTTGGGCAAAATAAGAAACAAATGTGGCCCGTTTCTCAGGAAGAAGCTGTGTCCAGGAATACTCTCTGATACTTAATGATTGAAGCTAAAGGGAGAGCCTGTGTCCTAACCTCATTGTGCCCCCTTCTAGCCTTGCTATTTGCATTTTAGCTAAGGGATGGCTTTGAAGCTTGCTCACTTCAAACTTTGGACCCACATTTGGCTACAGAATACCATTTCTTATTACCTGAAGGCACTCTTAAGGATATGTTCCTCTTCAACTAAGCAGTATAGATCATTGGCCAAGGTAACATGTCAACAATAGAGTATACTCTGTCTTTCTCTTGAATAAATTAGTTTTATATTTAGCAAAAATGAAACAGCCAAGATAGGGGGTCTTCCTCTACTTCTTCTTTTGCCTCTGCTGTTTCCCTGATTGATACTTTATATTAATTACCCCAGTACTTCAGTTACAATTAATAAACCAATATTGGTATTTCATTACTAAAGTCTATAGTTACTGTTAGTGTTCTCTTGTGGCATTTTATATAAAGTTTTTGACAACATGTAATATATATACCCATCATTATAGTGTCATGTAGAATACTTTCACTGTCCTAAATATAAGTCGCCTGTTCTGCCTTTATTAACCCCTTCCTTACACCAGGCCCCTAATAACCACCAGTCATTCTATTGCTTTTATAGTTTTACTTTTACACATGATCAAAGTCACGTAGTCAAAATTATATTATACATCCTCTTTCCCCATTTACTTCTTTTGCTTGACAGCATATATTTAGGATTCCTCCATATCTTTTTCCAGCCTTGTGTATAGCTCATATTTTTATCACTGAATCATATTGCCCTGAATGGATGAACCACAGTTTGCTCATCCACTCATCCTACTGAAGGACATTGCTTGGTTGCTTCCAAGTTTGGCAGTTAAGAGTAAAGATGCAGCCGGGTGGTGGTGGCGCACACCTTTAATCCCAGCACTTGGGAGGCAGAGGCAGGCGGATTTCTGAGTTCGAGGCCAGCCTGGTCTACAGAGTGAGTTCCAGGACAGCCAGGGCTACACAGAGAAACCCTGTCTCGAACCCCTTCCCCCCCCCTCAAAAAAAAGGAGTAAAGACGCTAGAGACACATGTGTGTTTCTGTGTGGACACATTCTCCATCCAGTGACCATTGGGTCACACATTAAAGGAGTGTCGTTACTTTCAGAAGCTGCCTAAGCTCTTCTGAAGCATCTGCACCAGCATGTGTTGCTGTCAGTGGTTACTGGCAGCTCCTGCACACCACGTCTTTGGCAGCAATTGGGGTTGTCAGTGTTTGGGATTTTAGCTGACCTAAGGGGTGCGTAATGGTATCCCATTGTTTGGGTTTGCAAGTTCCCACTGACAGGTGGAGTAGGGCATATTTTCATGTGTTTATTTGTCATCTTCCCTGTTATACTGTTGGACTTCTTTGTGTATTTACATATATGTCCTTTATTAGATATGCATTCTGTGGATATCTCTTTTGTACTTGTGAATTATCTCTTCATTTTAAAATTTTAAAGCTTTATTTTGTGTGCATTTTGGGCCCACATGCATGTCTGTGTACCATGCACATTCCTGGCACTCAGGGAGAACAGTAAAAGGTTCTTTAGTACTGGAGTTACAGATAATTATAAGATGCTGTGTGAGTACTGGGAATTGAACCCAGGTCTTTCAGAAGAAACCATGTTCTTAACCACTGAGTTTATCTCTCTAGCCCTATTTCTTCTTCTCCTTTTAACACTATCTTTTTGCAGGGAAGAGGTTCTTACTATTAATAAAGTCCTTGTCAGTTGTTCAATATAATTTTGACATAATTGGATGTGAGTGTATGTGTGTGTACTACTTACAATTTTGGTGTTGTGCCTAAAAAGCTATCTTATCAGGGCATGGTGGCACATGTCTTTACTCTCAACACTCAGAAGGCAGAAACAAGATCTCTGTGAGTTTGCCAGTTTGATCTATGTAATGAGTTTCAGGCCAATCAGGGTTACATAATAACACTGTGTCTCAAATTTTTTTTTATTTGTTTAATTTTAGAAGATGTTTAAATTTCTAGGGAAAATCCTCAAGCAAGCTCTAAGGGACCAAAAGAATAACTTGAAGGCTCTTGGGACAATGTTCTGAGGGTCCTACCATCTTAGGGTGATTTCTAGCTCTGATTCTGCATGCCCCAATCTTTCTGCACCTCATTGGTGCTTTGGTGGTACTGGCCTTTGATGTCACTGGCTTATTCTTTCCTGCAAAATGGTTCAGACTGAACCTTGCAGAGAGAAAAGAGATTTAACTTAGGAAAATTGCGGTTATGGATTTTCTTTTTCATTTTCAAAATTTTAAATTTTATTTTAATTTTTCCTCAAATCCTTGAATTATTAAATAGGAATTCAACTTCAGGATAGCAGTGGATTTAAGTTTTCAAATATAACTAATGAAGCAATCGTCTTAAGGAGCCTGTCTTTCTAATGCTGAAAGAGAGGTGGCCTACCCTTCTTATTTTAAAAAGATAGCCAATTATTCTTTGAAGAAGGTATTTGTCTCTAACATAAGGAATCCATCACTTTGTAGAACTTGTAAAACTATAAACCAAAATAAGTTCTCTCCCTTGACAATATATTCCTCAGATGTTTTATTATAGTGACAGAAACAGGTATAGTTATCAAATGAAGATTCAAGAAGCATGTGTCTTAATCCATTTAAATTGCTGTTAAGAATCTCAGACAGTTGTGGTGGTATACAACTTTAATCTCAGCACTTGAGAGGCAGAGGCAGGCAGAGGCAGAGGCAGGCAGATCTCTGTGGGTTCGAGGCCAGCCTGGTCTACAGAGTGAGTTCTAAGACACCAAAGGCTACACAGAGAAATCTTTTCTCTAAAAATAAATAAATAAACAAATAAATAAATAAATAAATAAAAATATTGCTATTAAAATTCTCAGGGCTTGCCGGACAGTAGTGGTGCATGCCTTTAATCCCAGCATTTGGGAGGCAGAGGCAGGAGGATTTCTGAGTTCGAGGCCAGCCTGGTCTACAGAGTGAGTTCCAGGACAGCCAGAGCTACACAGAGAAACTCTGTCTCAAAAAACCAAAAGAAAAAAGAAAAAAAAATCTCAGGGCTAGCTACTTTAGAAGAAGAAAGTTGCTTTTATTATTGTTGTTTTGTAAAGTCTGGAAGAAGCCCAGAGCTAGTCACCAGTATCTGAGTTCTGACAGGGGCTTCATGTCAGACAATATAGCAATGCAGGAGCATGCGCAGAAGTAAGCAGCTCCCACAAGAGCAGCACACTGGTCAACAAGGGCTCAGGAGAGATTTAGAGAACACGCCAGGCCGGCTTATAACAACCACAAGAGAATGCACCCATGAGAAATGTATTGGTTTCCCTTAAAGACAGACTGTATGGCTCCTACCAGGCCAGACCTCTTAAAGCTTCTCAACACCACAGCCACAGGCATCAGTCTTTTGATGGAAACCCTTGGAAGAACACACCATATCTCAGCTATGGCAGCTCTCGAGGGAGAAGATTTTGTTGTTGTTGCTGCTGTTGTTATTTTACTCTTAGGACTTTCTAGGATTCCTGAGATCTTGGCGAAAGTAAGCAGAAGGTACAGACAAGAGAATTTAAGGTCTTTCTATTAGAAGATGCCAGTTGGGCCACTTTCATAAGCACTGCCCAAGGAATATCAATCACAGTGGCTGAAGACAAGAAAGAGCAGCCACATGGTGGCCATTTCCTTACCTACATGTCCCTGAGTCTGAGTATTTACAAACAGTGTGCAACTAACACAAGGCTGTTTGCAGCAGAACCTTGAACCCAAGTGGCTCCTCCAGGCCACAGGGTCTCAATAGTGGTGAGGATGTGTGAGTACTGCCTAGCAACCTGCCTGAAATCAGAGGCAGACTTGACCTTTGACCTTTGGGGGGTGTTTTATAGTATATGACCCCGCTGGACTGGCCTGGGACTCACACGGACCCACTCTGCTTCCCAAGTGCTGGGATTAAAGGCATGCCCACCAGACCCAGCGGGCAGCCATGACTTCTTCGAAGCTCCTTCCTTTCTTTTTTAATTAAAGATATGTTTTTTTCCCTCTTGATTACTGCTTCCTGTTCTTCTACTCTTCTCACTTCCTTACCAACCAACCCCCACCCCCACCCCAGCATCTACATTTACTCCCTTTCTGTATCTTATTAGAAAACAAAGAGGCTTCAAAGGGATTATAATATAATGTAATATAATATAAGAAAACAAAAACTGACATATCAGAATTGGACAAAGCAAACAGAAGGAAAAAAATTTTCAGGAGAAGGCACAAGAAACAGAGATCCATTCCTTTGCACGCTCAGGAATCCCATAAATACTAAACACTAAACTGGAGGATAGAATACGCACCAGTGATTCTCAACCTGTGGGTTGCGACCCCTTTGTGGCAGGGGTCGAATAAGACCATTGGAAAACACACATATTTACATTATGATTCATAACAATAGCAAAATTACAGTTGTGAAGTAGCAACAAAAACAAATGTATGGTTGGGGTCACTACAAGGAACTGTATTAAAGGGGTACAGCATTAAGAACGCTGAGAGGACCTGGGCAGGGCCTGTGCTTGCTGCCCTTTGAGGCTCCTTTTAACTTGGCTGCTTTATGAAGCAATGCCTTGTTTATGGACCTTTGATATGTGAAAGGAACATCTCTGCCAACATAAGTGTTGAGTCCTAGGTGACAGGAAGAATTCTGTGAGGTCACCCAAATGGTTAACTGTGAGTGACAGTGTCAGATCCTGAGCCCAGATTCCTATGCTTATCCCACCCTCAATGTGCCTCCCAATCACCTTTGGAACTTGGACCTGCTAAACAAATTCCAGGCCCATTCTTCTGTCTCCTGGTCCTGTGTTATCCCCGTGAGTCCAGATGCTAGCTCTGAGACCTAAGCCAGAGGCCTCTGGTGTTATAGCTCCTTCACCTCAGCTGCACGTGCAATTAGCTGAGCAGTTTCACAAAATGGTGTTGCCAGCCAGGTTCCCACCCTGAAAGATTTAGATTTAATTGGTCTTCGGTGCAACTTCAACCAAAGGATTTGTGTCTGTTTTTTTATGGAAGTATATTATACATGTAGAAACGTGCACAAACCCTAAGTATGCATCTGGATGAAGTTTTACAGACAAAAGGTAGCTATGTAACCACTATCCAGCTCAACAATCAGGACTTTACCAGCAACCATGGAAGCAGAAATCAGGTTTGCCTCAGTTACTTGGGTGTTGTGCATGTGTGTACACACACACACACACACACACACACACACACACAGAATTCTAACAACATTGACATGTGGGCATTAGGATTTTTTTTTAAGTCCCCTCAATTCTATTTTTTTTTGTTGAGGCAGGATCTCACCTTTAAATAAGTTAACCTGGAATTCACTATGTAGCCCATGTGGGCCTACAATTTGCAATTCTTCTGCCTCAGCCTCTGGAGTACTAGGATTATAGGGATGTGCCATCATATCTGGGTTAAGTCCCCCAATTCTAATGTTCGTCTAAAACTGAGAGCCATTGTTATATACTGGCTCAAGGTAAGGATATGTAGGATGAACCCAGCCAAATGTACAAACAGAAGTCAACCAAAATAAAATGAGTAAGGAGAAACTCAAGCTATACTTAAACCCCAACCCAGGCTGCTATTTCTCTACTTACAGGCAGAAATCTTACTTTCCATCAGCAAGTCAACAGGATGGAAAAGGTGGTTGTTTTAAACATGATCCATCCTTTATAAACAGCTTTTCTTTTCTTGGTAATCACCTCTTAAAGAAAAAACAAAAAACAAAACTCCCAAACCTGCCATCTGCATTTTGCCAAAATGACGTTTGCAGATTGCAGCAGAACACTGAGAGTCTTTTATGCACCAAGTCCCCCACTAAATCCTCAGTGCATTATCTCCCCTGATCCTCACAACACCCAGTAATAACAGCCTCTCCCATTCTCCCCACGTAACAGATGAGGAAACCCCTGCATAAAGAGATTAAGTAACTTGCTGGAGGGCATGTCGTGAGTAGCTGGCAATGCTTAACTTGCAGGGATCCGGCCTGCTTTAACTCCATTGTGGTTTTAAGTGCCGGTGCCAACTTGCCTCTGCTGTTACATAGTTGGACAAAGATAAATGCCACGTGGATTTCATTCCTTCAGAGTCCTGGGCAGTGGGCTGGGATACTGTGTCCAGAAAAAACACAGAATTACCTCTGGATGCTGGAATAAACTTAGGGTCTCATCCCATTATTTTACTGGTAAGGAAATGGGACAAAGAAGACAGAGAAGAACTGGGTAAGAGGAGCTTCCCAACACACCCCCTCTTTTCAATGAAGATAGTCACTACTGGGCTAGGGTCTCTCCTGTCTTCCTTTCACATTCTGGCTCATATGTGGGCTTGTGGCCTTCAATAGTTTGCTTTGGTGGCCAGTTGTCATTATCTAACAATTTGCAGCATTTTCCGAAGGACACATTACTATTTGTATCATCATAAAAGCAGCCTTCTTCCCTCAGCTCACAAGCCAGCTCAGGTAGAGAGCTGAGAGCCACAAAGGTGCATTAGAAGCTTCTCTCCGGTTTCCTGAGTTTGTTTGGCGTGTTTGGATTCCGTGTGGTGTGGACCAGCCTCCCAGCATGTTTGTTCTGGCAGCAGAAGTGGCAGGGTGTGTGAAAGAAATCTCCCTGCAAAGTTTTCATTGAAAACTTAATGTCATTTGCCAAGGTCTTCTGTCTTGAGCACTTCCGAAAATGTCAAGCTGTGGCTTCCCCATGTTTCCTGTGAGATTTTCGTATGTGTGCCTTTTATTTATTTTTTCATTCAACAGTGCTGGAGATTGATCCCAGGGACTCTCACATGCTGCAACCTCAACCTCCCTCAAGCTATTTTAGTTTTTTTTTCTGGTTTAGCTCTCTCACCAGCTGAATTTACCCACTCTTCAGTTAGCCAGGTCCCCTTGCCCCGCTTTGATAGTTCTGCCTTAGTCTTTTGATTTAGAGCTGCCTCTGAGCTGGAGTATCTGGTCTATTGCTCTCTAATTTCTTCTTCTTCTTCTTCTTCTTCTTCTTCTTCTTCTTCTTCTTCTTCTTCTTCTTCTTCTTCTTCTCCTCCTCCTCCTCCTCCTCCTCCTCCTCCTCCTCCTCCTCTTTCTTTTTAAAAAAATTATACCCTCAATTACACTTCTCTCTCTAGAGCAGTGGATAGCACTCTAAGAAGCTGTTAGGGTGGGGGCAGCTGGGGAGGGAGCCAGAGCCAGGAGGCGTGAGCCAGTGCTGGCTTGCCAACCTTCTCTGTTTACCCTAGGAGGCAGGCCAAAGTGTAGTCTTTGTGAGGAAGTCACCGGTGAGGGTAGCCACTTCTCTGCCTGGTCGGGTTTGTCCTGAATGCTTAGATCTCTAAACAGAGAGAATTCCAGGCTTTGGAAGGTCTGTCTTTCAAGGGAAGTGGGCAAAATTAACTGACACCAAGAAGGCTTGCTGCCTGGAGGCTGCTGTAGCGTGCATCAGTACCTGCATTCTTCATCCCTCTATATGTCAGTAAGCCCATAGAAGGTGTCACACTTTCAACAAGAAATTAGAATAATCCTCACCCATTGGCTCTCATGGTAGCCCTGCTTTGGCCAGTAGGATTTTAGCAGACATGCTATAAATACAGGCTAGAAAACATGCCATGATTGGCTTCCTTTCTTGTATCTATCTATGCTCTTTCCATGAGAAGAATGTATCATGTCCAGAAGAAACCGAAGTTCCAGGAGGAGATGAGAGATGTGTTAAGGCAAAGCTTCCCCAAGGAAACTGTAGAAGCCCCACCCAGCCTAGAACAGAGCTGACCCAGAGAGATATGAGCAAAATGAGCCAAGATCAATAGGTCTTCCTGGCCAGACTTTGTGTCACTTGCAGATGCAGGAACTGAGGAGGAAGGAATAGTGGTTTTAAACACTTGAGTTTGGAGGCTGTTTGCTGTTCAGCAATAGTGATAGCTTCATATCTTCTGAGACAACTGTGATGATGCTGATGCTGTGAGTAACTAGAAACAAAAACACTTTGCAAATGTCTGTTGTGAGAACTTGGAGAATAGGCCAAATAGTCTCTGTGTGGGAATGAGTTTAAATCCACTCCCATGTTCAATTTACCCTATAAACTTTTAACTTCCTTGTCTATTATCACAGAACTACAGAACTGGCTTGCAAACTGTGAACATGAGACATCAGAAAGTTAATATGGGTCTTAGGTCTTCACTGCAAAAGTTGAGAAAGGGGTGGGGAATGTAGACAAGAACTCAGGGGGCTATTTTATCTAGGTATAAAATGTTATACCCAACTGGGGATGGTGGTACATGCCTTTAATCCAAATACTTGGGAAGCAAGTAGATCTCTAGTTTTAGACCAGCCTGGTCCACATAAGCATTCCAATCCTGCCAGAGCTTTATAGTGAGAACTTTCCCAAATAAATAAATAAATAAATAAATAAATAAATAAATAAAGTTACATCTAAATAAATGGCACAGAGGGATAGAACAGAGTTGAATGCCTTTGAGGATTTGTTAACCCTGAGAGGTAGACTTTAAGCCTAGATACAAAGTAAGTTCTCATCCTCCCACCACCCCCAGAGATTAAACTTTCTCTCCTTAGAGTGTGGGATACCTGAGTGAACAGAATAACTCTGAAATTTGCTCAGATAAGGCAGCTTCCTGGCAGCTTGTCTCTTGGAATAAGCAAATCTGGAGCAGGTTTGGACTTGTTTGCTGCCTTCTAGAGACCCTCTGAATGCCTGTGATAAAGCAATGGATAAGACATGGCTTCTGAGCTGGCTACCATGGAGACGTAGATTTTCCATCCATTGTCATACGTGTCAAAATATATGGCATTCTATCTCTTATAGAGGGAACAATTGTGGTTTGCTGAGATTAAATGGCATGCCCATCATGTCACATAGCTGGCAAGAGAAACAAAATAATTTATCTTTCTACCATTAAAATCCATTTTGTTATACTGGATAGTACCAATTCTTTTTGTTAATTACTTGATTTTACTCACAAACAATGGTTTATTCACAGGTGGTTTTAGATGTACTCAAGTTTGGGTTAGTGATCCTTGATGCAGCTATGGGACCATCCACAAACAGAAAGATCAAGTTCTTGGTTTCTAGTGCTGTTGAGACAGATTTTTAATTGAACAGGCACAAATCCTAAATACCTAAAAACAAGACAATGGTTTGATAAAGTGTATGTGTATGTGTGTGGGGGTTGGTTTTTTTTTTTTTTGAGCACCAAAACATACTGAAAACATAAAGCATAATTGCTTATCTTTGACTGTTTACAACTAAGAGTGTGGATATTTTGCCTCCCCAAGAAGGACAATTTGAATACACATTTGAAAGGACAAATGAATGTCTTTTTTTTTTTTTATTATTAGTTTGGTCTTAACTTAGTGTTCTATCTCTGGGAAGAGACGCCATGACCAAGGCAACTCTTACAAAAGAAAGCACTTAACTGAGAGCTGGCTTACAGTTTCAGAGGTTTAGTCTATTATCATCATGGCAGGTAACATGACTAGTGGAAGCATGGTGCTGAAGAAGTAGCTAAGAGCTGCATGCTGATCAAGAGAGAGGCTAACACTGGGCCTGGCTTAAGCTTTTGAAACCTCAAAGCCACCTTCAGAGGCACATTTCTTCCAACAAGGCCATACCTCTTAATTCTTCCCAAGTGGTGCTACTCCTCATGACTAGGCATTCAACTATATGATTGTATGGAGGTCATTCTTATTCAAATTACTACATGCCTTAATAACATAATTTGTAGAAATAGCCACAAGAGTATAACAGGAAATCATCTTTCTAGTAAAAATTGTCCAATGACAAGTAGATATAGTAGCACACACTTATCATCTCAGCACATGGGAAGCAGAAGTAAGAGAGTCTGAAGTTCAAATGTGGTCCAACGAGATGCCTCAGTGGGTTAAGACACCTGTTGCCAAGCCCAGTATCCCAAGTTCAATCCCTGGAATGTACATGATGAAAGGAGAAGATTGACTCCTGCAAGTTGTCCTCTGACCTCCATATTTGTGCTGTGGCATGGACATAAAAAATCATAACATAGCAAAACTTTTAAAAATCTCAAGGTCATCTTTGGCTAGAGAGCTCATCTGAAGCCCAGTTAGACCACCTGAGATTCCCAGTTCAAAAATAAAAACTAGCCAGGCAGTAGTGGTGCACGCCTTTAATTCCAGCACTTGGGAGGCAGAGGCAGGCGGATTTCTGAGTTTGAGGCCAGCCTGGTCTACGGAGTGAGTTCCAGGACAGCCAGGGCTACACAGAGAAACCTTGTCTCGAAAAAACAAACAAACAAAAAATAAGTAAAAATAAAAAAAAACTAAACTAAACTAAACTAAACTAAAATGGCAGTAGCTTAAATGGCTACAGGGAACATATAAGCAAGTGATGGGACATTCTAGTCACAGGACAGTGCCAACAAGACAGAACAGTGGTCACAAGAGAGGAAAGTGGTCACAGGACAAGAAAGTTGTCATTGGACAGGAAGGGCAGGGGTCACAGGACAGGACAGTGGTCACAAGACAGCACTTTGGATGGAGCAAACCATCGTGTGTTTATGCACCATTCTAAGACACTGTTAATGATTAACGTAACAAGTATTCATAGCAGAGGGCAGACGGGGTATCTAGGAGTATAAAGACATAAGGTCACCATGGCTTAGACAGAGGTAGCAGGTTTCCTCTTGGACAGTCTTTTTCAAACTTTGTGCATTATACGGGAAGTGTTTGTGTTACTGAAAGTATAAAATGAGGTAAGAAAGTGTCCATCTCCTGTCTAGTCTATTCTAGGTGAGGTTTACATGAGCTACTTACAACTAACAACTGAAGCTACCTCTGTTGGTTTGAATACGCTTGGCCCGTGGGAAGTGTCACTATTAGGAGTTGTGGCCTCATTGGAAGAAGCGTGTCACTGTGGGGGTGGGCTTTGAGGTCCTTATTCAAGCTCAATTCAAGCCAATGTCCCTCATTCAAGCCAATGAGGGACAGTCCTCTCCTGGCTGCCTTTGGATCAAAATGTAGAACTCTCAGCTCCTTCAGCACCATGTCTGCCTGCATGATGCCTTGCTCCTACCATTATAATAATGGACTGAATCTCTGAAACTGTTAGCTGGCCCAAATTAAATGTTGTCCTTTATAAGAGTTGCCTTGGTCATGGTATCTCTTCATAGTAATGAAACCCTAAGACACTATCCTATGACCAGAGAGGAGCAAGAGACTCAATTTTAGGTAAGATAAAGGAGAATTTTAGGCTGAAGAGGATCAAAAGTCTTTATGAAGATTTCCCCGGTGTTTAGAAAGGAATTAGGTATACCAGAGTGACAAGGAAGTCAGGTAAGGGCTGTCAAATAGGAGACTCTTTTAGCAGCGGCTGAGACTGCAAGAAGCAAGACAAGCTAGAGGGCCAGGAGGACTACTTTGACTGGAGACACAGAAACCGGCTTAGAGAGTGACTCAGTGATAAGATAAGAATGGTAGAAGAGGCAACCCTAGAGAACCTTGGATTCCATGATAACGATCTGGAATTTCGTTCAGGAGTTTAAGCCAGAGGCAGTGTGCACAAAGCACTATGCTGGGGGGTTTGGCTGGGGAGTTTGACTGATTTACACTGATCCAGGGATGAAGCAAAGAGACCAAAAGCAGAACAGCCCTACAAAGGTAGAAAGGGAAAGACAGACAGAAAGCTATTATTCCTCAGATGACCCTGCCTGGACATGACTTTGACATTCCATAACTATGCTTACCTCCCCTGGCAAGTGGTAATTACCATGACTATTATTGTCTTCAGTTTTTATAGGTGTGCAATGCTGTTGACTGTGCAAGAACATGACAGTCAAAGACAGTCATGTTTACTTAGACCCTGGGTCTTTCTCCCTGTACAGTCAATGACTAAGAACAGTTGGCTGGAATAGCTAAGTGGCAGTGCCTACTTAGCATGTGTAAGGCCCTGGTTTCACTCTCTTGCAGATCCCCCTAAATCCAAAACTGATGAGACCTTATCTTTCTGTTTGCCTCATAGCTACACTTCATTGGCTGTTGTGTCCACCAAGATGTAATAACAGAAAACCACTTCCTACCAGCAAAGTTATTCTATCCTAGTATCCCGACATAAATTCAGTTGATATTCCCACCCAAAAGGTCAATCTTGAGATGCCTATAAGAACATAGCAGGAATTACAGTTAAGGGGAGTCCAGAGAGCTGAGGCAATCCTGGTTCTCTGGGCACTGCATTCAGGGCAGCTGTCCTGTAGAGTCCAGTGTGGCTGAGATCTTGGACTTGTTCAGTTCAGCAAGTGAGTCGGTGTCTCCAGGCTTTAGTTTTCTCACTGTCAAATGAGGATGTCATGTTTAAACAAGCCAACATTTAATGAATTAAATTAATTACAACGCACCACAGTCAGGCCCTCCACACCTGCAGGTTCTCCGTCCATTATTCAACCAAACAAGGGAAAATTATACCACATAACAAGCATTTACATAAAACCAGCATTGTTCTAGGCATTGTAGGTCACTCAGAGAGGATTTCTTTTTATTTGTTTCTTTAAGAGGCAATTTAAAGTATTTACGAGGTTGTAGCATAGGTCATACACAAACATAAATATCATTTTCTATAAGGGACTTGCATGTCCTTACTTTCTGGTGTTTGTAGGGGCTCTGACGCAAAGGGACAGATGTTCTTTGTGCACAGTGGTTGTCTTCATTACTGTTCTATTGCTGTGAAGAGATATCACAACCAAGGACAACTCTTTTAAAGAAAGCATTTAACTGGGGGCTTGATTATATTTTTTTCTTTTTAGAGGGTTAGTTCATGAACATCATTGTGGGAAGCAGACAGGCATGGTGCTGAACCGCTTACAACCTGATCTGTAGGCAGCAGGAAGGGAGGCGGGAAGGGAGGTACTGCTGGGCCTAGTGTGTGTGGGCTTTTGAAAGCTCAAATCCCATAGCCAGTGCCACATATCCTCCAACAAGGCCACATTTACTAATCCTTCCTAAACGGTTCCAATCCCTGGTGACTAAGTATGCAATTATTTGAGCCTATGGGGTATCATTCTCATTCATATCATCATAGTGGTGAACACCTACATACTTTTCATAACTACAAGCTATTTTCATTGTCCATATGACATCTCAGATGTCTAAAGTGGCTTGGTACTTTTTCTCAACTCTTTTTTGTTTGTTTGTTTGTTTTGATTATTTATTTTAAATTATGTATGTTGTGTTTGTGTGTAGGTATGTGGAAGCCAGAAACATCAAATCCCCACTGGAGCTGAAGTTACAGGCAGTAGTAAGCTACCTGATGTGTGTGCTAGAAATAGACCTTGGATCCTCTGGAAAAAACAGTGCTTATTCTTAACTGCTGAGCTGTCTCTGCGGCCTCTAGTTGGTTGTTTTAAGATAGAGTTTATTCTGTAGCTCAGGCTGACCCTGAGCTTGTAGCAATGTTCATGTTTTAGTCTTGAGTGTTGAAATTACATGTGTGAGACAACATGCCCAACTTTTTTTCTTTCCTTTTCTTTTTCCTTTTCTTTTTTCTTTTTTTAAATCCTTCTCTCTCTGCCTTCCTCCCTCTCTGCCCCCCCTCCCCCGTCTCTCTGAGACACAATCTTGATAAGTAGCCCAGGCTGGGGTACTTTTGTCACCAAGAGCTGGATCACAGGTGTGACTCAGCACACCCAGCCTCCCCATCTTTTCAACTATCTACTTGCGCCCTCTCCCTCCTCTTGCCCTTGCTATATTGTGTTGCTCTTAACGACAAGTTTTTAAAGTTCTTTTAGTCATTTTTTCCTTACTGACAACATGTAAGAATTGGCCTTAATCTCGAACACTAAGGTAGTCGTGATAGATAGTGATTTCTGCAGCTTTGTTTTCTAGAATTGTGATTGGAGCAATATTGAGATTGCTTTCCTGTAAGTGGCTAAATAGTAAATGCTTTTGGGGGTTGTACAATGTCTATTACAACAGCCACTCAACTTTGGCCTTATGGAAGAAAGCAGAGTTAAAGAGAATGTTTAGTCGCCACACTTGTTGGAGACGGAAGAGAGACTTCATGAAGGGGAGGCCATCACCACCTGTGTAGGGTGCAAAGTAGAAGGTAACCAAGGAACAGAGTAGAGCACAGTGGTGGGGAAGTTGCTAAGAGAAAGCATCAGGAGTAAGGGGGAGTTTTTATGGACTGACTATGGGGGTTTGAGAATACACACCCCTAGACTCAAAGCGTTTTACATTCCTTTATTTGTATGGCTCTTTGAAATCCATTGTTTATTTTATACATATAGCAGATTTTAAGTTAGACTAGCCACACAGCAAACATTCAATAGCTGCCTATTGTATAATTCAGCTATATAATTTAAATTGACTCTGAATATACAGATAATTATAGATATGCACTTCTAAATAAATGTTGTATGCGTGTGTGTATACTTTTATTTTTCTATTGAATAGTCTTTCTCGGAAATCTTTCCTACCTTCCAATGTGCCTTCTGGAAATGGTGTTCTAGAGATGTAGAATATTTTATCGTTTAGAGATTTTAATTATGTGTATGTACATGTGGATATGAGTGTGTATATGTAGGAGCCTGCAGAGGCCAGAGGTGTTAGATTCCTGCAGCTGGAGTTATTGGCATTTATGAGCAGTCTGATGTGGATTATGAGAACTTAACTTGGGTTCTCTGAAATAACAATATATGTTCTTAACTACTGAGTCATATCTCCAACCATAGCATTTTATTATTTAGCTGTATCATAATTGCTGGTTCTTGACCTTTAGTTCTTAATCAGTGAGCATCTCTATTGTTCTTAATTTTGGATCCTTACTTAAAATACCATAGTAATCTTCCTGGGAGTGTACCTTTAGATTATTTTTTTTTAAACTGGGCACTTGAGCATGCTAGGCAAATACTCTATCACTGAATGCTATCTCAGGCTAAAATAAACTGTGTTTGTTTGCAAGTGCATGTGCACACATGTTCCCATGCCAGAGGTCAGCATTGATTGTCTTCCTCTTTGTTTTCTGAGACAAGGTCTCTCATTGAACCTGGAGCTTACTGACTGGCTAGACTGGCTGCCTATCAAGCTGTAAGTGCCCACCCGTGTCTGTCTCCCAGCACCAGGGTTGCACACTGCAAGCTTGCCTAGCTTTTACATGTGTGTATGGCAACTTTACTGACTGAGCTATTTCCCCACCTCAGCCCCTTTTGAGAGGGACTAGGTCTCTAAGCCAGATTGGCCTTTACCTTCTAGGCGGCTAAAAATTATCTTAAACTTCTGATTCTCCGCCCTTGACTTCTCAGTCCTAGATTGCAGGCATGTACCACCATGCCTATTTGTATACCGCTGAGAATTGAATCCAAAGGCCTGTGTGTGTGCTAGGAAGGCACGTGACCAATTGAGATTCTTCACCAGCCCCTAGGATGCACTGGAAGTTAAATTGCTGGATCAAAGACAGTGATGATATTTGGCTTTTTAATTTCTATTGCTCAGGTGAAGAGCTAGAATTTTGTCCTGATTTTCTTTGTACCTCCAAAATACTTGCACTCAGTGTGTAACTGTTAAGAGAACAGATCGATAAAACTTTTCCAAAATAATAGGCGTGAAGAAAGGGAAATAAGTAATCTGGGACAATAAGGAGACGCATTTAATATGCAGCGAAGGATACATGTTCGGCACTCACTACGTCCCCCGAGTTCATCCAACTCCTACCCTTTCAAGGAGGCTTCTAGGCCTTAGGTCTCAGTCTGTGACATCCTGTGTTTTATTGGGAAATTGCTTTCTATATGTGAAGGCCAAAATAAATCCTAGTCTTCCTATTGAGCAGGACCGTTTCTGGTTACACAAGAGAAGGAGTAGTTAAAATTTTTTTCCCATTCCTGAGGCATTGCTAATGTCTTTGCAGACTCCAGAGCACTGGGAGTCCTGTTAATGGCACCATCTGTCAGCTGACCACACCCCCCCTCTGGGAAGATGGAAGCTTCCTTCCCTTCGGCACTGGATCTTATCCTCAGTTAAGCAACAGAGGCTCTCCACTGGCCAGGCGCATGGATTAGAGGCCCAGCTACAAAACCTTGCATTTATCTTGAGATCCTCTTCCTCCTTCCACCTTTTGAGATTGACTCCGGAATCCTGGGTAACGTTCATGCCTCCATCTGGACCTGGGCCGTAGCAAGAGCCCCTGGCTGGCCTCCCATGCTCCAGCTTGCCTCTTCCTTATCCAGTTTACCCACACTACTCTTTGCTCATACTCCATACCCCTTTAAATACAATCCCCAAACCTGGGTGTGGCCTCCAGCGAAGACAGTGTCCTTCATCTTTCGCAGCAAATGTCTAACACCTATTGTTAATTAAATGAAAGGGGAGGATTTTTAGGTTTTCCAGCCAGTGCCTTCTATATGGTATAATTGCAGTTCCATATGAGATGATCACCGGATGATAATTTATCGCATGCCAACTGTATGCCAAGCACTATATCAGGCAAATGTCTACAAGTTCGTGTTTCTTTTTCTGCCTACATTGAATATTTCTCTTGTTTTCATAGCTCCTTTAAAGAATCATTGATCATTCTATACTGTTTCCAATTCAGATAGTCATTTGAACACCTATTTTGTGGTATTAAACATAGGCTATGTAGTTAATTAGTTCTTACAAGAATTAACTAGTCCTTATAAGAATCCCCCAAGAAAGTTATGGTCCCTCATTTTACATGGCAAAATGTGATTGGATAACTCTTTCAATTCCCTACATGCCCATAAATGTATGAGATCTGCATTTTGCCCCAGGACTGATATCTCTTAGTGCCCACGCCCTGTCCATCTGGAGGCCTGTATTGGCCATATGACCCTTCAGGGATGGGAACAAGGAAATGCCTGGAGCCCGGAAGAAATTGATGTTGGTGTACACTTGCTGCTCCACCCAACTAGGTAGCTAGAAGGAAGGATCTTGAGAGGGATGATGGGAAGAGGCAAGGAGTAGCTGATTGCACTGGTCCCTAAGCTACTCCATATCTAACCGTCCTCAGAGCACCTCATTGCTAGTTCTCTATAAAGACAATGTAATAGAAAAACACATCGTTGAATGGAAGCTCTCCAAAATGCCTGGATGGGGGTTGGCTTACCTCATCTACTCTGACTAGTGGCAGGCAAGGGCTTGAATCCATATTTCCTCTTTAGGCAATTAGTGATCATTTTTATTTTTTTAAAAAATCAAGATAACAGCAAGTGGCTTTTGTTCCTTTGGTACAATTTTCCAAAGTCATTCTTCAGCATTCACAAAGAACTAGGCAACAGGGATCAGGAGATGGTTAGTAGTGCTTGCTATGAAAGTAAGAAGACCCGAGTTCAAATCCATGGTACTGATGTAAAAGCCAGGCATAACCACACATTCCTGAAACCTCAGCATTAAGGGGACAGAGACAGGCTGATCCCCATAGCTCACTGGCAAGTCAGCTTAGTTGAAACACTGAGTATCTGGTTCTGTCGTGCACACACACACACACACACACACCACATGCACTTTCATGCCCATGCACACAAGCATACATACACACACGCACACACACAGCAGGCAGTTCTGTGCAAGTCTTTATTTTCATGCTAAGTCCTAGCTCCCCCCTGTCCTTATACTTTCCTTCGTGCTGCTGCCTAGCTCTTCCAAGATCCTGATTTTGTGAAGAAAGAACAAAGCACTGTTATTCTGAGAAAATAAAAGCTAATAGGTCCTGACAAAATTATTGTTATCAGAACAACAGAAACCCTTTTGGCTCCGAGGGATGGTACCTGTAAAGAAATAACGCTCCGTCTCCCTCTCAGTTTCCTTTCTCTCTGAGGTTCTTCTTCAAGCATGCATTTGCTGCCTCAATGATGTCTAACCTCTTGCCAGAGGCAGGGACACAGGGGGAAAGTATTCCTGCCTATAAACAAAGGAAAGGTTTCAGGGGAGGGACTAGAACTTTGAGGCTTTTATTAGAATTGGCAGCAGGAAAATGTAAGTCTCCGGAAATAATGACCCCATTATTAGGTCATTTGGGTAATGTAGCCTTCCTGCACTGTCTAAAGAAGCCAGGCCTTGGCCTCTTCTCTCTTCCCAGCTTCTCAGCCCCATAGAAGGATGGCTTCTTCCTTCACTCAGCATTCACTGGAACCTGAATATTTTATAGGGTACTTGAAGGGACACAAAACAACAGCCAAGTTCTCCTAACTACAGGAGGATTTATGGCCCTATATATACTATGAGCAGGCTCAAGGGTAAGGTCCCACCCACAACCCTCCCCTATAAAATTACAGAAAGCCATCCCCACCTCTACCTTAGACCTGCAGGCAGTCCTGCTTCCATGTGCAACCAGTTCGTCTCACCTGAGCAGTAAGATGCTGCCGGCCTGTGAAGTGTGAGTTGTAATGTCCTGCTCTCTGGATCAGATACAAAAAGACAGGAAGCTCAGCTCCATAAAAGTGTGATCTCAAAACTAAACAGACCATTCTGGGTCCAGATGACGCATCTGCTCTTCCTTCCCCAACCACATCCATAAAGCCAGGTTAAACCTGGTCTTTTTTTTTTTTTTTATTCCCAGCAATGTGGATGCTCTATCCTGCTTCTCAAAGTCAAATTCAAGACAAGATCAGCATGTTGTCAACAGCCCACCTCATTCTATGTGTGTATACACGTGTGTGTTCATGCATGTGCACTTGGAGGTCAGAGGTCAGCATCAAATGTAAAGTGTCTTCTTCAGCTGCTCTCTCTCTCTCTCTCTCTCTCTCTCTCTCTCTCTCTCTCTCTCTCTGTCTACTTTGTAAGACAGAGTCTCTCACTGAACCTGGAGCTCTCTGAAAAGCTCCAGAGATCCTGCCATCTCTCCTCTTTAGTGCTGTCATCACCCATATGTCTGGCTTTTAATATGCCTACTGAGAATCCAAACCCTTGTGCTTTTGCCACAAGCACTTTAGTGACTGGACCATCTCCCTTGAGCTCATCATTCTTGGTGTACCTATTTGAAAACACCAGCTATTTTCTCCATCTCTTCAACGTTATTGCTTTTCTTTTATTGATGAAGAAAATAGGAACCCCAAGTGCTTGATGCATACAAAGTTGTTCAGAAGAGCCTGGGCGGGGGTGAGGTCTTCCAGTCATGGTCCCTGATGTTCTGAAATTCTGCCTCCTCTTCCTCACCACAGTGTTGCTTTCCTCTAGCTCTTCTTGCCTTCACTTCATTATTTCTGTGGATCAGGAGGTGTTGAGTGACAGTAAGAACATTACATCTGAATCCCGTAGTTCCACTCCTAGACATTACCTAAGAGACAGTGTGCGTGAGACCTCAAAAGGAGAGTTTAATTAACGCCTAAAACCAATCTGATGTACATTGTACAACTGGTAAATCCATGGAATGGATTCTTATTCACTGTACAGGTGACAGTGTGGACCAATCTTCAGACAAGATGAATGAACCCAGAGATGAGCACATGTACTGTGCGAGTCTATTGTTTAAGCTATAGACAGAAAAACTAGGAACCAAGTTGGTGTTTGCTTGAGAGGGCTGGAAGGATAGAAGAGAGCTAGGACGAAGAGGAGGCTGACAGGAAGGAGGTATGAGCATACTTGGGAAGTGCTACATTTAGAAAATGTCTCTGTGGTCACATGAATTCACACAGTCATTGGAACAGATTAAACGGTGCACATTTTACATGTCACCAGTGTAAATTAATCATAGATGTGAAGGGAGAAAACAAAGGAAGCACATAGCTATTAAAAAAAAAACTATAGAAGCAAAGAAGAAACTGTTTTGTGGCACCTGACTATAATCCCAGACATTTGGATGTCTGAGGCAGAAAAGGTGGTTCAAGGTGGTCATGGGCTATATAGTGAGTTCAAGGCCACTCAGTAATATCTTGTCCCCAAATTAAAATGTAATGAAAGCGCTGAAGATGTAGCTCAGTGGTCAAGTGTTTAAAAAAATATCTTTAACTTTCTATGTCTAAATTTTATATTTGAGTTAACTGAGTTATTTCATGCAACAACCTCCAAGAGATCATTTGCAAATATATGCCCCCTCTATATCAGGATATCATGGAATGTTCTATTCTGTTACCCACTTAGTGACAACATACACTTCTATAGCAAGCAATCAGATTAAAAACCACCACTCGCAAGTTTCTATAGTTTCCTGATCTGTTAAGTATTAGTTGTTTTTCTGTGTCAGAACATTCAGGAAGAGTCTGTGGATAGCACTAATGGATAAAATAATGCTGAACTGACCCATCGTTGTCTAAGTGGTCTATTCTGAACTACGCTGCTGTCCTGCACTTTTCCTGGTTCCAGGTTCTGTGACTGCTCCATCCCCTGGACTGAGCCTACTTGAAGCATGTGGAGGCAGTGCCTTGGATGAGCTCACCTTAGGGATGAGTGTCTCCTGTGAAAGTGAATATGAACTGTCATTTCTTATGCTTTTGATGTCTTCAGGATGAGAAAATACATAGAAAGGAAAGGACACTCTAGAGCATTATCCCTGCAAATAGACTTGGATCTTATTAAGTACAGTACCTGCCTTCAAGTGTGACTAAATTAATGACAGCAACTCCTGTGTACTGGCGTGCTCTACAGACACCATCTCAAATTGGTGCCAGAGGTCTACAAGGTGGAAACTTGTCATCTGCACTGTACAGATGAGGAAACAGAAGTATGGAGAAGTCACTTGCCCATGCTCACACCCAGTACCAGTAGGGGCTTTAGAATGCAGAGTGACAGGAAAGGACTTCCTACTGCTCACTCTTACCTGTCATTTACTCTGTGGACAATGTGTGGTGTACTTATGAATTTACTGGCTGCTGGCTTCAACTTGTAGGCCTGCCAGGAATCTGGGACCACCAGGAGGGAGCCAGGGGCTCCTTAGGAAAGTAGATGTTGAATGCTTAGCCCTGAGTTAAGCATCAACCCAGCCAGGATGCCATTAAACCTACCCCACTCTTTTTTTTTTTTTTTGGTTTTTCAAGACAGGGTTTCTCTGTGTAGCCCTGGCTGTCCTGGAACTCACTGTGTAGACCAGGCTGGCCTCAAACTCAGAAATCTGCCTGCCTCTGCCTCCCAAGTGCTGGGATTAAAGGCGTGCACCACCACCGCCACCACTCGGCCCTACCCCACTCTTTCAGGAGGTCTCAAACTTGAGTTTGAGTCCCTGGTACTTAAGATTGCCTCTAGTCAGTAGAGTTGGCTCACTAGCCCCATGTCCCCAGAGTCTGGAAGGGTTACAGTTGAGAACCTGTTTGCAGACTATTAGAAGGAATAATCCCCTGCACTGCCTCAAAAGAAGGGTCTTGATTTGAGCAAACAGCTTAAGTGGCTTTTGTGTGGAGTGCAGGGGTGGGGCAGGCTGCCAGGCTTAGATTTCTGCTGGGGCTGTAATTCATTTGGTGACCAAACCAGGTCCACAGGGAGAGTGGCCATCCTTCTGCTTGTTTCTCTCCTGGAATTCTGAAAATGGCTGTCTGTAGGTAGTGATTTGATGCTGGCCATAGTACCTCTGCTTTCCTGGCCTGGCCAGAGGATGGGAGAAGCTTTCTGTTTGATGTTCACATGACGGGATTCGTTCACTAAGTCTTTGCTAGGTGCTCAGATGTGCAGCCGGCTTGAATCCTCCCCACCCCGTGTTACCATGGCTGTGCTTTTAGTTTTTCAGACGAGGCCAGTGAGACTGTGCAGCAGCCAGAGCTGACTTCAGCTCTCAGGGAGGCAGCTGCAGGTGAGAAACAAATCCACCTTTTTGATGACAACAATTTAAAATAGTATATGAAAAAAAATAAAGTAACATGTGGATGTACAACTCATATGCTATGTAGATTTTCTCCTTTGTGCCACTCTATGGCTCATTTTAAAGGCAAGAAGGCCAAAGGAGGGTCCATGCCAATTCTGTGCTTTGCATGCACAGGTCTCTAAGTTTGTTGTGGTATCAGCTAACCCACCTGCCCTCAACTCTGAAATGGTCCTCAAGTGATCTCCTGCTTTTATGGATATCAGCTAGAATGTCTTTGAGGAAAGAAACTGTGCACCTTGAGAATGGGATCTTCTCTCTTTCCCCATTTACTGTCCTTAACTACCCAACACCTCATGGCCCTCCCTGGTGCTGTGTCCAATGGTACACGGGTTCTGTGATGAATCAACCTTAGCAGGAAGCTTTTGGAGATATTGGATGAAAGGGGAATAGATTATTGGGTTTTTCACCCTTATTACCACCCTTTGTTAAGTGTCCAGTCGGAGCAACTTAGGGGCAGGACTTATTTTTGGCTTATGGTTACGTTGTAGAGGAGAGATGGAGGCATTCATAGAGGTAGTAGCAACTCCTGTCTGTGACAGTGGGACCATGGGACAGCTTTCTCTCAGGATTCTCAGGCTACAACCAGGGCTTTGCTATAACCCATAAATCATGCTCCCAGCAACCCACTTCCTCCAGCAAGGCCCCAACTTGCAGAGGTCCCACAACATCCCCAAACAGCTCCATCACCTGGGGACCAAGTGTTCCAACATAGAAGCCTGTGAGGACATTTCACATCCAAACGAAACAGTAACCATAACATAACTATATGCCTCCAACGGGAATTTCCTTCCTAAGAAGGCTTTCAGCTTTCTCCTTTCACAGGTAAGGTTAGATGGGTCCACAGCTGGTATTAATCATGGCGGATGGAAACAATGCTTCTCTTTTTCACTGACATCCTTTGCAAGCTGCTGGAAGGCTTTTGGTTTATAAAATCTCCTTTTTTCCCCCACTTACATTTAATTTAGGATATTTTTTGGGTTGTTGTTTTTAAAGATTTATTTTTAAAATGTTCTTAACTAATATAGAATTACATCATCTTCTCTTTCCCTTCCCTGCCTCCTGCCCCTCTCAGCAAAGAAGTCTTTTGGAAGCAGCACAGTCTATGAGCTCACTGGCTCCTTGGCCTGTGGTGAAGATCAGTAGCATCATGGAGGACCGTATTGTCCACTGTGGGAGCTGCTAATCACAAGAGGATATTTCCGTTTAAAAGTGTGTGCTATGACATGATGTTTGACTCAGTGGTGACTGTATATATGAGATTATATCACCTGATGACATCATGGTTGTCTCAGCTTGCATAAGTTTATGCTGTGATTTCACCCAGGGATAAAATTGCCTAACAAGACTCTCTCAGAATGTCTCCATCATTAAGTAGTGGATGGCTTGTAATTAGAATGAAGTCAAAATAAACACTCAGTTCATCAGTTGCATTAGCTACATTTGAAGTGTTCAGCAACACATGTGACCAGTGACCATGCTTGGACATGTAAGACAATCCCCTAATTCTAAATGTTCAATTAGACAGCGTCGGAAGACAAACTTCTTAGCAGCACTTGTTTAACTGGTCCTAGACTGTAGTGAGTGGCACCATGGCTCCAAGGACCCCGAGGAGACTAGAGTAGAAATATAGTCACAATAAATCTGTACATGTAGCATAGATGTGGTCATTGGAGTGAGAGTTAACGACACTTTCAGTAAACCTTCTCAAATACACCGTTTGGTTTAATATTATTCCAACAAGCCTGAGACACCTCAGTGTGGTGCAAGACACAATTCCTGCCCTTGTGAAGTTTGTGGCTTGTAAATTGAGGCAGCAAATAAATAATAGGCTGAAATAAGCAAACAGGTAGACCTTTGCCAAGAGGCAACAAATTATTTCGAGAGATGAACTAAAAGAAGATTTTTCATATACACGAATATATGCGTACATATATAAGAATATATATATATATAGTTTTGAAGGGACAGTGGTAATTAGCTGATAGGAGTATATTCTAAATAGAGGGAACAACAAAAGGTTTTGAAGAATTTCAGGGTGTTGTAATATGAAGTGGAGAAAGGAGAGAGACAGGACAAGACACTACCTTTTGGAGGTGTCTTAGTCTGTGTTGCTATCTCAGAATACTACACTGAGTAATTTTGTAAGAAAACACTCTACCCTTCACTGGTTTCTGAGAAGTCCTAAACGAAGGTATTAGCATCTGGATGGGTTCTACTCCAGAAGGCAGAATAGGAAGACAGCATGCACACATGTGAGTCTGAGAGAGTTTTCATCCCAAGTCTCAAGCCTTTACATGGTCCTTGTGAATCTCTTCACAAAGGCTGAGTCCTTCTGGCCTAACCACCTGTGGACATGTCACCTTGTAACATTGTCATGTTGGAGGGTGTCTTCAATGAATGCATCTTAGGAGACATACTCAGACCACAGCATAGGCCCCATGTGAAATGAAACTATAGGGACTTTTATATCTTAAAAAAGTATTAAGACTTTCAAGATGATGACAGATGGGCATTAAATCCAGTGGGAATATATGTTTCAGGCCGAGGGAGCGAGCCATCCTGCTGGCAGGAGAGGCAGTTAAAGGGAACATAAGACTGTATCATTTGGGGCATTTTAACCTTGTTTGGGACTTGATTTGTGTCCTGAAGGCAAGCAGAGCCATGAGGCCTTCAAACTGGAGTTGCAGGATGGGATTTGAATGTAATTGAGACGATGCTTAGGGCAGTGCTAAAGGAAGGCAGATGAAGAAATGGCCTGGAGGCTGGGAAATGAGTCAGTCCGTAAAGTGCTTACTGTGCAAACTGAAGAACTCGAGTTCAGACCCCAGCATCCACAGGAAAAGAAAAGCTGGATGGCTGGACGGTCAGTGCGTGTACATCAGTGGAGGCAGGTCCTATTTAGGTACTCAGGAATACATATACACATATGGACATAACAACAATGAACGAAACAGAGGCCATGAATTTGTACAGGAGAATGGGGTGCATAGGAAGGGCTGGAAGGAAGAAAGGGAAGAGGGGAAATTAAATAATTATTATTTTAATTTCAAAAATAAAAACATAAAAGATAAGGTAGAGAGCAATTGAAGAATATAACTAACATCAACCTCTGACCTCCACATGCATCCTCAAATGTGCATGCACACAGACACACAGACACACACACACACAGACACACACAGACACATAGACACACCCAGACATATACACAGATACACATACACAGACACAAACATACACATACACAGACATACACACAGACACACACAGACACAGACATACATACAGGCACACAAACACATGGGCACATACACTCACAGGCATACATATACACTCACACATGGACACAAACACACACACAGACACACACACACATGGGCACATATGTACACACTCATACACACAAAAAGGCACACATAGACAACCCCACACACACACATGGGCACATACACACAGACACACACACACAGACACACACACACACACACACACACACACACACACACACACGGTCTGGAAAGCGGTGAAGAGAGGAAGAGCAGTGGGAACTGAAGCTCCGTGGATGGTGGCCTTGATCATGAGCACTCCCGGCGGTGTGTCCATAGCAAGGTTAGCTTTCACTGCGAACTCTTCTATCTCTTGCTCTGTAGAGTCTCTGGATTCTTGTTCCTTCCCCTAAAACAGAAGCCTGAGGCTGAGTGAAAGCAGCTGGGTGATGTGTCACCTGCCTCTGCCAGAAGCATTGCTGGAGTCTCCATGCTCCATCCTCCCACTGGGGCAGGCATTTTCTCTAACCCAGTCTGGAACAGCTTGGTAAATCCTCTTGGTCAGGTCTGTGAATACCACGTGTGAAAGAGGCTACAGCATCATTTGTTCACAAATCTCCTTCCGATTTGCATTTCCTGTGTATAGGTGACATTGCATGGGCAACTTCCAGAGGGTTCCGCTTTGAATTTCTGGCTGAGTAAGGATATATCCTTTTGGAGACTGATAATGGCCCTGGAACCAGCAAGCAACAGGGAAAGGCTTGGGATGCTCCTATAAACAGGACAGAGGGGATAAACCATCCACCATCGCTGAGGAAAACCTCAGCAGCACCTCTGGTATCAGGACCAGGAACTCATCCCCACACTGTCCTCAAAGCTTCTCGACAACATCTGAAGCTGAGCACAGGGACGTACCTCTCACATATGTGTAGTCACGCCATCTCTCAGACTCTCTCGCTACGCACCCCCTGCTGATCGGTTCTGTAGGTAGATTAGAATTCTGATCTCCACATTCTGCGATAGTTCCTGCATTTCACTTAGCTCCAGTCAACGCTAGAGAATAGCCCTCAGCTGCAGCCCTTCTACATCAGTGGATGGAAAAAGAAGAAGGGACACCAAGGTATCCCTGGAGACTGTATTTCAACAGTCTTGTTTCTAAGATGCAGATTTTTTGTTTTTCAAGGATGGTGTGGAGGAGATGAGTCTTCTAGCTTGTTTGTTTCCTGGCTTGATCCCTGGTCTGGCCTCAGTGAGAGAAGCACCTAACTCTTTTGAGACTTGAGGCCCCAGGGGGTGGGGAGGCCTGGTGAGGTGGGGGTGGTGTGGGGACATCCTCTTGGAGACAGGGGGAGGAGGTATGGGATGGAGTACAGACCTGACTGGAAGACTGGACTGTAAGAAAGGATTAAAGAATTAAAAGAGACAAAGAAAGAGAGGGAGAGAGGGGGGAAGCATATTTAATGTACTTGAAGGAAACTTGTGTGGTGGCACAGCCTGTAATCCCAGTACTTGGAAGATGGAAGCAGAAGAATCAGAAGCTCAAGGTCATGCTCACCTACGTGGTGAGTTTGGGCCAGCCTGGTCTACACAGACCTTGTTTCCAATAATAATAACAGCAGGAGCAGCAGCAGCAACAACAACAACAACAAGTGCACTTGAAAGGAAACTAAGACACAAAGAAGTAAATAGTCACAAGTTACAAACTGGCTATTTCAAAATTATAACAAAAACAAAGCAATCTGCTCTCCACCCCATAACTACCCTTGTTTGGTAATTCTGAGTGCGTGAAACCTTAGGCAGGTAGAAGACTGAGTAGAATGAATTGTGTTTGACCCACCGGCTCTTTTGGGAGCCTTTGGCAGATTGTTCCTGAGTTCTCATAATTGGGAGCATATCTGATTTATTTAAGAGGAAGGGTGGGACTTTGTAAGGATGTCATTTAGAACTTTGCCCTCTGACTGAGCCTTACGCTCACTTCTGGGCTATCAGTTTTCTGTCACCAAAAGTTCTCCTGGACTCAAAGGCTTGGCTAACAGAGAAAGCCCACGACCTGTAAGTTCTGGGTGGGATGCCTAGGCCTCTAGGAGCATCCTCTGGGCTGCAAAAAGGGCCAGGCTGCTCAAAAGGCACTTGAAATAAAACTGACTGGAAAATGCATCCATATGGCACTTTCTTACAGGGGGGAAAAACCCTACCCCTATAATTATTTTCAAGCTTTAGAGAATAAAATCCAATTTACCTGCCAAAGAGAAAGACCAATTTACCCCCCACCCCAGACTGAGGCAATGTGGCTTGAAGGCCACTTCCCTACCCCAGGTCGACTTCTGTGTTCCCATCCCCTTTATTGGTAAGAACAGGGTGGAGGGGGTAGGGGGGAGCTGGAAAAACCCTCTAAAGACACCCAGTGTTCAAGCACAATCACACCACTAATTACTGTTAAGCCCGAGCCCTTTTTGTGTTCTGAGAGGAACTTCTGCATGTAGCAACCTCTAGGGGCTTTTCAGGAGTCCGGCCTGATTTCTGAATGGAAGCCGGTTTCTTCCCTCTTTTCCTTTCAGAGTTGGCTCACCATCACACTTCCTTCAGTATCTTTGCCTTTCTGTCCCCCTGCCCCACACACTTTAGTTTATTTTCATGCACCCCCGCTTTTGCTTTTCTGATAGGATTTATTTTTCTTCTGGAGTTGTGTTTTACGTCTCTAAATGAAACTTGACTGCCCCCACGGCCCGTTGGAGAAGCACAAAGGCGCCCCATTCCGCTGGCTACAGTAACACATTGTGTGCTCTAACAATGCACTAATTGGCGGTGACAATTGTGTAGTTGGGAAGGAAGAAGGGCCCCCCCCCTCCTTTCCAATCAGGAGCCATAGAAATAAAAGGAGAGGAAGAGGAGAAGGAGGAGGAGGAGGAGGAGAAGAGAGGGAAGGAGGGCGGAGAGGCCAGGGTTCCTCGTAGAGATACGGTGGGGCAGAGGGACACGGTTTGAGCTGGACTTTCTAAATTAATAATCAAAACCAAGGAGAAAAGAATTGTTAAAGAGTTGGGGAAAGCATTGCAGCAGTCAGCTTTTGCGCTCAGCAGTGAGGTGGGAGGGGGTGAAAGGGAGACCCGGGAGACCACCACCTTCAACTCTGAGAGAAGGGAACCTTACTGTCAAGCTTGTCCAAGCTCTCAGGTTTCTTGCCAGCCAATGGGCACTGAGGCCCCCATTTCAGACACATTTGTAAGTGGGCAGGCTGCCAGAAAGGGGAGAATTTAGCCATTTCCTTAGCTCAGTGGTTCTCAACCTTCCTAATGCTGCAACTCTTTTTTTTTTTTTTTTTTTTTTTTTTTTTTTCGAGAGAGGGTTTCTCTGTGTAGCCCTGGCTGTCCTGGAACTCACTCTGTAGACCAGGCTGGCCTCGAACTCTCGAACTCAGAGATCCACCTGCCTCTGCCTCCCAAGTGCTGGGATTAAAGGCGTGCGCCACCACCGCCTGGCGCTGCAACTCTTTAATAAAGTTCCACATGATGTGGTGACACCCAACTATAAGATTATTTTCATTGCTAATTCATAACTGTGATTTTGCTACTGTTATGAGTCATAATGTAAATACCTGTTTTTCTGATGGTCATAGGCTACCCCTGTGAAAGGGTCGTTATACCCCAAAGTTGGACTTACAGCTTGAGAACCACTGCCTTAAGAGTATTTCTTACTCCAGGAAGCCCAGGAGTATGGAAGGTGCTATTAGTCTCTAATTGGGTAGGCTAGGCATCATGACACACACCTTTATTCCCAGCACTCTGGAGGTAGAGGCATGTGGATCTCTGAGTTTGAGGCCAGCCTGGTCTACAGAGTGAGTTCCAGGACAGCCAGGGCTATACAGACAAACCCTGTCTCAACAACAACAACAACAACAACAACAACAACAACAAGGGATTGGCAGAATGGTAAATGAGGACACGTGACAGGCCAGTGAATTTGTGGGACTCAAGAGGGATACCTGAAGCCTGCAGAAGCCACCTCTTTCACCAGGCTTCCCACCTAGCTTACTAGTGATGACACACAGTGAGTTGCCTTCCTTCTCATGCAAGCTTCCAATGTGACCTCCTGGGAAGTGTTTCCTGGCTGGAAAAATACTCTTTCCTGCTTTCTCTCTGCAGCCCCTGCATAGATGCTGCTCCTTTCCGGTGTGTCAGGCCAGAACTCCATGCCTTGGTTGACGTCATCTTACATAAATCCCAGAACAGCTTCATATCTCCCACTATGCCCACAGAAAAGGTCACCTGGGGAAGATGAAGCTTTCTGACCACCCTGAGCTTAAGGAACTTACCAACGTCACCAAGTATGAAAGTGCAGAAACCAAGATAAGAGCTAGTCTCTGAGCTTGTCTTTCAACTCCCCAAGGGATGCTGTCCACACAGCCAGGGCACAGAGGGCTTTGCCTGCTGTGGTCTATTTTGTACTCTAATGGACGGATGGGCTGTATGTTCGCATTGTCAAATCCGCAGCATCTACCAGAATACAAGGCATACAGGAAGCTCCGTGGGAGCTGGGTGCTGGAGTTGAGGGAAGTGGGAAGGAATGCGCAGCTAGCAGGCTTCCTCCTGATTCTACTTCTGCTTCATGTAGGCTCTCAGCCTGTGGGATGGTGCCACAGTACATCTCCCTTGGTCACTAGTCTCTGGAAAGCCCATCAGAGATATATCTAGAAGTATCCTTTACTAATCTTGTAGACATTTCCCAATCCAATCAAAGTGACAACCAAAACCCCCGCTGTAGTGGGACTCAGAGTCACTTTGTATCAGGCTGATGGTTGGTTGGATGGTTGGGCACCAGCACACAGATCCCAGAACCCTGGGCTCATACCTGCAGCATCAAGGAGTAGGTCCATATGAGGCTTGGAAATGTGGTTTCTAGCACACTCCCAGCTGACTCAGGCTCCTGGTCCAGCGGCCTCTGAGAATGGCCACTGCTTAGGCTTTACTCCCTAGCAAGAAATTCCAACCCTTCTATTACCTCTGTCTTTTTGTGACCTGAGATAAGGAGTTTTATTAAAAGCAAATTAAAGATTAAATCATTTTGACCATAATGATAGATAATCATAGGCTCCTGTCTATTTTAAAGAATAACCTTAATCAAACCACCATTTATATCTGATGGAAAAAATCAGTTGTGCATCTAACCACATGGCAAACAATGTCACATTCTTTAAAAACAACTCAGCTTCTGCTACTGAAGAATATCATCTTGCACAGATTTTTTCATGCTTTTTAAAACTTACTTTAGCCGGGCGGTGGTGGTGCATGCCTTTAATTCCAGCACTTGGGAGGCAGAGGCAGGTGGATTTCTGAGTTTGAGGCCAGCCTGGTCTACGGAGTGAGTTCCAGGACAGCCAGGGCTACACAGAGAAACCCTGTCTCAAAAAAACAAACCAAGCCAAACCAAACCAAACCAAACCAAACCAAACCAAACCAAACCAAACC
>NW_021604613.1:18202499-18208411 GCF_004785775.1 Grammomys surdaster
CCAAACCAAACCAAACCAAACCAAACCAAACCAAACCAAACCAAACCAAAAAACCCCCCAAACTTACTTTAATATTTCTAACACTTAGGATGCCCCGCTCTAGTATGCTCTGGCCCAGCTGCTAGAGTGCTGTCATAGCATGCATAAAGCCCTGGGTTCATTCCCCAGCACTGAATAAGCCAGGCATGATGGCTCACGCTTACAATCCCAGACTTGGGAGAATCAGACGTGTACGGAGGTCATCCTTGGGTACATAGGAAGTTTAAGGCCAGAGTGGGTTATATGAGAATCTTTGTTAGTATTTTAAAGTGAAATCCTTGCCCAGGAAGAGAACTGAAGGAAGAATATTTGTATTCCATGTCTTGGTTGGAAATAGCATATCGAAGGAATCTGCCCATGAGGACTAGGGTATTGGCTCCTGTGCTAATGCTTTCCTTAGATGTTAACGTGATACCGTGTCATAGACAGAAGCTCTTGAGCTCTGAGTTCTTCCTGCTCAGCTCTGTAGGATCCCACCCCAATTCCTGGGCAGACTGTGTCAATGAGTCCAGTTATTTTACCACAGGATCAGTTCTACAGGCTGCTAAGAGCCTGTTTCTCAACCAAAGAATGTTTCTTCCGGCCCTGATTTAGTTTTCTGAGAACCCAGTGGGAATGGGGCCCTGGCAGGGATCACACTGCAGTGGGAATGGGGCCCTGGCAGGGATCACACTGCAGTGGCTATTGGATGTGATGGCCCAGTGAGACCACAAAGGCACAAAAATGGAGGGAAGGAGAAGGAAGATGCGTGGGGAAGGCAGGGGGCCAGAAATGTGTTCTCCATAACTTAAGGGGTTAAAGGGAGAAGCCATTTGCAGGATGGTTAATAGAAACAAAGGAAGAAAAAGAAACCAGTGCGGTTCCACTGAGAAATAACTCATGGATCACCTCTTGAGAGGTGCATGCAATGTGTCTGCCTTACTTCCCACAAGATCAAACTCCCGCAAGCCAAGCTGGGGCCTAGGTCCCATCCTGAAGGGAGGAATCCTTGATGAACAGACAGGAAGGGGTAGGGAGTGGGAGTGGGGACCAGGCTACAGCCTTCTGTTCTACATGGGCCAGATCTGCCTTTTCTTTCTCTTCCTTTTTCTTTCTGTTTGTGTGTGTGCACGTGTGCGTGTGCGGTGTGTGTATGTGTGTACACAGGTGTGGTTACCCATGCATGTATAAGGAGGCCTGAGGAGGATATTCGGGTATTTTTCTCTGTTCCATTCTACCTTACTCTCTGAGGCAAGGTCTTTCCCTGAACTCAGAGCTTGCTAGGGTTTTTTGTTTGTTTGTTGTTTTCATTTATTTATTTTTCTGCTAGGATAGTGGCTGGCGAGTCTCAGTGAGTTTCTCATCTCTATTTTCCTCTAGCACTGAGATTACAGGAGCCTGGATTTTTAACTGGGAGTTGGGGATCTAAACTCAGGTCCTTGTGGTTATACAACAAGTATTCTTACCTATTAAGTCATCTCTCTAGCTCCATACTTTTTCTTGTTTAAAAGGCATTTTGTTAAATTTGAATTAATAACCAGGTTTGATTGATAATAACCAGGAATCAACATTAAGTTTATCAACTGTGTGATAACACTGAAGCTGCCTACGTGACAAAGACATATTTCTCTGATGTATTCTAAGGCATTCAGGGATAAAATACTCTGTCTGGGATTCTTTCTGGAATATTTGATTGTTTTAAAGGGAGGGAAGTGTTGCAAGTTAGTTCAGTTGCCTGGCATGAGTGGGTACTCAGGATTGATCCCCAGCACTGGGAATTTTTAAAAAAAAATGAAAATCACCATTGAACACACACTTGATGACGAGTGTGCGACCAAATTGAAGTGTGGTGTTGATTTGGTTCTTTTCCAAGGCTTTCTCCCCATTTATAGCTACACGCTGATACACACTGGTGGTACTGGGCACTGTCTTCCAGAGCCACATCTCTCTTTCCTTCATTTCTTGTGGTCTCCAATGTGCTGGCATAGGAGTTGCTTCTGAGATGCTAAAGCCAGGCATCTCCACTGGGCACCATGACTACCATCAGCGGCCTCCTAGGTGCTTTACTCCTGGGCAGTGGTGACAAAGCCATTTGGGGAGGTCGACCCAGATTAGAATTCAAATTTACTCTCTGCCTCTGCAATTAAATTTATTTCCTCTTCAAAAGACTGGAGTTTCTGAGCACAATGCTTCTAGCCAGGCCTGGGTGTGTGTAGAGCGATCCTAATGGAGAGAAATTCTGGTTTATTTTCATAACAGCATGTACCTTGTGATATCCTCAGAGCCTGGCATTATTAAGAATGTGTCACCACAATGCAGCACAAATCTAAGGCAATTTGGATGTCCTTGGGCCCAGAATTAATATGTGCTTTGTATAGTCTTATAATTTGGGAGGCAATTTTCCATAACACACCGAGAGATGTTCCTTTATACCTTCGAGATAATTTAGCTCAATGTTCATTTGGAAAAATTACTGTGCTAATAGCTCCTCAGCCTCGGAACAACAGACCATATTGGGACAAAGGCTGGAGGAATTTTCCCTGGACCAACACAACAGCTGCCTGGGGGTTGCATGGCAGAATCTGAAATAGTGTCTGAACTCATGAACTCTGGCTGATTCTGTTCAAAAGCAATAGCTCTTAATGGAGAGATACAGAATAAAGGTAGGGGAATAATGAATTTCCCTATTGCCCAGGTAAAGTGGATGTCAGTGCACATAAGTTAGAACTCCTATATGCTCAGCGTTGAGAAGCATGCTGGATCTTTTTGTCAGGCTATGAGGGAATAGATACAATGGGGGGGGGATGGGCTCTAGTTTTCTGTTGTGTGTCTTTTCTCTAATGCTTCCTGAGTGTCACATACCAGATACTGGAATTGATGTGGAAGGGGTCCTCTATCTTTATCAGAATTTAATGCAAGAATGAAAAGAAATGTAAACCTTTTTATTTTCATGATGAGAAATCTGGTTTCTAATAATGTTGCTTTGGGAGGCCATAGGAGAGGACGTGAAGGACCAAGGTCACCCCTGCTTGCATTCTTACCCTTGGAATTTTCTTCCCAGGGAGTTGGTATTCCTTGAGCGTGCCAAGATCACTTCTTGGGTAAGATACTCTGGACTCTTCCATCAGGAGAAAACTCAGGATGTTCCAGCAATGTGGTCTGAGCTCAGTGTGGAGAGATGGTTATAACTCCTGTATATCTCCTTTAGTTGGCAGTTGAAAATCCAACAGGGGTCTGGATTGGAATGACTTGGTCTTTTGAAAGCCTGGTGCTCTCATGGAATCAAGTGGAATCTGAACCCAGGTTAAGATCTCCTGAATTTCTTGAACCATACCATTATGGGAAAAACAAAGACAAAGACTCCTCCACCCCCAAACACCAGATGATTCTCCACTTTAAACATCACCATCCACATGGATGATGTTCATGCTGAACTGGGAATAGACTCTCATACGTGTGCATCTCAGTGAATGCACACTGAGAAAGAGAGAATACGATGCTCCCTTTGTGGCTAGCTTAGTACCTGCAGCCATGAGAGTGCTCTCACGACCTCCACAGAGGGTATGGACTAGATAGGTAAGTAGAATCTAACCACAGCCTGGAAGGAAATAATGGGGCCGTAAAGGTTAGCTCTTATAAAAATTGCGGCTGGTAAGCAGTGTGCTCCAAACTCTTGTCTGTTGGAAGGTAGCAGAGCCCTGCAGCCTACACTCCCAGTGTGGACCGTCCCTATACTAAGCTAATGTTTAATTCAAGGTAACTTCTTCATCTAGACTAGTCTCTCCTCCCTCCCCATTTCAGGGATTGAACACAGGGGCCCTGCACATACGGGTGAGCAACGCTTTGCCACAGAGCCAAGTCCCTAGCCCTTACTTAAAAATTTGAGCTGGGCGGTGGTGGCGCATGCCTTTAATCCCAGCACTTGGGAGGCAGAGGCAGGCGGATTTCTGAGTTCTAGAGTTTAAGGCTAGCCTGGTCTACAGAGTGAGTTCCAGGACAGCCAGGGCTACACAGAGAAACCCTGTCTCGAAAAAAAAAAAAAAAAAGAAAAAAGAAAAAAAAATTGAGACAGAGTCTCATTAAGTTGCCCCACCTGGCCTTGAACTCACACAGACCTTTAATCCTCCTGTCTCAGTCTTCTGAGTAGCTGGGATCACAGGCCTCTGTCACTTTCAGAACACATCATTCCTACCCAAGGGCCCTTTCTTAATTTTTGTGGTATTGGGGATCAAATCCAGGGCTTTATACAGTATTTGGTTACTGGGGTTACATCCCTAGCCCACACTTAGGCAGCTTTAAAATACTACAATTCCTCAGGCCCCATCCGGGGAGATTTTGACACAATTGTGACAGGACTTGGTCTTCTGCTCTCGTTTGTGTTTAATGTAGGTATCACTGACTGCCATATTTTGATACAGTGTCAAAGGGAGAACATAACTGAATCATGCATGCCCTTAGAGCGTGGAAGAGATGGCCAAGATGTTAAGTTTTCTCCTAGCCTCTGATAGCATCGGCACCTTTCCTCTGAAAGTGCCCAAGCAGCTCCCTGGCTGTTCCCCAGACATCACGTACTCCAACTGTGACCTGTTGAATATGGGCTCTGGCTTTGCTTCGTTATGTGTCTAGTTTTCCAAGGTGAAACATTAACTCGTCTCCTTCTGTTATGCATCATAGCAGCTCTGGTGTGAGGATGAAGTCCAGCTAGTCCTGGGGCAGAGTGTGGGCTGGGCTGGTTTCCTGTGTGGACAGGCAGGGCAGGGCCTAGTTTGGGTGTGTCTAGGGAGTAAGGCTCAGGGTTCACCCTTGGCAAATGTTTAGCCAGAAATGCCTTTGCTAGTCTCTTTTCAATGTCCTTCTTTGGGAAAGTGAGTTGCAATGGTGTTTTGGAAAGGCTCCAAGGAGACAGTTGTCATACCCTTGGGCCTTTTTGGGCCGAGGGGCAAGGGCCAGCCCAGGCAGAAGGCAGGTGCCTATTTTAAATAAATGCTCAACTCTCTGAGACTACTCTAGAGCAAAGACACCTGCTCCTTAATTTCTTTTTCTTATTTTGAGACAGACTCTGTAGTCCTGGTTGTCCTGGAACTGGTTATATAGTACCAGCTGGCCTTGAACTCACAGAGATTTGCTTGCCTCTGATTCCTGAGTGCTGGGATTAAAGGTGTATGTGGCCACTATGGCCACATCTTTATTTTCTTTTCCCAGAGTATGGTCTTCTGTCACACAGCCTTTTCCTCAGGCTGACTGGCACTGCCCTTCCTATATGGAGTAAGGCAGGGAGGGCTGTGAGAATGGCTGGGATTGCCTGGGGAAGCCAGGGAGAGGACAGACATTCCCACCTCAGGACATCTGTCTCAGAACTGCCTTGATTCAGTAAAGAAAGCCCAGGACAGACACTGCTTTTTCTACATGTTACACCTTTGTCCTCCTTAGTCTTTATTGCCAATTTGACACAGCCAAGAGTCACTTGGGGTGGGGGTGTGTCAACTGAGGGGCTGCCTAGATCATCATGCCTAGATTAGGCTGGCCTGTAAACTGTTTGCTCCCTAAGATGCTTTGCCATGGTGTTTATCACATCATCAAAAAGCAAACTCTGATGGTATTTTCTGTAAACACAGAAAAGACTGAAAACACTATCGGGTTATAATCCCGATATAAGAGATATCTAAACAACAGTAGGGCTGGAGAGATGGCTGCTCTTTCAGAGGACCTGGGTTTGGATCTCAGCATCCATATGGCTTACAACTACCTGTAAAACCAGTTCTAGGGGATCCAATGCCCTCTGCTGAACCCCTTGGGCACCGAGCATGAGTGTAGTACACAAACACCCAGCAAACTCTCACACACATAGAACAAAAACAAACACCCAGCAAACTCTCACACACATAGAACAAAAA
>NW_021604613.1:18208421-18216671 GCF_004785775.1 Grammomys surdaster
GAACAAAAACAAACACCCAGCAAACTCTCACACACATAGAACAAAAAGGTTTATCTCCCCTTCTTCCACAAAAGCACATAGCCTACTTTCAAGAGACCTCAAATCTTGATTTTGCCAAAGGCTCACCTCCCCATTTCCTGAAAAAAAAAATTTAAATAAAGCTAATATGAGAGAAAGTACTTCCACTGTCATTTATTGAGAGGGAGAGGACTTTATACAGTAGGAACAGGTGCACTTAAATTATGTGACAGATAACTGTAAAAAATAAGATGTCCTGTCAACAGCACAACTTCGGTTTGATACTATTACAGTTACAAGCTTAAAAAATAATGTAAACAAAAATATGGATAAATTCACCAAAACGGCAATCAAATCCAGACAACAGGGACCACATGAACTAGCACATTAGCAATTACGAATAACTAACAGAGCGAAGGAACAGCTCAAGGATCCTAATTGCTTCTGTACCCCATGAGCAGAGGAAGGGGGAATGACTCGGATCCGACCCAGGAGCCGGAGAACGAGCTGTACAGGACCATCCACATCACCACGCTCTTGCTCTTCACCTGCAGTCTTGGGTCCTCCTCCTTTACCATTCCCGGAGACAGCTGACAACTGTTTACAGTAAGAGCCTGACAGGCGACCACAGGCAGAGCACTCCACAGTAAAGGCCTGATCCGGTGGCTCGGTGGACTGCCCAGGCTGCACACAGTGAAGGCCTGATCCGGTGGCTCGGTGGACTGCCCAGGCTGCACACAGGGACACTGTCATTCACGTGCATCCCGGAGGCTTCCCACGTCCCACGTGGAACACAGGTGGCAAGTAAAGAGAATCTTTATACAGTAAAGGAAAAAAAATCCCTGTGTTGGTGTCACTTTTGAACCTAAAAAGACTAAGTTCATAGACTTTGACATTCACTTCTGGGTAGCTAGTTTTCTCTTTCCCCATTGACCTTGGTGACATGACATTCCCCTGAGTTTGGTTAATGAAAGCAAGCAAACAAAGAGTGGCTGAAAAACATCATAAAATAAGGTCAAAACATTATATGATTATGCCTATTGTATTTCCTGGTAAAAGTGCCAATGGCACTGAAGAAACTGATGTTTCACTCTGATAAGGTGTTTGCAATGTGAATCCCTTTACTTGTGAAGTTAAGGCATCGGGTTAAGCGAAGGTGGTAGGTTTGACATGTATCTTGGAACACACAGGCTCCAGGTGGACTGTGTACTGAAGAGGAGGCAGCAGGGAAGTGTGAAGGGATCCATAGTCGGATGAAGGGTCCTGCAGGCTTCAAGTGGGTCAGAGACTAGACTATAAGGCACTCCTACAGGGAAACAAAACAGTGGGAAGGAAGGGCCACTGGCCAGTTGTTCACTAAGTGGTTTATTAGCATGAGGCCCAAGTCTGGCCCAGGGCTGAGGAAGCAGGCAAGGGAATCACGGGAAGGGACAGGGCCGGTTTGCAGTTTCCATGGCCGGCATGGACCTAACTGTGGAAGAGCTGCTGTAGGTGTCTTGTTCACCTGGCCTGGGAAACAAGTGGCTTCACTAGAAAGCTTTCTAAAATGATGAGGAGCCAGTGCCTCTTTTCCCTCAGAGAGGAGCCCCAGCGAGCAGCCTGCGTCCCACTCACCAGTGCCTCCCATCACACTTGAGCCTGCTTTATGGAGACAGTGCTACATGCCACAGTCACCAGGAACCCATCTTACATAAAACAGGCTGACAGACTGACAGACAGACAGGCTGGAGAGGTTCATCTACATTTTCCCTTTCACCTAGAGTTTTATAGTGATGTAGATTTTTCATCTTAGTCCTGCACCTACTAAAACATACCAGAAAAAAAAAAAAATCTCGAGTCAGAGAGTTTTGAATCCAAAGAAAGGACAGAAGTGCCTACAGAGAGAGTGGGTGCTGGGACTTAACTGTTAAGAAACTGTCCCTGTGACAGAGATCAGCACTGGTTAGGTTAGCTGAGGGGCTGAGTCGTAGCTTGTAGCATTCTGGGATTAGGCGAGTGGGAAGAGGCAGAGCAGTGAACCAGGTTCCTAATGCCCACCACCACCACCACCACCACCACCACCACCACCACCGAGTCAGTACCAAGGAATGGATAAGGAGAAAGGCCAGTGGCTCCAGGGAGAAAATGGCCAAGGAAGAAAGGGCTAGCTTCTTTCCCTTTTGTCTCAAATTCCTGACATCTCCACATTATTTCAGAAGATGAAAAGTAGTGTAGAAAGCTCCCAAAACAAAACTGCACACTTTTCTATGTACATGAGAAAAAACAAACAAAACAAAATGAGATAGTCTGTGTTGGAACCAGGCAGTATTCCAACTAAGGGTCAAAGAGTAGTTCGTAATCTGGCTACTTCAACAAAGCACAGGAGAGAACCAAATGCTGAGCTGCAGGGTGAGAGGGCAGGGCACGCCCCTGAACTAGCAGCAGAATGTGTGGCTACTTTCTTGATGGCAGCGGGCTTTGCTGTTGGTGCTCAGTGTGTGTGTGGCATCACTGTGGTCCTGTTCTCATAGGTAGCTTGTGTCTGGAGTTTTCTGGCCCTCGGATAGAGAATAAATTTGCAAGGCTGGAAGCCAAGCCTCCTAGAGGAGGTGCAGAAAGCAACCTGTCAGTGCTCACGTTCAGTGTGCACACATGACAAGCAGAGACAGAGGCCAGACCTCACCGAGGGTGTGCTGCAACTTGACCACAGTGACAGAGTGACACAGACACCTTTGTTTTGGGGCAGCTGAGGGGAATCACAACCCTGGGCTGTTTCAGACTCTATTGGAACCTGCGAATCCCAAGGCACTGTAAACACACACACACACTCTCTCTCTCTCTCTCTCTCTCTCTCTCTCTCTCTCTCTCTCTCTCGGCCTATTATAGCAAAATCAAGAAGCAGTTAACCTTTCAGCTCATCAAATGTGAAAACCCCCAAAAGATGGCTGTAATTCAGCACATGAAGTCAAGGGGAAGACAGAGTTTACATGGTTTTCATATAAGGCTGCTTCCAACTTTGAGAACAGGCAGCCCTGGAAAGAACTCCGCTCCCAGCGTAGCTGACTGTCTTTGGAGCACCCTGCGGCCTTCCTACTGCAGTGCAAACGCAGGTCTATTTTAGGAACTGGCTTCTTAACGGTGGGGTTGGGTGCCAACACTTCCCCCAGGCTGGATGGTGTCACACACGAGTTTCTGGCACTAGCAGGAGGGAATTCTTGTGCTACACCAGGGAATGGGCTGTTTAGTGAAAAGCAGCTCCCTGGGCTTTGCTAGCGGCTCCAGGAGATTAATAGACCATTTTCCATTATGCTTTACATGTAAGATATTTACTGAGATGAAAAAAAAAGAGGTGGAAATCCACAGGCCTGCTTTTGTTTCGATGGTTTCTAAGCAGTGGAACAATTACCTAACACTGCACCAAGTAATTTGTTAGACCTGAAAACAGTAAGGGCCTTCATGCACTCTAAGGCTTTCTGGGCTGAAAATAGCAATTTTGAATTTTCATGGCAGACCCAACTCCAGAGCTGGCTCCATGTGTCCTATCAGATTCGGGTGGTGGTGGCAGAGATTGCCACTGGGAGCCCAGAGTTGGCATGGACCAGGCTGGTGGGGATGTACAACAGAGTGAAACCAGAAGTAGCAGGTCACGGCTCTAGTTCCAGATCACGGATGACAGCACACTTATATTTTTCCCTTTAAAAAATAAACAGCAATGTCTGGGGAAAGGTCTTAGGAGTGCCCTAGGTCTGCACACACACAGCAGGGCCCTCTAAGGGACAGTGGGGACAACTCAGGTATGTTGAGCAGGAATCCAGATTTTACCCTAGGCTTTTATTGTCTGATCTTGGGCACCTGTTGGGGCAGGACATGGGGCCAACCTAGGTCAGGGGCTCTGCTCTTCAGGTCTCTGTGCTCACTGTGCTGGGAATGGCGTCTCTGACAGTCAGAATCACAGATACATTAATTTCAGCAAAGGTCAAGAGTTAGCTACGGTAATGGGGATTGGGAGTAGAGAGAAGGCACTGTGCCACGGGAACACATCTGTTTCATAATAAGCAGGTCTAGAATTCTCCAGTGAAAGATCATGTTCTGTTCTCTTCTCTGAGGCTGGAAAATATAAATACTGTATTTTAACGGATAGGAGGAAGAGAGATACTCAAATCTGTGTGCCCGTTTTGCCAAGTGTCTGAGAATTCCCATCCTTGTCCTATGTGCAACATTCCCTACCACTCATGTCAGTGAGGTGGTGTCAACACGCCTTCCCGAGAGTTTATAAAAGGCACCGTGAGGTGTCTGGTAAATAGGGCCCTGGCCTTTTACCAAATTTCATGCCTTGGCTATAGCTTCTGGGTAGTTAGGAAATGAACGCACATGTGGCGTTGAACTGTGTGGTCTGGGGCCAAAGGAAACGGTGTGGGCCAAGAGGTGAAACGCTTGCCTCTAACTGCACAAGTCAGCTGAATGTCTCCTACTGGACAGAAGCATCAGGAGCTGGTGCCTGTGGGGAGCAGCTTGGAGTTGAAACACCGTGTTCTTTGTGAGCCAGCGTTTCCCCCGGATCTGAACAGTAGTGAAAATCTGAAAGGACAGAAGCATGGGTGGCAGTGGGTGACACTGGCTCCATGACAAACAAGTACTTCCTGGTGAGTACATTCTCCTGCCTTGGAGAGAGTTAGGGAAGAAGGAATGCTGGCCATCAGGGTCTCAGTGCCTCCCTTGCAGCCATCTTGGTCACAGTGATAACTACACAGGCTCTTACAGGGATCACAGTGGGAGTACACTACCCTCCAAAGAGTGAAGTGACACACTGCTCATTCCTACACACGAGTTACTCTTTGTGTTACTATAAGGTGGTATAATTATACATGTATATATCTACTTATTTCAATAATATTAATTCATTAATTCTATTTATGTTTGGTATTTTCTTAATAGTTTAGGTTTGTATTTTTCAAAATGTTACTTCTTAATAACTTTTAATAATTATATAATTTTTACTTTTAAATATTTAAATATTTTTTAAAAATAATTAGAAACAAGTAAAGCCAGGTATGGTGGTAAACACCCGTAATCCCAGCATTTGGAGACCGAGGCAGCAGGATCACAAGTTTGAGACCAGCCAGGGATATACAGCAAGACCCTGTCTTAAAATATGCCCCCATCCCAAACAAACAAAACATCCAGAATACAAAAGCAAGAGTAGTTACGTGGACTGAGTGAAGGTCAAAAGTGCTGTGCAGGACAAGGAGAAATAAAACATTCAAGTGACAGGTGGGCCTGCCTGCCGGTGGAGGACTCTGGAAAGGAGACATCGTGTCCTCCGAGATCGTGCAGCTGACTCTACCTAGCAGATGATGCACTGATATGCTTGAGCGCAGTCCTGGGACATTTCCTTCCGGGCAGCACCATAAGAAACATGACCATTGTCCTCCATGCCATGCTTGGGAACTGTTCTTAGGGCACCCATGCGCACTCTCTGGCAGGCATCGTGGAGTCTCGTCATCAGGGAGGGGCTGGCTTTGCACCAGCCAACAGATGGACGGCATGCAGTGATTGGCCACTGAGGTCCTCCCTTTCAGGGATTAAGTTCAAACCCAGGTAGCTCTGCTCCTGATGCTTTCTGTTGAAGGGGTTTCTGGCTTTCTGCTGTGCCCCTCTGGTTCACTCTCTGCCATCTCTGCCACGGACTCTGGGGCCTGGAAGTATCCAGAAACATTCTTGTGTGTTAGAGATGTCCTTGTGAAGCAGATAAGAATGGTTCCTACCTCAGTTTCCCCAGAAAAGGCTAAATCTCAGTAACAATGCAAAGCTTTGCTGCGAGAGTTATTTCCTCCAATACCTGTGCAGTAGACTGGCCCTTAGAGCCAGTGTGCATAAAGGGGTCTGAACTACAGAGCAATGTGTGTAAATCACATTTGCTGGGAGCAAGCAGCTGAATTTCATGGCCAAGTGTGACTCAGCTATCTGTAGGAGTTTAGCCACAGGAACTTTGTGGACTTCTTGACAATGAGTTATACAAAGCATACGTACGGGACGTATAGGTGTATATAATATAAATAAATAAATAACTTATCTATCTACATCTAGCTGAAGAAGGAACAGCCTCATGTGCACGGCATGAGCAGCCCTGTGGGTAGTTGTGGTGAATGTAGCCCGGCCTGCGGTCAGGTGTTTTGGTAGGACAGCTCAAACATGGTACACGCCTCCTCCAGGCTTTCATCCACGTTCAGCTGCCGCCAGAAGGACTTCTGCTTCTTCTGCAGCTCTCTTCGGACGCACCGTGGGCAGGGGACAGACTTTTCTTTGCACTCCGAATGGAAGACGGCTCCACAGCTTTCACATCTGCAAAAGCCAAGCATGGACTCCATTAGCAAGGCTGCAGAGCACAACGGCCTGTGTGGGACGTCACTGGGGCACTCTATTCCTCTGGACAGCCCTGTCCTTGGGAGGGGGCATAATGGAGAGAAAGGGGCTGCATCTGTTTTCAAAAGGTTCAGTGTTAGATTTCATTAGGGACACAATTTTCCTGTGATTGGAACTGGCCTCATGAGACCCTGGCTTGGGTGGAGGGGAGGCAACAATGACCCAGTGACACTGTTCACAGTGACAATAGGCACACGAGGTTTTGTGTGCCAGTTTCCTCTCCACCACAGAGAAAGGAGTAGAAACTCTAGGGCAAGCAGCTGAGAATGTAGCCTATTGTCTTGGCAGCAGGAACCCTTAGCAGGCCGTGGCAGTCCTGCAGAGTATGCCAGGGAGGTACTACTGCAGCCTTCCTAACTTACCTTCATGTCTTAGTTTGGGAAGGTATGAGGGACATTTCCATTCTCTGCATGATGTCCTGGGGCCCATTACTCTGTGCATTTTTTAAAATTGGGAAAATCCTCCCACCTTTAAAGGCCTACCTGTATGACCTAAGTGTGAACTAGGACGAGTCTAAGAGTGGGAAGGAAACATTTTCTCACCAACAGGGCAGCTTTGGTAAGTTATGGAGAGGAGACATTCCCGGTGGATGACGAGCTGCTTGTCTGGCCTGCTGGAGTCTGCAGAGGAGCCTGCCTATGCAGTGTGTTGTGTTTTCCCTGTGAAGTTCTTAGTAATGACTAATGACCCGGCTGTTCCAGCCCGCTCATGTGTATGCAGCTCTCCTTCTGCCACACATGAGCTGTGGAAGGGGACTGTCACCTCATCCCAGGAGCCCAGGGGACTGACAACATGATCTTCTTCAGCCCTGGACTGGTGTTACATGCAGCTGTCTTCAGGACATACTGGGCTTTTTAATATTGGGTATGGGTTATCTCGGGACACTATACCCTAATGTGCCAATATCTTACTTACAGCACCACCAAGCAGGACTCCGTGGCTTGGCCCAAGGAGGGTCTTCCACCCATGCCTTGTGGAGGGGGCAGTGACTTGGAGTTGTTGGGAAAGGCTAGTGAAGAGCTGGCCAACAGAGGCTTCCTGCCGCCAGCAGTCCCTGCTCCCTGCTCAGCTCTCCCATCTAAGGACAGTGGATAATAGATGAGGAACCACAAATTGTCCCCTATTCTTGATGTGTTCCCCTGGGGTTCCCATGAAGAAGGTCAGTTCCCCACAAGGTAACTCCTATTGGTGACAGGGTATGTAGGTAGTACTAATTAAGCTAAGGGTGTGTCTTTGGTCCAATTGGCTTAGTGTCCTTAACACAAGAAACAGAGCTTCTCAATGTTTAGTGTCTCCATTCCCTGTGCACTATGCGAAGCCATCAGTGAGCTAGTAAGAAAACTCATCAGAACCAAATCCTGCTAGCACCCTGCTCCAAACCTTCCAGCCCCCTAGAGCTGTGAGAAACACATCTTTAAGCCACCCAGTTTGTGGTATCTGGTATGCTACCCATGCAGACTAGATGAAGCCCTGGAGCAAGTGACCTCACCTGGTGAGCGTCAGTTTCTTCACAGGCTTAGTGGAGATAACATGAGCAGCCATCACACTGGGATGCTGCAGGCCTTGAATGAGATCATGGGTAAAGTGTCTAGCAGTTCCTGGCTCAGGAGAAGCTGTGCCCCTCAGGCGTTTCTGGGAGGCCTCTCTGCAGCCTGACTTCACTGACATCACTGTGTGGTCTGGATAGCCCCATCAAGCCCCTCCTTTTACAGAGGAGGAAACTAAGTTTCCCAAAGGGCTAGTGATCACCTCCTAGGCGCGCGCGCACACGCACACGCACACGCACACACACACACACACACACACACACACACACACACACACACACAC
>NW_021604613.1:18216681-18281260 GCF_004785775.1 Grammomys surdaster
CACACACACACACACACACACACACACACACACACACACACACACACACACAGAGCTGGAGATAGAGCTGTCTGGGACTCAGGGCCACTGGACAAGCCTAGGCTCCCACTGAGGGCCATACCACTGGCTATCTGAGCAAATACATAAACCACAAGCAGTGTCAAGTCATTAATGTCTCTATTGCTGGGATACCCTGGGTGGATTGTTGCTTCCTTGATGAGTCAGTTGCCTTCTTTCTAGTGCTGACCACAACTTCCTCCTAATCATGTTTGCTGTGAGACTGCAATGAGCAAATGCAGATGGAAGGACCATGCAAGCAGAAGCGATACATCCTCTTACAGGTGACTCTGATGCTCCTTCCTGGACACAGCTGGGTCACCTTGATGCCCCCCCCCTTCCTGCTCCTGTCAATCAGGACAAAGGTCAGAGCCAGGTTTCCTAGTGCCTCTGTCTGGTCTAGCTATTCCCTTTGGGTAGTGGCTTTGTCCCCACTGGGTCACACCTTTGTAAGTTCCTATCATTAAATGACACTAATGGTAGCTTTATCAAGTGAATTTCCTCAGGGCTGGTCATGGATTTATATACCTAGGGCCACGGTCCTAAGGCAGTGACTGATAAGGAGGAAACACCCAGTTCCCCAGTGCCACTCCCTTATCTCTGCTGATACCAGGCCTGCAGTGAGGGAAGAGATTGAGTCTTATCAGGTATTTCTGGTGCAAAAACCACCTATAGAGTGATGGAGGACCAGTGCACCTGCTTGGTCTAGCCAAAGGTCAGTAACTGAAACAAGTGTGAGATAAAGAAATTAAGGAGTTCAAAACAGAACAAAGTCTTATTTTCTAACAATTTGTAACCCTGGAGGCATTTTTCAACTGTGGTATGGATGCATGGATCAATAACATTCTCAAACACAATCACTTGTTAGCTTCCTTCCACCATGCTCTCTGATTTCATTCTAGAGAATAAGGCAGGCCAAGCATGGTGGCACATGCTTTTAATCCTAGCACTTGGGAGGCAGAGGCAGGTGAATCTCTGTGAGTTTGAGGCCAGCCTGATTTATATTCCAGGCCAGCTAGAGTCACAGTGAGAATCTATCTCACATAAACAACAAAAACCTTGAAAAAATGGCAGAAAAGGGAAGAGGAAAAAAAATCTGTTCTTATATGAAATCAATAAAGGTCTGTAACAGAAGTGTGAGGTGCAGGGAAAAGCAAAGCATCTGCAGAACAGCAAACAGCTCTGCTCCTCCTTGGGAACAGGGCTCTGTTACAGAGAAGCCTTACTTGGAAAATGGTCGGTTCCCAGGGTTTAACTGTTCCTTGACTATTCTAAGTGTGACTCAGAAGCTGGAAAGATAGCTCAGGACATAAAGTGCTTGCAGCCCCTCCCTCTGTGCTGAGTGAAGACCAGTTTGACTCCTAGCCCCATATGGCAATACAAGCCTGTTACCCCAGTCCAGGGCAGGCAGAGACTAGAGGGTCCCTGCAGCTCACTGGCCAGCCAGTCTAGACAAAGACTGTGTCTTAAAAACCAAAGTGGATGACTCTGCGGAATGATCCCAAGGTTGACTCCTGACCTTCACATGTCCCAAGTACACTTGTGCACCTTTAGAGATACTCGCCTCTCCACATAAAAGAAAAGAAAGTAAGATTCACCCTACCCAACTTTTCTTTTACAAGAAGTTTGTCTTTTATACAAGGCAGATCTATCATCATAATCATCTTTGACTAAAACTGCAACAGGCAACACATCAAATGAAGGCCAATGCCTATATGTCTGAGTGCCTTCGACAAGCAGCAAGCCATCAGAACCAAAGTATCTTTTATAGGATGCAGCTGCAGGCAGAGTGTTTGCTACTGACCAAAGGCACACCGTGGATTTTCCCATTTCTTTTTTGTATGTACATTGCTTCATTAAGCTAGGAGTCTCAACTTCAGCACCACTGACATTTTAGGTGGGATTTTCTTCAGTGCAAGGGGCTGTCCTGTCACTATAGGGTGCTTAGCATCCCTGGCCTCACTCAGTAGCCAGAGCAACCCTCCCCCAACCTGAGCTGTGACAATGAGCAATAGCTACAGATACCAACAATATCTATGGGGTCAAAATAATACCTGTTGAGCATCACTGACCTAAATATCTTGAAAGGAAATCAGAGGATTTCCCACAGAGGTGCCCAGTGGGTTACCTGGCACCCTTCGCATCTGCTGGCTTACATTCTTGCCAGCAAACAAGGTCCAGCTCAGTACTCTTATCCATGTCATTCTCAAAACAACTTATTTTCAGTAAAGCATGTGATAAAAAAAAATATCTGAACAAACTAGCATTATCTTGTTGTTTCTGACATTATTTAGAATATTATTTAAGATGTAAAGAGGTTTGGATGTAGGTCAGTTGTAGATAGCATGTTCAACAAGACCCTAGGTTTGATTCTCAGCACTGGAAAAGAGAAAGGTCAAAGGCCAGATGGGATATAATCTCAGCATTCAGGTAGGTTGGGGCAGGAAGATCGTAAGATTGAGATTCTATTTCCATAAGTAAAATCAAATCAAGCTTGATATAAACATCCATGATAGACTATTGTTCATCATTTGGTAACTTAAATTTGTATCAATTCAGTGGCTTTTCAACTTTATCCCAGAGCCATCCTGGTTGGCTAGCTCTCAGTTGAACTTATTAGCTTTATGGATCAGATTCACTGGGAAATTTCTCTGTGGCCTTTCTATTCTTTCATACTCTTACCCATGAGGCAAATCAAAGGCAATTTATTTTTGCATGTACTTTATAAAATAAACTCCTTTTATGAACTGTGAAGTTGCTTCAGCAACCTCTGCTGTGAAAGCAGATCAGCAGAGCGTCCATGAGGATGCGGAAGAACGACCATGAAGATAAGGCAGTGTGTCCACGAGGATGTGACTGCAGAGGTGAGAACACTGGAGTAAGGAGACTGATTTCTTGGTTCAGCTTGGCATGAACATGTCACAGGACAGTGGCAAGTTACTTTGTCTTTTGACCTTATTCTCTTCACTACTTGGGTTAGCTGATATCTAAAGTGTCTTCTAACATGTAGATTTGAGGTGTGGGCAGTAGAAGCAATTTAGGTACCTGCACTCTCCTTTCCCTGTGCTCTGTAGGGGAATGAGTGCCAAGGAGCACAGGCTACTTCCTCTCCAGAAAGTCTCAGCCCAGTAAAGGTGTGTTACATTCCTTTGAGTGTCATTTATTTGTATTAGTTAAGCTATAAGATAGGTTACATTAAGTTGTATAAGACAGTTTCAGAGCTGCACCGTGGTGACTTGTGAAGGGCAGGGTGGTACCTGTCCTAGACATAGCAAAATTGGCGGGAGCACAAAGGAAACTAGAGATCTGCTTCTTTGGAAGCAAGCTCTAGAGAATATTACTAATTATCTGTGCACTCTTCTTTGGGAGAGGTGTAGGGGTTGCCCACTATTTGAGGGCAATATAGGTCATATTTTGCTTCTTAGGAAGAATTCCTTGGACTAAAACGACCCATTTTATGAACAGTTTTGACCTAAAAATTATCTTATTAGTCCATGGCAAGTAGGGGAGACATTCACAAACTAGAAATCTAATCGCCATAGACTGAACAGACATGTTTTATTATGGCTATTGAGTCCAAGAACCAGAACCTGCTATAAACTAGCTGAGCAACATCCATCCAAGGGTAAACGTTTGCTTCTCAAATCTTATGGCAAAGAAGCAAGAATTCCTGGCTGCAGACTGTTTCCTGTTCTGGAATGCTGATGATGTGAGACCAATTAGATACAGGCTTGATGGCTTCGACTGCCCTCTTCCAGACTCAAACTGCACACAGGGAGGTCACAGGAAGCTGCTAAAGGACACTGCCCCCAAAGAGGTCACTGCACTGCTTCTGCTCATTGTTGTTAAGTTCTCCTCCTGCTGTATCTTTATTTTTGGCTCAGGCACTGGCCTCGGATATTTCATTTGGATTAAAATTTAGGCTTCAGTTTGTTGGTTTTCTGACAAGCAAAGAATGGGCCTTCAGAACAGTATAGAGCCTATGGTTGATTTCCACTCTCAAGAGTCCATAATGAACAGGATGAGCAGCAGAAAGAAGTATACACTATAAGCATACAAGCACTATTTAGGGTATGGCTGCTATGTATGGTGCCCTATATAGTCATGAGCGATCACTAGCTTTTCCAATAAAGCAGGAAGATTAGTTAAATCTTTTAGCTAAGTGAGGTACCTACTGGAGCCTGGTTACTTTAATGTTTTGGCTTGCTGTTTTCTCCTGTCATTGGGCATATAAATGGAAAAAACAAAACCCTACAGTTCCCTTAAATAGGAAATTGGCCAGTGTCATGTGTGACTAGGCCTGTATATCTGTATATGTACACTTTTTTATGCATCTATGCTCGGTAAAATACACAGAATCTGTTATTAAAGATTAAAGATCCTAAGGTAGAATGAATGAGATCCAATGTAACAAATAAGGACACTGAGTAGAGTAAAATAATGAGAAGGTGACAAACAATTTTTAACAAAACTATGAATGGGCTCTGATGAGGGGTGAGGCAAGCAGTGGCCTAGCACTGCCATCAGGGGTGCTACTCTAGGTTGACCAGAGATCGGACTGTCCAAGCACCCCTTGATTTTACCAGCAGGACCAGAAGGGAGGGAACAAGGGACATGGGCATCTTGGTTAGTGGAACAAAGGTCTTGCAGAGAGTACGTAATGTACACAAGTACAAATGCAGAGAGTGTTATACTTGACTACAACACATCTGCAGTTGCTCATCGTGATTCCACCCATCCCCCAACCCTTCCTTTTGAAATTTAAAGTAGGCAGCATCTACTTGGCTCTTTGTTTACAGGGTGGTGGTAGTGGTGATGGTTTTCTTTTTGTGTGTGTGTCTGTATGTGTGTGTACACATAAATTAGCTTTTTAAAATCCATAAATAATTGTGCTTTGAGTTTAGGTATTATTTGTTTTCCCATGTTTATTAAGTTTGTCTCTAAGTTAATGGATATAATGCAAAATACTAACTGGTGGCTTTTGTGGTCCTAAGCTTTGGACTTGATTCTGGTGCTGTGATTTGAATTCTGGCCCTCCTCCAGTTAGTAGTCAAATATAACACAGTTCTTCAGGTTATTCAACACACACCTCAACTCTTGGAAAGACAATTGGCATGTCCTGTAATGATGCTTTTATCCATCCTTTAAGCCGGAGTTAATTAAGGAAGAGCTTCCCTGATTGGAACCCACAAAGCATTGGGCTTTCTTTGGTCCTGGACTTTGCGTTTGTCAGCTAAGCTTGGCTAATACCTATTACAAAAGCTTTCCTTACAGTCTGGATTCAAAATAGAATGCAAACAAGGGTTAATTAATTCATTTGTTAATTTTGCTACCCTACTGGGGACATTAACTCACCATCATCCTTTGTGTAAATGCTTAATAAGTCCTTCCTGCTAATCTGTGGCCTGGGAGAGAAGTCAGCCATACTCTAGTGTATTTAAAAGCACAACAAATTGGATGTGAATGCAAGAGAATCTGGGGGAAAGGTGAAAACTAATATTTCTGACTTTAAATCTGGCAGTCATTATCATGCTTAAGAAAAAAAAAACTGCTCACCTTTTTCTTGGGGTTATTTCAGGACAATATATTTGCTGCTAGAAAAAAAAATGCAGGCACTGCAGGAGGATTTAAACATCTGTACCAATGTTGCCAGAACTGGGATATACTGTGGCTGCAGCTACTGGGGATCTAGACATAGTAGCAGTCTTTGTACAGATTTCTGAGTGGCTCAAATGCCTGGAGGTTCTGGACGCCTGGTTGGGACAGAGCGAGTTGAGTGCAGAATGCAGCTAAGGTAATGCAGATGACAACAGATGCTCTTGGCTCCCCCTACACTTCTGTTGACTCACTGGTTTTATTTTAATTTAAAAGAAAAGATTTAACTACGAAGTGTTTACGAAAGATGCCTTTAAAAGGAAGTAATTCATCTAGGACTGACTGGGCCTCACTCAGCACAGCTGGCCTCATCACTTAGTAGAGCCAAAGCAAGACAAAGTTTGAGCATGAGTATGTTAGGAAACGCACTGAAAGTTCAGAAAATAAGCCTAGTTTTACCAGCAGCAGAAGTTGTTTAAGAATACAATCTTGGTTACTGATATGAATTTAGAAGGAACAAAGCAGTTATTACTTTTATTCCTTATTTATCTCTTGCTGCTGATCCCATTCTTTTAACAAGATGACATTACATAGTTTACTCATGGTTTTTCCTAGACTAATGATGCTAAACAAAGGAATCCGTGGGGAACTCTTCAGTTCAGGCTGCAGCAACAGCTGTGCCAATCACTGGCCTGGCTTCCTCCTGAGTCTCAGGCGTTGGCCCAAGCAAGAACTGCTGGCCTGGGAGATGTAAACTGAGATGAGAAACTTTCTTTGCAGTGGAGTTGGCCTGAGAGGGGACATCAGTACTTCCTAGGTGCAAAAGGTCCCCTCATATGCACAGTCCTCTCTCCTAATAGTCTGCTGTAAGTAGGCTTGGACAGTGGAGGAGAATGTCACCTCCCTCATTGGAAGTTTAGACAATCACATCATCTGTGACTTTGAAGCGCTGGGTTGGAACTTGAAGACACTATCTTCTCTGCCAAGAAAATCTGTTCCTATCTCTTTGTACTCTACATTTTGAAGATTGTTTTCTGTCCAATCGCTGATGGCTGACATAAGCTGCTTTTCAGCTGAGTCTTTTTATTTAAATTTCCATTTTCCCCTACCACCAATGATCTGCTTCCTAGAAAAGGAAGTAGACATGAACTCTCTTCTTACAGATTGGCTGTATCACACTTTATCATCTCCCCACACTACAACTTCCAGTTTACGTTAAATCTCCACAAGCTCAGTAGCTTCGTATGTTTCCGAGGCTGGATCTGAACCAGCTTCAGGGTCATTGTTTACATTTGTCTACTACGTTACTGATTTTATTGTAAGATGATTCACGAATTTCTGGTTTTCACATGAATTAATTTATTATATATATGTGTGTGTGTTTGTGTGTGTGTATTTATATGTCACTGTCTTTTCTTGTTTTCTCATCAACGGGCTACTTGATTTTTCCCACTGGTTGTGGGAACAAAAATTACTGGCAACCACACTGAAAGGTGGCAGTCTCTCATTCCATAAGACGGGCTTGCGGTTCTTCCAAATTTCAGAGAGAGTGCTCTGGCAACAGGGTAAGACAGATAAGGCCACTGAGACTCAGTGGCCTACAGCTCCCTGAGTTGTAGATGTGGTGCTGAATGGCTTTCTAGCCTTTGTTGGGCATGCGAGTCCTTGGCAGGTGACTACTGGTTCTCCATGGCTCTCTTGAGCTCTATGCTCTGGTACACTTTGGTTCAAATAGCAACATTCATATAGCATGAGTATGTACAGTATCCACTAAGTCTTTCTGTGTATTTTAAGTTTTTTGAGGGCATCAGGGATGGAAGAGATCATTACTGGTGTTGGTTACAGAATTCAAGTATTTACGCTGCAGTGTTCAGTGGTTCAATAGTCAGAGTGCTGAAAATACTTAATGAAGATATGGTAACATGATAGTGTGTTAGAGAAGGCGTTAAAATAAAAAGATTTTTAAAATGACTTTAATGACACTATCATATCTGTTCTCAAAATTCATCGTATAGAAAATAACTACAGCATACAAACATACATTACAAAACAAAGCTACTTTTGCACCTTTTGTAATTTAAAAGCACAAAACAGTTAATTTCAGAACAAACTGTGCAGTCTACAGAGTCAACATTTTTTGTATGGAAAGGTAAACACTTCCTGTCTTTCCATTGTGTATTCAGGTTACTTATTTACAGTCCCAGGGGGAAGAAAAAGTATACACTAAGAAGTAACAGAAGTAACCTAAAAGATGTTTTGAAATTAAGTTCTCTGAATAGTTTAGCCAAGCTCAAACATTTAATACCTTCTCTCTTTGACGTTAGAGGCTTCACTGCCCCAGTAAAACACATCTGTCCCTAATATATGACAGGATATTAGCTAATACTCAAAAAAGTCACATATAATGGTAATGTCTACTTAAATAAAAACTTACTAAAATAGTTTAAAAGCTAATTTTAAAGATCTGTGACTTAAAACTTTTAAGTACAACATGAGTAAGTTAAAGTAAAGTAACCCAGTGATTCACTCATTGTTCATTCATGAATTCCTCATTGAGCAGTGAGTTACTCTGTCCAGCTCTAGACAAGGTAGTAAGCAAAACAGAACAAGTTCGCTTTGTAAACGGACCTTACAAAATGATAGGTAGAATCACAGTTTAAGCTTATGTCTTAAGTTCCTTGGGTAAAGAGTGTCAAAATCAGTCAACTTACTTGACCATTACATAGAACAATATATACAACATCATATAAAATATAAATATAAAAATGCTAAATCTCAGATCTAGGAAAAAAAAACCACTCATACCATTTGTTAATTGATACCATCTCCCTGAGAGGTCCAGAGGGGTGGTAGCATATCAGGGGTCATGTAGCAACCAAGTGGTAGAGTTAATGATGTATATTCTTCTTCATCCCTTTCCCATCGGTCTTTCCATAAACTAGCCTGATAGACCCTAATACTTCTTTGCCTCTCTGTCTCTCTGTCTCTCTCTGTCTCTCTGTCTCTCTCTCCCTCCCTCCCTCCCTCCCTAGTTGAAAAGTTTTTTCACACAACATATTCTGATTTAATAATTTATTTATTCTTACTTCATGTGCATTGGTGTTTCACCTGCATATGTCTGTGTGAGAGTGTTGGGTCCCCTGGAACTGTAGTTATAGACAGTTGTGAACCACCATGTGTGTGCTGGAAATTGAGCCAGGTCTTCTGGAAGAGTAGTCATGCTTTTAATGGCTGAGCTATCTCTCCAGCCCATTTTGTGATTTAATAATTTTTAAAGCAATTAAAGTACTCACCAGGGCTGGAGAGATGGCTCAGCGGTTAAGAGCACTGACTGCTCTTCCAGAGGTCCTGAGTTCAAATCCCAGCAACCACATGGTGGCTCACAACCATCCGTAATGAGATTGGATGCCCTCTTCTGGTGTGTCTGAAGACAGCTACAGTGTACTCACCAATAAAATAAAATAAATAAATAAATAAATAAAAAAGAAAGAAAAACAAAAAAAAATAAAGTACTCACCAATAAACATTTATAGATTAAATGTGATTATATTTGGAGTCAAGAGAGATGTGCTCAGTGCAAGATATAGGATTGCGCCAGGCGGTGGTGGCGCACGCCTTTAATCCCAGCACTTGGGAGGCAGAGGCAGGTGGATTTCTGAGTTCGAGGCCAGCCTGGTCTACAGAGTGAGTTCCAGGACAGCCCGGACTATAAAGAGAAACCCTGTCTCGAAAAACCAAAAACAAAAAAAAAAGATATAGGATTGCATTTCAACATGACTATTTTATATGCTGATATGTAAATATATAAATAATATGTGTAGAAAAATAATAACATATGGACAATTTCTATATATTTTTGTGTCTTCTACAGTGAGCACCAATTTTTTTTAACAGTTAGAAATAAAAATATGATTTTAAGCAATGATGGCCACTTTCTTCTGTAAGCAACAGACAATTAGGTCATCTGGCATGTGTACAGACAAGGCCATGTAACCTAGATACCTAACTAGAAACTCAGTAAGGAACATGTCTTGACAGCAATCTACTGAGACATTCAAAGCGACTGGTGCCCTCACCATGAGGACGGTGGTTATAAGTGTGTTTTATTTATCAAGAGGCCAATGGCACACAGGGTGGGGTCAGCCCAAGTGTTTCATGCAAGTTTTGTCTGTGTTAGCAGGCATTCTGAAGTGTTTAGACATGAGAATATAGAGCCAGTTGAGGTGCAATGTCATATACTATGTTATTCTTTGAATATAGTTTTTTGTTTTGTTTTGTTTTAGCAAAAGAAAATAAAAGTCTGACTGACACTGCTGCCAAACCACCCAGCACTGTGCTGAAAAGTTTGTTTTCTTTTCTTCAAATCAGGTAAACTATTCACTGACACAGCAAGTACATCAACACAAGGGTGGGTGGGCAGTCGGGAGACTGAAGAAGAGAAGAACTGTATCTTAGTTCTCATTACTTTTTCCTGTCATTCACAGGCTTTCTGGACTGTTCTCTCCCTTCCCAGATATTGACATGGTCTCTGAAGACCCTTCCACCTATAGACATTGGCAAATCTAAATCCTGGCAAGAGTCTGTTAGAGAACCATCAACAAAGTGCCCAACATTTCAATCCTAGTCAGAAAGCAGCCAGCAGATGGAAGCGGGTGGTTTCCCAGAAATGGCACCTAGGAAGAGAAACCCAGGCTTCCTTTGGCTCTTTCTAAGATCACACACCTTATTACAATCCTCCTTAAGTGGGCTGTTTCCCAAGAAAAGCCACAGAAAGGAAATATCATTAAAAAAGACTGTAGACATTGGGGGTGAGTTCTTCCCTCCCTAAGCCTGGCCCAGCTAAGGCTGTTGCCCTCTGTTGTTGAACAGGATGTAACAGGACTGCCAAGCACAGCCCACAAACCTGGTAATTAGGTGCACTGACAGTGTTTGCTTTGGAACCATTTACCAACAAAGGAATGTGTCAGGCTGATTAGTGAGAAAAGGGTATGTAATGTGTGTGTATTTAAGTCCACATGAGGCCATAATCCAGGAATTCAGTCTGTTTGAGCAAGGGCTCTCAGAAATGAAGGCTGAATAAATAGGAAGCTACGGTGGAACACTCAAAGCTTCTGGATGGCACTTCTTTCTTCTCTCAAGCTTAGTTCACCTGTACCCTGCCCCCACTCCCCCTTAACCCCAAACACACACACAACACAGACCAAACATGTAACACGCAATTCTCTTAAAAATATAATGAACTGCTGGGCGGTGGTGGCCCACACCTTTAATCCCAGCACTTAGGAGGCAGAGACAGGCATTTTTCTGAGTTCGAGGCCAGCCTGGTCTACAGAGTGAGTTCCAGGACAGCCAGGACTACACAGAGAAACCCTGTCTCAAAAAACCCAATAAATAAATAAATAAATAAATAAATAAATAAATAAATAAATAAATATATTGCACTGAATTAGATAAGTGGAAAACTTTTGTCAGGTGGCTGGCAAATGTGCAGTTTGTTATTTTGGCACATATGTGACAGCTTTATTGGACATTTACTCTCCATATGCCCTGTTGGTGGGCAAGTAAAATGGTAAAATGCAAATAGAACAACAGAAAAGAAACAGCTTTTTTTTTTTTTTTTTTTTGAGATAGGGTCTCACTCTGTAGCCTTGGCTGGTCTAGAACTCAGTATGTAGACTAGGCTGGCTTCAAAATCACATGGATCCATTTGCCTCTGCTGGGATTAAGGTATGCACCATCATACCTCTGAAAACACTGATTTTAATGCCACTACTCAGGCTGTGCTAAAACAAACAAACAAACAAACAAACAAACAAACCCCAAACCCTAAGCCTCTTCCAAGGGAGGAAGGAATTCAGTACTTTACATCACAACACTGCTTCCTTGTCACTTTTTTGAAAACAACCCTTTGTTCACATCTGCCCGAAGTTGGGCATTTGGAACTCCATGTGTATGTGAGGTGTAAAGAAGGGCAAAAGGCTCCAACAGAAAGAACAGTATCTATGCCTCAATGAGTTCAGGTCCTCAGGGGCAGGCAGGGTGACAGGGATGCCACTGGAAACTGACAACAACATTTTCAATAGGTCACGTATACTAGGAAGACTCTTCACGTCCTTTAGCACAAACTGGATGATTCTGGAGTTTAGCCAGATAGGTAAAAGTACCAGGCTTCAGGGTTAAGTCCCTGGGGAGGGATTTGTTTCAAAATACTTTTCCCTTTCTTCTATGAACTAACCTGACCACAGGTCTCAGTCCAGAAATGATGGGTTCTGTGCTGAGCCTCACTTGCTATGGGCACTTCTGTGAGGCCAATGCTCATTCTCAAGATAATGTGGACAGTTCTTCTACAGTGTGGAGACGGGATGTGGTGAGAGTGTATGTTGGTACAAGTGGTGAGAATTCAGTGTAAGTAACTTCACGTGAGCCATCCTTACTTCTTGGAGGAGAAGTCAACTACATATACACAAAGAGAAACTGGTAAGTAATGTTCAATCTGTACTGTTTCTTTTTACTGTTGTTGTTGTTATTATTATTATTGTAATTATTTGTTTTTTTTTTATGAGATGCAGTCTCACTAGGAAGCTCTGACTGGCCTGGAACTCACTGTGTAGACCAGACTGGCTCCAAACTTAGAGATCACCAGTCTCTGTCTTTTTAGTGCTGGGACTAAGTCTTATATTCAAAACTTAAAACAGCAAACCCTTTTAGAAGAGTAATGCCTGAGCTGCAGATGCCCTGGGGACACACAGGAAGAATGTCATTCTCATGCCTTCCCAAAGGCAAGTTGGACAGACCAATATTCCTGCCAATGAAATTCCTCAAAGGGCAGGTCAGTGGCTCCAGCCTTGTATACGAGCTGATTTACGTCACATTTCTGCAATGCTACTATAGACTGGGAAGCTTCAAATCCTCTTAACTAGCTGGTTCATTTAAAAAAAATGTCAGTGTTCATGAACTAACACAACAATAAACATCTATGGAATGCATACACTACGAGGACACTAAACTCAGTGTTGTGTATAATCATACAATCTTCTTACCCACATCTGGATGTAGCTTAAAAGGGTACAGTGGTCCAAGAGTCTTGAAGTACAATGTTTTCTCTATTTAAATACCAGTGGAGACAACTTTTCTGTCAACTGAAAAAAAATTTAGCCAAGCCAATGGCGCAGGACAGAAGGTCATCACTGACTTGGGATGGCTGGCTGAGCTCACAGGTCTCTTTCAAGATGCACACAGAGTGTTTCAAAATCACTTAAGTGTTTAGGAACGGCATCTTCATAGAAACACTGAGAATAGGATGTCTCTACAGCAGCACCAGGAAGGGTCCTTAATAGCAACAGATATTAGTGAAGTGTGGTGATGATGGAAAGAAAGCTGTATAGTAGACAGTTTAAAGATTTAAAAGAAACAAAAACTCTAAGTTCTGGGCCACTGTGGACTTGTGTGGCTTTTTTGCTCACACACTCATTGTGTCTCCTTAAGTCTTCATGTAGTATCTGCTAATCTTCAGACTTGTAATTCTCTAGGGTTAGAGCTCTTATTTCTTATTTTCTCAGGAGTGTGTTGTTTCTATTTCTCTAGGATGTGGGGTTTTGCCATTGTCTTAATGGAATGTTTGTTCCTCCTAAAGCCTTGCATCCTCTCACAGGTAAATGGTGGATTAGGCTTAGTTAGAATGGTCTTTCTATTGTATTTAAATCTTGCAGTCTGGAAATTAAGAGGTTCTTAGTTAAGGAGATGTAGGTGTTTCATTTGTGTCTGAGAAGCTTGGGATAGTGTAACAATCTGAAGTTAAGGCAAGTACTCTTAGCTTCCATGGATAACCTCACTGCCCAGGGATGCAGAGCAATCAACCTTCCTCTTATCCCTGTCACAATAGCCATTCCTCCACTTAACAACAGAAATGTGTATCTGCCCTGTCCCATCTGCTGTGGCTTACTGCTCCAGGTGTCTAAACTCCTGGGGGCAAATAAAGAGACAATTGAGAAGCACATCTTTAGGGAGGTACCTTTAAAGGCAGATCTAGATATCTTTATAATTACTCTTAGGGTGTACCCTGCAGACTTCTTTGAAGACTACAGCTAGTCTTCAAAGAAGACTTATAGAAGAAGCAGTAGTGTGTAATGAATAGTGTGGATGTTGAGTCACATATATTCTTAAGTGTTTTGCCTTATCTGTTGGGGCAAGTAAACTGTTTTCTCTGAACTTAGGTTTCCTTATCATTAAAGCAGAGGTGGGCCAGGAGATGACTTAGAGCATAAAGTCACTTACCACCAAGGCTTGATGACTTGAGTTTGATTCCCAGAACCCAAGTGATAGAAAGAGAGAACTCCCACAAGCTGTCTGTCCTCTGACCTCCACATATGTTCTAAGGCACGAGTGTTCCCCCAACTCCCATGCATGTACACAAACTAAGTAGAGTTTTTTGTTTTTTTGTTTTTGTTTGTTTTTCGAGACAGGGTTTCTCTGTGTAGCCCTGGCTGTCCTGGAACTCACTCTGTAGACCAGGCTAGCCTCACAGAAATCTGCCTGCCTCTGCCTCCCAAGCGCTGGGATTAAAGGTGTGCGCCACCATTGCCCGGCTCTAAATAGAGTTTAAAACAGAGGTAGCACTTACAGGACAGGCAGAAGAAAGAACTGCCATGTGTAAACTCCTAGAACTAATGCTGGTTAATGCCAGTCACCATGATTCTAGCATGTTCTCTACATGTTCCAGGGAAGATACCCTATGCATTGAAACCCTACACTAGGGGCATATTTTCAAATTACAGTCAGGAAGCAGCCTCTTAGATAATGATTTAAGGAAAAGAAAGTCCAAGTTTGTTATATGGTCACAATTGAAAAAGCAATGTAAACACAGTATATTCTAAAACCCATTTACCAAGGTGAATGGATTAGAGCAGCACAAAGTTCCCCAGAAACCACGGAAGGGTTCTTCTCTTCTACCATGCACATCACTCATGCAGATGATGCAGATGATGTCTAGGTCCGCTTAGCTCTGACTATGCTTTAATATAACTTTCTCATGGCTCTTCTGTCCCTAAAACACATCCACTGTATCTCTAACAGCTGGCTTTCACACACTGGTAATACACTCAAGAAATCGTTTCTTGAGAGAGTAGTTCTACTATTGTGAGAGTGGTGTGTGTGTGTGTGTGTGTGTGTGTGTGTGTGTGATGGTTCATGTGTGGTAGTCAGGTGTAGGTATAGGTCCTCACATTTCACTGGGCTTGAAATGAGTCTTGTATTAGCTGCTTGCTGTGGCAGGGTTCTGGGGTTTACCTTTCTCCATATGCCATCTTGTAGAGGCCCAAGGCTCTAGATGTATGTGTACTGCGTTCAGCTCTTATATGGGTTCCTAGACTTCAAACTCAGGACATCATCCTTGTATGTCACTGAGCCAGCTGCCTACCCCTGAATATTTTTGTAAAATTAAACTATAATAATACTGAGAAAATAAAATTAGGCTCTACAAGGATAACAAATTCACTAAATATCTCATTTCTAAGATTTTTTTGTTTTGTTTTTGTTTTTTTGGTTTTTCGACATAGGGTTTCTCTGTGTAGCCCTGGCTGTCCTGGAGCTCAGTCGGTAGACCAGGCTGGCCTTGAACTCAGAAATCTGCTTGCCTCTGCCTCCCAAGTGCTGAGATTAAAGGTGTGCACCATCACCACCCGGCTTTCATTTCTAAGATTTATAAATATAGATGCTGTGAAAAATTTCAAACATACTCAGAAATACAGAGCACAGCACAATAAATCCCTGTGTACCTATCACTGAGCTTCAACTCTGCTGATTTACGGCACTCTCGTTTACCCCTTCACTCCACAGGTGGATTATTCTGAGGTGAATCTCATATTCTTTCATTTACAAAATTTCAGTGACACACTGACCTCATTATTCAAGTTACTTATCGCATTTATCTGTCACACTCCACAGATGGGTATACATTTTTCACTCAAAGTCTTTGCTAAATTTTTATCTTTCTTTGGTCTTTTCCTAAAGACTGGAATAAACTGCTTTCAGGGTTTAACCGGAAATGGAGCACCAAGAGGAAGTACAACAGATCCATGAGAAGTATTATCAACCTGGGTTCCAGGAAAGATGCTCAAGGTCCCTTCTGAATCACACACTCTGCAAGCTGGGAGAGAGCTGCCTGTGGCCAGCAGGGTATGAGGAGTCTAAACAGCTACAGATTTAGTACCACTAGATACAAGCCTCTCCCTTGGGTAACGAGGACAGTTTGGTGAGAATTCAGAGTCTTGACAGTCATACTATCTTTGAATATACTCTTTTATATAATAATCCTTGAAGGTCATAGATTTTAGACTTAAACCAAATTTTCCAGAAGATTCTGTGTGGAATTCATGTCAAGAGGACTTGTGGCATTTAAACATGTGTAGCGCCTCATCCTCAGCTCATGACGTCTGTAGTCATTCCCAGTGAAAGGAGAAGGCTTCTTTGGACATGTGGCCACCTCACCTCATGGATGAGGTCACAGATGTAAAGCATGAGCCTGAATCATCTGGTTCAGCCAGGAAGAAAGAAAATGATGAACAGCAAACTGGTAAACAAAATGCACAATGGCTGAGCTGTCTCAAAGGGACCCTGGAGTCAACGCAGAGCCTGAGTGCAAAGCTGGAAAAGCTTGAACAAAATTCAATACTGTGCAACCCAAGGTACAAAATAACTGCGCATGACTCTACACTGACAAGAATAGCAAACAAGTTTTAAAAAAGTGAACGAGAGAAAAGCACAGACATCCCCAGCAGGACTGCAAACAATTCTGGGCATGCTCTGCTCCCAGGCAGGTGGAACCTACTGAGAGATTCACGTGATTCCTTTCAAAGATGACTACATGAGAGGGAGAAGAAGAGTAACTTTACAGCAGAGGAGCGTGCCACAAACCCTGCTGTGGTAAGCCAGGAAGGTGCCGTGCTTGTCACAGGTGATAAAAATGCACGTTCTTCCCCACCCCCACCCCAAAAGCACAAAGCCTAGTCTAATTTTGCTGTTGCTGTTTTTAGAGATTGGTTCTTGCTATACGTTGCCCAGGCTGGTTGGAACTTGTTGTATAGTTCAGGGATGTCTTGAATGTGACAGTCCTCCTGCCTTGGCTCCTGAACTTCTGGGATTACAGATAAGCTCAATCATGTTTGCCTTTAGTTGAATCTTGAAAACAACAACAACAAAAACCCCAGACATCCCCAACAGTGTTCTTCAAAACTAATCTGTCAAGATTATCAAAATAAGTAAAGTCTTTGAGACTGTCATAGCTAAGTCTACGACAACAAAGTTCTGAAAGATGAAAATCCAATGTAAAGTACTATTCTAGAATAGAAAATAGATGAGGCAAAAACTAAAGAAAAACCAAAAACCCAAACCCATGGGCCTTAGTTAATGATGAACTGGTTTATAATCCCAACTGATGCAATATTCTCATATGAGGTGGCGGAAGCTGGAGCTGGGTGGGGGATGTGCAGTGTGTGGAACTCTGTACTACCTTTGCAATATTTCTGTTCTAATAAAGTCTGCTTAAACTATTCCACTTTGATCTTTGACCCGACCGTTCACATGGACAAAGCTTCTAACATGCTAGATTCCTTTGGAAGCTCTAGAGTCACAGTTAATAGAGCTCCCTTAAGTCTGAACCACTGGCACCAGCCTCCATCTTCCTTATTATATGACAGTACTGAGGCAGTGGAACACTGTTGCAATGAACAGACTAATACTGACATGTTATTTTATCCACAGTCCACAGTTCATGTCCATTCCGTATTGTCTACTTCTATGGCTTTGACAAATGTGTATGATAATGTCATGTTCACATAACTACAGCACCACACAGAATAGTTCCACTGTTCCAACAACTTGTTTTACCTAGTTACTCTTTCCTTGTCTAGAACCCTGACCACCAGTGATCTTTACCATCTCTACCATTTCCCATTTTCTACAATGTCATAGAACTTTGTAGCCCATACATTTATTCCTTCTATTGGGAACTACTATCTCACTGTATGGATACATCACATTTTGTTTATCCATTCACCTACTGATGGGTTCATGGTTGCCTAAAGTTTTGGATAATTAGGAATAGAGTTTATATAAACATTCATGTGCATGCTTTCATATAATTGTACATATTCAACTTGTGTTATTTAGAAGTTTTTTGTTTAATTGGCAAATGTTATTGGATTTTTCTCACCTTTCTGTTGTTTATTCTAATTGTGTGTGTGTGTGTGTGTGTGTGTGGTATGTGTGCACACGCACATATAGGTGCATGTGTCTTTAAGTATGCATGCAGAAGTCAGTGGAAGACAATGGATGTCTTCCTCTTTCTTTCTCTACTATTGTTTTGAGACAGATCTCTCCCTGAACCTGGAGCTCACCAGTTCAGCTAGGCTGTCTAGCCAATGAATTCTAAGGATTTGTCTAGCCCCTCCAAGCCCAGGCACCAGGGCTAAAGGTAAGCATGGCCAGACTCAGCTTTAGGTAAGTATCAGGGATTCAAACTCACGTCCTGTAGCTTGCACAGCAAGTACTCTGACCCACTAAGCCATCCCTGCTACTCTATTACCAATTTCTTGTTTAATACATGATCTGAGAATGTACTTTGAATGGTTTCTAGTGTGTAGGATTTGTTCAGGTGTCTTATGCCTGACAATGTCACCTCTTGTGAACGTTCCACATGCGCTTGAACAGTACATGCAGTCTTATGTAGTCTGGCAAGTGTTCTGCAGACATCAGTTAGCCCCTGAGACAGGTAGTGCTGTTTGGTTTAGGAACACACTTGCTCAGGGTCTCTGTGTGCTGGAGCTGTCCTTTACAGAGAGGTGACATCTCTGTTACAATAGACTCATTTATTTCTCCATGAAGTTCATTCAGTATGTGTTAAAGATATGCGTGTGTGCGTGTGTGTGTGTGTGTGTTGTGCCTTCAAGTCAATTTCTTTTTTTGAAGAATCAGCTCCTTTGTTTTTAGGTGAAGTACTAGTATTTTTTTTTTTTTTAAGATTCAAGAAGATTTACATATGAAGCCACATAGCCTTTGCTCAGGAGGCTTTAAAATCAGTCATTTTCTCAATTGTTATAAGTCTGTTTGAATTTCTATGAATTTCAATCTATATTCTTCTTCCTGATGGTTTGGGGTTTTTTGTTCTTCTTTAGTTCCTTGAAGTATGTTTCAATTACTGACAGATTCTTTCCCCGTTTCAAACACAGATGTTTAGAACTCCAAACTCTATGAAGCCGCATGTATCTGACACTGAGATATGACACTAGCATCTGCTAAGTTCATGCTTGAGAATCACACACTTAAAAAAAAACAAATCTTACAATGTTTTAAAATGTACACTTCTGCCCTGGGCTGCACTCACAGCTGCCCTTGGTTTCACATAGCCTTATGTGGCCTGTAGGCCACAGGCCACAGGCTAGACAAGCTTTACTTTACATCTCTGTGATTTCACTCTCATTCACTTAAAGTACTTCAAAATTTCTCTTGTGATTGCTTCTTTAACCCAGGAGTAATTTAGAAGTGTATTGCCTAGTTTCCAAACATTTTATGGGTTGCCAGGCCCCTTCCTAGTGTAGATTTTTTTTTAATTCCATGTGCTAGAAAACACATGTGATGTACTTCCAGTCTTAAGTTTACTGAGATTTGTTTTGTGATACAACATATTGGCTTACTCAGTAGAGGTATCTTAGTTTTTAATCACAGTATTCATTTTTATCACAATATGTACAATAAAGCTTGGCCCTCAAGGCCTCTAGTTCATGAGTGTGCCACAAGATTACGTATGTGACCATCACTGTAGTCCAGACCTTGCAACATTTGTATCATAAAAAACCCTGTGTTCTTAGAGATCTCTGTCTTTACCCCTTCCCTTAAGCCCCAGGCAACAAGTGTGCCCTGGATCTGCTTATTTGGGGATTTCCATATAAAGGAATCATAATATGTGGCTTTTTTTGCATCCAGCATCTGTCAACATGTAACAATTCTACATCCCGTTTCAAGGCTAAACAGTAGTTCACTGGGGGCGCACACCAAATTTTGTTTCTTCATCAATTGGTAGGCATTAAGTTGTTTCTTTTTTATGACTTTATAAATATTGATGCTGTGAACTTTGTGCAGAAGTTCTTAGGTTAAAGTGTATATCCCCAAAAGGCATCTAATCTATATACTAGAAACAAAGGACCCATACTCAGGTAACTGGAATCTGGACTCATGTGTATTTGCATGTCCTTCTATGCACAGGCTAATCCAAGTTCTTCAATGTTTACAAATAGTCTTTGGGTTTAAAAAGTGGCTGAGTCAGTGCTCACCATGTTAGCACTGTTCTGAATGCCTAGCTTCTCCTGGCTATATGCCTCACCATGTGTTCTGAACCACAGTGTCAGTGAGCTCTGCAGGGGAGAAATGAGCCATGACATTCGTGGCCAAAGAAGCCAGTGCACATACACATACACATAGTATTTCTATTATGTTTCAAGGATGAAAGGAAAAGTGATATGTATTATTTTGTGATTTTAGAGAAGCTGTAGTTCTACTATTTTGATCCAAGTTAGAGGGAAAATCATCCATCAATGGGGGATCTGTTGATGCCCAAACATTACTTTGGTTAGAAAATTAAACCCATATAAACTCCTACTTTTTTCTCTTAGGGCCTTCAAACTTTCAATCTCTGCTGTTGTCTGTGGAGAATGTGCTCCCCATCAGGGCCTCGAGTAGCAGATCTAGCAGTCAGTCTAGGCCTGGCCTCCCTCTGAGGGGGACGTTTCCCATTTCTTTTCCCTGTTGCTCTGGCAAGCTGGGTGGGCATCTTCCTCCCTGCTCTCCATTCTAAGATGGAATCTGAGCACATACTTCATTAGTAATAAACTAGAGGGAGGCAGCATCTCTTTCCAGCTCTGCTACCTCCTTCTTCATAGAGAGTGAGGATTCCAACTAAACAGGAAGCAAGGGGAAAAAACTGCTGTACAAGAGCAAGGGGAAACCTGACTTCCAGTAGGTGTGAGAGACACAATGCTTAGCTCAGCACTATCCTGATCCGGCCAGACAAGAGCACACGTGACTCTCAGATACATTTCCACAGAACGAAGGATTCTGTACCTGCTTGTTGAGATGTCCTCGAATGGGTAGAGGATCTCGCCATTGTTACAGATCTCACAGATGAACCCTTTCTGGCTACAGAGATTGCAGCTGTAGACGTGAGCGGTGGCAAATTTAATGACCTTGCCCAAGAATGGAGCCAGCTTTCCCTCTATCACCTGTAGAAACAGAAACAAGACCAGGAGGCCCAGCGTTGAGAACACAAAGCCTTGCAGATGTGGGGAGGGAGGGAAAGGGCTCCTTTCCTTTCCCAACAGGAAAACCTCTAATTATCATTTCCCAGCAGCTCAAGGGAGACAAGGCTTAGGATTTTGCTCCAAAAGAACGGGTTTATCCCCTGGAGCTTGAGAAAGAAGACGCAGAGCTTCTTTTGTGTTCCTCTGGTTTTGCAGTGAGGTGAGGAGCATGGTGAGCCTCACTTGAGGAAATAAGTTCAGGGTTAGGGGTGGCAGAAGAGGAGGGAGGCAGGTTTGTAAGACATGCAGGGAAACACAGGCACAGTGCCTACGTGATTAAGTCAGCAGCACAGCTTTCTGATTAATTAATATGATTTCATCTCTACTCCTCCAGGAACACACCACACATATGGAAAAATGGGTTTCTTATGCTACTGGTAAATGTACTAACTTAAAACGGTGTAACCTGGGATTCTGAGGGCCATTTTCAGTTTGTAATTTTACATTTCCTATTTTTTTTAAATGAGCAAATTTTTAAAATGGGGGTTTTCACATTAAGAACAACACAAAACAAAAATATTTGTATACTTTTGAAGAAACAAATGACCTGGCGAAACGAGCCTGAATTCCAGCATGATGATGCGCCTTGCTGCATGCCTCCCACAAGGCAGGGGACATCCACAAGACTGCTGATCCACTGTGGGCCATGGGTCTGCCTGGAGCCCTCTCCACAGTCACTGTGTGTGCTGAGGTCACGGCAGTCACTTAACTACTATTAACTACACTATTACTACTGTACTTAACTACTGTTGGTGGGCTTCAAGCACCTCACACAGCAATAAGAATGAGTCTGCTCTTTTATTTCTGTACTGTTAATGCCTGTTTATACAGGTTGACTTTGGTATCAGGAAAAAGATGAAATTAACTTAGAGACTGCCATAAATAACTAACAATAGCTACCTGGATACCTTTTTTCCCCCTAATAAGTACCTAGTTAAAAATGACAATTTTACCGCCAACTAACACCTAAGGGAGATATAGTAAGATTTCAAGGAATGTAATCTATCCTTTATTAAAAAAAATGAGGCTACACTAGAGATGGAAATAAAGAAGGATTTTAAGCCTTAGGAACAATACTATGATACTAACACTTCCAGCTGTGGTTAACTCAGGGGAGAGGAACAAGTCAGAGATGCCAGGTTGCTGCTTTGTACATCTTTGCTTTTATACAGTAGTAAATGTACATTATTTTACACTAAAATACAAAAAGTGAATATAAAATCAAGTTTACTGCTTTTCAGGGATGAATCTTTTCCTAATAGGGATGTAGAAATTACAGAGGCTGTTTTCTGAGCTAGGCCAGCATGAGGTCACCTCACTTCCCTCCACAACCTAGAGAAAGCAGTAAGTACACTAGACCTCTTTCAATTCTGTTCTCTCAGGGACCATTAACTCCAATAACCCCAGTAAGGCACACACCTAACGCCAAAATCTAATACACGCTGTCTAGGGAATATCAAACCACCAAGCTCTTCCCCACACTTCAGGGCACTGTTTCTACACTGCAGCAGCAATCCTGTTGAGTTTGGTTTCCTTTCTCTTCCTTAAGCAATCACGATTAATGACCCATTTAAAGAGAGGCTCAAGGCTTTAGGATGGTCTGAAAACCAGGTGAGTACAGTCATGAGAAGACCTGGAGGGAGACATATGTTTTCATCCAGGACTTAAAACAGACTGAGCAGCAGGACCTAGGTTTTTTCTCTATCTAGAATTCATCAGTACAAAAGTATTAACATTCTGAAGGCTCCTAAAGCATTTCACTAACTTGATACGGACAGTGATATATATTTATCTCTACTTGGGGAAACGAATGATCTTTTAGAAATTAATTTGCAATATCTAGTCTCCCTATCACAGTACCCCCCCCCCCGCCACCAACCTCCATGTTACTAACGTTTCACTTTTTATAACAAATAAAAATCAGTTTATCCTCTCAGAAGCCACTTCTTTTTACCTTTAGGCTGTATCAAGCTTAAAAATTTAATATTATTTTAGCTGTTGCCAGATTAGGATATTTGTGTCCAGTGACAGAGAATCATGCTACTGAATTTTCATTGATGATAGTCATATTTCTATGATTCTTTGGAGTATCCTGAAAACATAAATTTAAAGTAATAATAGTATTAGTACCAATTCTTGCTGTTTCATTGACAGCCAAGCTGGAAATTATGCAGTTGCTATGAGTGATTTATTTCCATCAAACATTGATACCCTATCTGTCATTTATCATATCTTACTGATTCCCTCTCCCATTTTTGAAATAACAGCTATATTAAGATATAACCCATCACCACAAAATTCAGCCATTTAAATTTAAACCTTGGTTTATTTATAGAGTTATATACCTTACTACAAACAATTCTAGAACTTTCTCAGCTCCCCTTCTAGTGCTCATATATAGTAGTTAAGTCTCCACTGCCTTTTTACTTCTCCCAAGTCCTAGGAACCAGTAATCTACTTTCTGTCCCTATAAGGCTATTTCATAGAGATAGAATAAAAAACAATGTATGTGTGTGCACATGTATGCGAGTGTGAATGTGTGTCTGTGTCTACATGTATGTCTACAGTTATGGATGTATGTATGTGTCTTCTCTCATTCAACACAGTGTTTTGAGGTTCATGCTGAGTTCCTTTAACTGAGTCTCCAGGTTCTTAGCACTCTCTAGATTACCAAGATAACCTGAGCTTTAATCCCGGAAGCCCATCTTTCTCCTTTAATCTGCTAAGCACATACATTAGACAGTTTTGAAACCACTTTCATTACTTATCACCTCTCAAGTCTTCAGTAAATTCTCATTTCATCCTTAACAAAAACTCTTATCTGATTTAATAGAATCTTATTAATAATTGCTATGTCCTTGATGCTGAGTACAAGAGAATTGTGTATCACTAGACTTTATGTCTCCCTTGCTTGGCAAGGTCTCCAAAAAGGAATCCCACATACCAACCCAACTGCCATGGTCGGTCTGGGCACCTTCAGTTGTGAGCCCTCTTGCTGACACAGGATGTACTTGCTCTTGTTCCTGTCCTTCCAGGTAATTTCCTCTAGGAGGGTGTGGCTTTGCTTCTTACAACTCATTTAGATTTCATGTAAGTTCTGTGGCTCTCTGATCTGTTCTGACTTCAACTAAAACCTCAGTTTTAGTTACAACGGTCACAGACTCTACTTTTACACTGTCTAAAGCAACCTGAAACTCAAGGCTGTTCATTTCTTTACTACTGTTTACCTGAATTCTTGTTTACGGTGTGTTGAACATTTATATACTTAACATTCAAATGTGAGAACATGTGACCACTCTTACCTATAACCTGGCACCTCCACATGGGACGGTTTAAGACAGCAAGCTGCTCTGTGGCAAGCAGTGCCTCATTTAAAATATTCCTCCCTGTCAGGCACCTGAGCTCCTGTCAACTGAGTGAGGATGCTTTCTTGTGTTTCCTTGCTGCCTGTAGTTGAATGTGGGGTTGTCTGGATGTCACAAACACTTTCAGTCACTGTGCTGTGTGAGTGAAGTAGGAACACCAAGCCAGCACCGGCAAAACAGCAAGCAGTTCAGTCACTCTGGACTCTGTCTTACTTTGCACTTGACCGGCTGTTCTTTTGTTATCTCAGATTTGAGGCCATGTTTCTAACGTTAAAGCTGCTTAAAGATTTTTTCCAGAAAAGTGAGGTAATATTCCAAGATTAATTTTAGAATTTATAAACATTCCATTAATATTATGGAAAGGAAAAACTTTATACTTGTACATTTCCAGGGACAAGGATCTATTCTGCCCTTGAATGCAATGACTAGCAGCCCTGGGAAGAGGATCGGCGGTCGTGGTCTCTAGTCTAGAGGTTGCATCACTATGAAAAGTAGACTCCATGTGTGCTGCTCTGTAAGGTTCCTTTTAAAATATAAGACATACCTTTATGTGGATAATGGCTAAAAAACATACCAGTTCCCTGCCTCTCATGGCCTTCCCTCTACCACCTAAGGGACTCACACCTTTGAAGTCGACGTCCTAGTCATCTTGGTGTGGCTTACATAAGGATCCTCTTCTGAAAGCATTAGGAGGATGGTGCCTTAAATGAGACCAAAGCGTAGTCTACCCCCTCAGTGTTCAGCTGAGAAAGAAATCCAGAACACGGCTATCAGGAGCCCACCCCACTCAGAATCAGAATGGGCAAGGCACAGTTAAACAAGGGAGGGTGTTCTGTCCAAAAAGTACACAACCCGAGGAAAGTCAGATGGGAGAACTGATTTCTGCTGTCACCTGAACTGGTGTGCTTCCCTGAGTGACAACAGTCCTCCATAAAGTTCAACATAAAGAAAGTCTTACAAATGTTCTACCCAGGCTGCAGTTGTTCTAGTGTAACTGGGAGCACGCCACACCTGACTAGCAAAAAGTATTCTGTTTTTGTTGTTGTTTTGATCTTGCCATGTAGACTAGCCTGGTATTTATTTATTTATTTATCTATCGTGAGTACACTGTCGCTCTCTTCAGACACACCAGAAGAGGGCATCGGATCCCATTACAGATGGTTGTAAGCCACCATGTGGTTGCTGGGAATTGAACTCAGAACCTCTGGAAGAGCACTTAGTGCTCTTAATTGCTGAGCCATCTCTCCAAGACTAGCCTGGTCTTAAACTCACAATCGTCCTGCTTTAGCCTCCCTAATATTACAGTTACTGGTGTAAGCACAAAGGTATTTTCTTAGTAAAATTGGTCAAAGATAGTTAAAAGAGAAAATAGATGGCACAGGTTTGCTTCCCGACAGCTTAGATGTATTTTTCCAATGCAAAGTAGTCTGATTCATTAAAGGGTCTCCAGACAAGCTGAAATCATGCAGCTTTGGTCAACTATCACACTTGATTATCAATGGGTTTGGGAGGCAGTGGCATACTGTGAGGCTCTTCTGAGCACAACTGGTAGCTATCTACCTTCCAGCTGGGAGACTGGCCAGTTACTAAGTAAGCTCCCTGAGCTCTAGTTTCCTCAACTAAAACTAGCTAATATTTACATATAGGGCTGAAGAAAAGATAAAGTTTAGTATGCTGGGCACAGGAAGTACTGTGTCTGATGATACTCGGTCAGTGACTGCTACCTTCTCTTACTTCAATAAGAATCTTCAGTAATTTAGATTAATTTTCTTATTAATACTTTAGGTCTATACCAGGGGTATGAAAGAAAGGTATGGCATTCACATGTCAGTTTTCAAAAGACAACATATTGTTCTTCTGTTTGGATGCAATCAGGATGAAGGACAGCAAAATGGACACATCCTCTGCCACTGATATTGTTCAGGTCCACAAGAGGATAGAGCATGAGTGAACATCGAACATCTCATTCTGGCCAAGGCTAAAGGCTTGGAGAGACACTTGGCATATCTCAAACTCAATTAAAATCACATCTTAGCAATACCTGGCAACTGTTTCCTACTCCTTTCTTATTTGTGAGTGAGTCACAGATACTATAACTGTGTAACAACCCATCAAAAGTTGGAAAGACACTTCATTCCCAGCATCAGGTGCTTCAGTAACCAGACAACCAACTGGCTCTGTAACAAGGTGAGTGGGCCTGTGAGGCGAGGCTTAGTTATCTTTCCATTTATTTCCTGCAAACTGCACGTCTACGTGAATAATCTCATGACAAAGCAATTAGCAGGCAACACATGTAGCTCTTCCACCCGCCTCCTTGCCCTCCATACTCAACCTCATTCACTTTCTCCACGCACCCAAGTTTTCCTTGAGAAAAGGCAGATGTCCAAACTACAGTCAAAGTTTACTTCTGTTTTCCATTAGACTTAATTTCTTGTACTGAATAAGGTAGCAGTCAACCTGTTTACTTGGGGAGTGCATACTAACTGGATGTTTAAAGAATAGATAACCCCATCTGGGATTTAAAATCCATCTGGGATTTAAAATTATATCATTTTATTGTGTTGTTGGACAAGAACAAAATGTAATATCAAGCTGGCAACTAGACTTCCCTTTTAAAAATTCACTTAAATCATTCCAAGTATTCTCCTAACTGGAGAGACTGTCAAATCTCACTTTACATGATTCAGTCATCTGAGAAGAATACCAAGTATGCTTATTCTCTGGGTGCAAAAGCAGCCCATAAAAGCTGCCTGGCTGAACTTCCAGTTTGGGATACACACATTTCCCCTCTTCTATTCTGGTCAAGATGGTCAGCATTGGAATTTGAGGCCTAGGGCTTTCTGCAGACTAAGACAACAGCCTTTATTTGATTTACTTTCTTGCAGACCAATCAAAAATTACAATTAAGTTAAAAAATAACCTACTGCCGCCTTCTCCAGACCACAGTTTCAGAAACAGCTGCTTATTACTCATGTGTGGCACCAGGAAATTGCAGTGTCATGTTCAAGGTCTGCAGCCAATAGCGATCTGTGGGATTGGAAGAAGGGAACACACACCTTTTTATGTTGTTTACCTTCACAGCACCATTGTGAGGTTCATGATCTACAGGGATGGAGGATGAAGCACTAGTAACTTAGACCAGGAAAAGAGAATGACAAGAAGTCACACAGGAAAAGGCTCTTTCAATGTATTTTATGCATCCACTAATGTTTTCCTTCTGATTCATCACATGACTCCCATATCAAAATAAGCATTCCATGGCTGTTATACAACATCTAGATTCTGGACAACTGTTGGGAATTTTGTGATAAAGAGGTCTGCTGCTCTGGACAAAAATGATCCTACCATAAAAGCCTACCCAGAAGATCCAGTTCATGTTGAGCAGATCCACCAGAAACAGGCAAGGCTCAATGAAAGCAAGATCTTGTCCTGTCATGTGTTGTAACACAGCTTCTAATATAATTCAATTTGCATTTTCTTGGCTAGATAACCTCAAACAATTGTATTTTGTAAGTGTGTGCCATTTCTCAGCATTTATAGGCATGCAGAGAGATGTCTAGTGACCTAGATCAGCTGAGTTAGTATCAATGTCTATAGTTCCAGCACTGGAGGCTGAGGGAAGAAGTGAGAATGCAGGAGGCCAGCCTGAGCTACAGAGTGAGACCCTGTTTTAAAACAAAACACAAAACAGCATGTAGATCCTGCTCAAGCTTGCGAACCTGACCCACAATGGAAGCATTCTGTACTCTCATTCTAAATGCTACTCACAACTCCTCACAAGCAGAGAAGCACACCACCAAAGTGTATAGGGAATCCTACTTCACGAAGTTGGAAATCCTCTCTTCCCCTGGAATTCACATTTGAGCTCCTCCTCCTGGCTTGGAGCTGGTGGTGTGTCTATGAACAAAACTCCTATTCTTTAACCAGCCCCACCCTCCTTCCTCCACAGTAGGGCTTCTCGACAGGACTGAGTTGGCTTATCAGAGGGAGGATTATTATACCACCAAGGAGTTTTTATCTGATCCTCTCCTAAGTGTGACAGTTTTTATTAAGACTTTGGAAACTATGTGATAATTTGATGTGGCTTAATGTCATTGGGTAGATTTGTGAGTGTCCATAATCACTCCCCTCATTTTGCTTCCTGCAGGAGTCTTAAAGAATAAAAGACAAAGGGATTTTAATCCCATTTTCTCCCATTGTTTAGAATGTTCAAGATAAACCCAGAATGAAAAAGTACTGATAACGAGACAGGGCCTATTCGCACAGTTTTCTGCACTGTGCCCAGGACTGTCAAGCCGTACACCCAGAGTGTAGACGAAGTTCTGTGGAGTAAGGACAGCTGTGCAGCTTCTATACCCAAGCCCTGGAAGGCTAAGCAGTCTCCACATTATGTGTACAGAAAATAGCTGTAAATATTTAAAACTGAGACGGTTCCAGGAAATTCTCAAGGACGACCAGCAGAATCTACTCTCTATTGAGTTACTTATATGTCTGAGGTAAATCTGATTTAATCTCCTACTAGTCTCGTTGGCCCAGCATTATTGCCTTATTAAATAGTGAGAAAAAGACCCAAATAATCATTTAAATTCACCTTTCTTATTTATTTAATAAATAAAAAATTATGACCCAAAGAAGGGAAGCAAACACCCAGCTTCCCAATGTCAGTTCTGGCTTCTTCTCTTAAGTGTGCTTCACAACTAGGAAGGTTTTGACCAGGTAGGCATTCTGAGGTCACTGTGTTCCTACCTGCCTTCCATGTAAAAGCAGGAAATGTAATCTAGGAGGCCCAGGCTTGCAATTATTATTATTACTATTATTATTATTATTATTATTATTATTATTATTATTATATCTAGTCCACTGGGCTGGAACTCACTATATAAACTAGGCTGGCCTTGAGCTCAAGGAAATCCTCCTGCCTCTGCTGGGATTAAACTTGTACCACCACACCTGCTGAGCTGCACTAATAGTTTTGATCTGCACCAGATCTACCTTTGGCTAAGGGAACAACAGCATAAAAATTCTCTTAATTGTTCACATCTTTTTGAGGATTTTTAATATAGAGATAGTCTTGCACATTATTGGACTCCAGGAGAGGCAATCCTATGTACGCATGAGTACAGAGGAACTGGCGATTTATGGGTCTCCAGGAGAGGCAATCCTATATACGCATGAACACAGAGGAACTGGAGATTTATGGGTCTCCAGTGGATGTGAGTAGAGGACAAGAGGCTTTTAAGAGACTCCGCTGAAAGGTAGAGAGAAGAGAAGGGAAGGAAAACAACTTTACCTGATCACACAAGGAAGGACTGTAAGAGTCAGGAGAGACACAGAAGTGGAAAGAAACAAAAGGAATGGGCAGGAAGAGGGAGAGCAAAGACTGAGCGGAAATGTCAAGAAAACAGAAAAGTAACATGGACGCCCACAGAGAGAAGAAGAAAGGGTGCATGGACTCAGAATTGGACTTAGCAATCTTGGTTTCTGTTCCCAGGGATGTCCCCACAGAGCTGAAAGACTTTTCTTAGGGCATACACTTTTCCATGCCTCAGTTTCTTCTTGTACAAAACAGAGTGATTGTGCTAAATCATTCAAAACTAAATGATCAACAAGGATCCCCCTTCATTTGAAGAGTCTATGATTTTGTGATTAACCATGGGGGGAAACATCAAAAGAGGCCAGTTGAATAGCCCCAGGAATGTAGAAAGGGAATATCTGGGGAGACAGATAAAAGGTGAGTTTAACCAGGCTAATTAGAAGATACCCTAGGAAATTTTCAACAGAAGTGAAATAATGTCAGCAGCTTTTTTATTCTCCTGCTTGCTGAGTGCCATTCAAAGAGAGAAGCAGGGCCTTTCAGGACCGTCCCTCACAGGTGTGCAACCAGATCCCGGGTCTCCTCGCAGGTCCTTTCATCAAGGCATTTAATTAGTCAATGTTTAGATAGCACTTTGGGGATGAAAAGTACAATGTAAGCACTTAACATTATTATTACTTAGCTGCTTTTATGGACCAGCAATGTCCAAGATTAAATGAGAAATTAAAGTGAGTTCCTGGATAGAAGGCTGTGATCTAATAAATCTCTAGGTTACAGATGAAGAAAGACAAGCCCCACACATAAGCTGAACTGATGTTTGTTCATGCTGTTGTCTGAGGCCTTTGGTGATTTCTAAGTCTCCGCCTCAAGGTGTGAATGGGCAGTAAACACTACTCACCAAAGTGAGGATTCCCACACATCCTGTTTTTTCCAGGAGTGTCTGTCTGGCTTGCTGATGGTGTCTATACCCAGGCCTCTCAGACCCAAGATAGGGATTCAGATATATGGAAATTCAGTGCACAATAAAGTGGGGGCAGGCAAATTAACCAATACAGGATGTTGTAGCAGCTGGGTAGTGATCAACAGCAAAAATAAAGCTGAATTACTAAACTCATAAAAACTGTAATTCCCAGTAAACTGAAGATTTAAATACAAAGGAAAGTCATAAAAGTATTGTAAAAATTTAAAAGTGTATTCAAGAAAATATTCATGTAGAGTAAGTATTTTTTACTTTGAAAAGCTACAAAAGTGGTGAATCTTAATATAAAAAATTAAAAAAACCCAATATATTATTTACAAAATAGAATGACAAAACCCAGGAAAATACTTATTTACATGAAACAAGTCAATCTCCACAATATACAAAGTTCCTTCTAAATTAACAAGAAAAAGACCAATAATTTAATTAAATATAAGTGTAACAGGTAACAGCAATGATATAAAAAGATGCTCCACCACCTCCCAATGGGAAAAGAAACTGTGAAGTTATCACAGTGTTGTAGAAAATGTGGGATGCTCATGCTATTGAGTATCCTTATAGCACTGACCGGAAGTGGATGCAGGTTAAGTTGCCTAACCAACCGATCTGACCTAGCATGCAGCCAATTAGGAGAACGAGACAAAACTTCTTAGTACTGAATGTGCTTAATGTGCCCAAAAACCCACAGATTCTCAAATGCCCACAGCTAGGCTTCTGAGTGGAAGACGGGAGCCTCAGAAAGACAGCACACTGTGATTCCACTTTTAAAAACTGGTCTTTGTAAAAAATATAGAATTGCCCAGAAAGACATAGGTTGCCAACAGTTAACAAAGCTCCTTTCGGAGGATAGCTAAAAGAAAGGCTGGATTTTAAAATATTATTCTATGGTTCAGAGTCTAGTTCATTAATATACACAATTTGGACATGTATATTTGTAATTATTATTAAAATATAGAAAACTTGCCTCAGTTTGGGCCTATGTTTATATTTGCTCCTAAAAACATTTACTTTCACACAATTTTCTATCAGTGAACCTGTCTTGCCCAGCAGACTTGATGCTTGTATCCAGGGAGACCTGGCAGCCTCCTCAGAATGTTCCCTACTTAGAGGAGTTTTTCAGGTTTGGAAGGTAACACTGCCCACTCAATTAGAATGATTTATAAGATAGGCACAGAGTCAACAACCATATCTAATGCCAGGTAATTCAAGGTTGGTTTTGTTTACATAATTATCACTTAATTCTGCACATTTACTCTTATCTCTTTCAATACAAGACTGGGAGTTAGTAGGTAATCAGTTAGGATGGATACTGTGTTTTCTAAGAAGTCACTGGAATGTTTTTGGTACTCTTTTCCAGCTGTGATCTAGCGGTGGTGGCTGAGGTTTTCCCCTGCAGCCCTGGCTTCATCCTCTGCCTGTACCTTTTCCAGCTTTGATACCATGGTTGGCTAGGTAAACTGTAGTAGTTTTTTTTTTTTTAAAAGATTTATTTATTTATTTTATTTATGAGTACACTGTCGCTGTCTTCAGACATACCAGAATAGGGCATCCAATCTCATTATGGATGGTAGTGAGCCACCATGTGGTTGCTGGGATTTGAACTCAGGACCTCTGGAAGAGCAGTCAGTGCTCTTAACCGCTGAGCCATCTCTCCAGCTCCAAACTGTAGTAGTTTTGCATGGTGGTTTTTTTATTTTTTTTGTTTTTCGAGACAGGGTTTCTCTGTATAGTCCTGGCTGTCCTGGAACTCACTATGTAGACCAGGCTGGCCTCGAACTCAGAAATCCGCCTGCTTCTGCCTCCCAAGTGCTGGGGTTAAAGGCGTGTGCCACCACCGCCCGGCCAAAGCTTTGCAAGAAGCCTGCACCCGGTATTCCCAGGCGGTCTCCCATTATTGCATGGAGGTTTTATTGGTTTTGTTGTTTGTTTACAATAATGAACAGCTTGATTCATTAAAAGGCAGAGAAACAGTACTGTTAGATTTTAAATTAAATTCCCCATGTATTCTGATGTCTCCATTTCATACTCCTGGGGTTATTGCAGAGAGGAAGTATTTTTCCAACTCAACGATTTTACTCCTAGTTCAATGTCAATCCAAGAAAAAGTCAGCATATCAAGTGACCCGCCCTAGCCTTGGCCTCAAGAAAGAAATGGAAACTATCGTTTTACAACAGGAGGACAATTAAAGATAAGATTAGGTTCAAAGAGAAAGGCATTTTGAATACCATGCCCATGGGAGCTATGTTCAGAGGCTCAGTAAAATCTAAAGGGGAAAGAGTTCTAGAAAAGGAAACCAGGACCCAGGCAATTTCCTAGCAGGTTGAGGGTAGACTGTCTCATTTGGGCTAACCTCTAATGCCCTCTACATCATACCCCTTAAGCACCTTGTCACCTCAGGCTAGAAGGAGGGCTAACAGTTCTAACAAGGAGGAAATATTGACCAGGAGGATCTGAGATGACTGTCTGAGGGGGTTTAGCCCCTGGCCCTCCATCAGCGTGCTTAAGTGAGGGATACCACTTAGTTTCCCACAGCCCATTTCCATAGTGATGAGAGCTCAAGTGAAATTTCAAGGAGTTGCAAACCAGTTAGGATAAACTAGGGGAAGGAGTTCAGAGTTCTCTCCTTTTAAAATCAAAGAGTTTGTATGTGTATTATATATTATATGTGTGTACACACACACACACACACACACACACACACACACACACACACGCTACGTATCACAGTGCTGGGAAGGGTCCTGGGGTGATCATCACTAGGCAAGCTCCCTCTCAGTGCAAATGTAGAAATCTTAAGTGACTCTCAAACCCTCAAATTATGCAATTATGCAGGTGAGACTTTCTTATTTGCTCCCCTGGCCTTCATTCTAGTCACTCCAACCTCTCTGATCTTACAAAACGCAGACTGGGCCAGATGATAAAATAACAGTGGCATTAGCAACACTCACCATCATCCTCACACAGTAACCAACCGTTACTTCCACTAGTCACTGCCTTCATTCAAACTCATTTCCCTTTTCAGATAATGCACATGAGACACCTAGAATACTGGCAGGCCAATGGGGACCATTAATAGCTCATCCAGCTTGGAAGTATAGAAAGCTTGAACCTCAGAGCCCAAGCCCTAACCATTGTGTCTTTCTAGAGCTGGCATCTGTTTAACAAAACTCCCTGAAGCTTCTTCAGTCAAGCTAAGAACAGCAATTTGCTCACAGTTTTAGGTGTTCTCTCACAATGCCCATTTTCTACTCTTTCCTAGCCTGCTTCTTAGTCCCTGTACAAGTTTGATCATCATAACTACCATTCACTGCTATTATCAAATGTAACTTCTGGATGCTTTCTATATTTATTTCCAGTTCTTACTACAAGTTTTTCCAAATCAGTATTATTGTGTTTTACACACAAGTGAACCAACCAGAGCAATCAGGGACCTTCAGCAAGCTGCAGTTCTGTTCAGGCCTGCCTGATTTCAATGCTTGTTGTTTTGTTTGTTTGTTTTGGTTTTTTGTTTTTCATCTTGACCACCTTTCCCTTACACTTGGCTCAAGTGTCACCTTGTATCTATAACATACTTGACTTTGGCCCCAGTCTGTCTCTTCTTGCTCTAGTGCCTTCTATAGTTCTAAATCAGATGACCTGTTGTGGAGGAGAAACGGCTTCTGTGTCGCTTCAATTTTAGGCTTGTCTAAGCACCTTCAGCCTTTGCATCAAAACCTAAAACAGAATGTTGCAGAGACATTCCTAGGGCAGGCCTTGGATCCAAACATTTAAATTACAACCCTATCCAAACCAATGGCAAGTCTCCAAGCAGAGGGCATTCTGGTTAAGGGTATGACTAGGGGGCAGATGGAGAAGTTGCTGCCAACGGAGCACCACAAGCAGCTCAGGAGGACCTGCAAGGATGTGTGCTTCACAACTCCTGGGAGACATGCTCATCAGCTCTCTGCACAGCAAGACAGCATAGGGTAAACTTTGTGGGTAGCCAGAAAGGCCAACATGGGCAACTTCTGAATTGATCTGGAAAAACATTTTAATGTTGGGACAGTTAGCATTCTTGTTGATTATGTAGTGTAAAAAGCACACAAACATTTATCACGTGGGGCATGTTCAGCTCCTCTGTAGAGATGAAGTTGGATACATGAGTGTGTAGCCTCTGAGCCTTTCGGGTCTGCAGACTGTGCCCCACTCTGTAGGTGCTGCCTGGGATGTTCTGGGGCATTTGGTTGTTATCACTTTTTTTTTTTTGAAGATTTATTTATTTATTTCATATATGTGAGTACACTGTCACTTTCTTCAGACACACCAGAAGAGGGCATCAGATCCCATTACAAATGGTTGTGAGCCACTATGGTTGCTGGGATTTGAACTCAGGACTTCTGGAAGAGCTGTCAGTGCTCTTAACCAGTGAGCCATCTCTCCAGCCCCTATCACTTAGTCTTAAGACTACAAAATTAGGTTGATTATTTAACATAATAGTCATCTAAAATTTAAACTATACATGTGCTTTCTCAAGTCTCACATAAACAATTTTAACTGCTTAAGATGTTAAAAAATTCAATGTAAAGAAAGTACAATTCTTAAAGATAATTTAGGGTTGGACTGCTGCAACAATCACCAGCATTTTCTCGAAGGGTGAAAAGTGAGACATAAGTACAACTATTTTGAAGACAAGAATACGAGAATATACATGTGCTACACGAATGCAAAATATAAGGTCTAAATGATTGAAGCTGGCATTGAAATTGTTATTAAGGAACACAAGTGATTGCTCAAATACTCAAAGCATAGGAGGATCATGGTACACTCATTAAGAATCACTAAAGGAAAGATGGTTATTAAAAACAAGGCTGAAGTAATTTACCCATGGGGGGGGGGAAAGGAAGATGTAGCCTTATTTCATACCAAAAATTAAAATGATTTCCAAATATGTGCTAAATTACCAAATGTACAAAAAATAATTCTTAGAACCTGCAGTTTAGAAATGAAGCTGGGCCCAGCACACACCAGCCAGCACCCAGCCCTGTGCTCAGGCCTGGCCCTGATGAAGAGCTAGAAAATGTAGGTGGATATTTCTCTGAGAAAGGGGAAGGATTCTATAGGTTTTAAGGCCAAAGAAGAAATTATAAAAGGAGAAAAATGTACAGATCTGAACATGTAAAGGGTGAAATGCTTGCTTATCTAAAACTATTACATTAAAAATAAAAAATCTAAGGGCAGTTGGGCAATGGTGGCGCATGACTTTAATCCCAGCACCCAGGAGTCAGAGGCAGGTGGATCTCTATGAGTTTGAGGCCAGCTTGGTCTAGAGAGTGAGTTCTAGGACAGTCAGGACTGCACAGAGAAATCCATGTCTCAAAAAAACTAAGGGGAGGCGGGACCTAATGGCAAACAATAAAAACAGGGAAAATATCATATATGTAGTCACGTTAATGTATAAGCTAACTGAAAATATATAGCCTACTCCCAAATAGGCACAAGCTACCATATAAAAATATATTTAAAATAGGTGTGGTAATAAACATATAAAATTAGCTTTATATAAACAGAAAATAAACTTGTAAAGCCAAACAATGAGAAGCCATTCTCCCATGAAATGACTAGATTTATGTTTTTAAAAATGACAATAGTTAATGCTCTAGTGACATGAAGGGTTTATAATTATATTCCAGGCACTTTGAAAAGTTCACATCTCTTCAGTAATTAACCTAATTTTATCTTATTATTAAAAAATAAATGTTCTTGTGCAAGTATGTATATTAGAGTATATTCTTTATAATAAGAAAGAACTGGAAATCTTTAGTAGCTAGTTAAAAAAAGGGAGAAAGAAAATTAAGTCAACTGTAGCAATGGAATCTTATATAAGCATTCCAAATAACCAGCATTTCTGATGATTATTTAATTAAATTTAAAAAACCAGGGTAAACACTGATATACTTTTGAGAATCAGCCATGCTCTCACATGCACAGAAAAGAAGCATTGGTATGTATTTATTTGTTGACTATGGTGCTGGGCCAATAAGACTGAAGTATAGGGGTAGCTGACCCCTGCCAGGCAGATGATTCCCTGTGTCCTCATTATCAAATTAGCATTCTATTTCAGGTCTAGAAATGGCTGGGCTGTGAACTTCCCTGCTCAGCTGCCTAAAAGATTACTTTTTCTTTAGCAACTGATCACAATTCCAAATTCTCTGCCATTGCATACCTTTCTGGTCAGGTAAACCTAAACCCCACAGCTGTTCATAAAGTGAACTGGGACTAAGGAGGCCTTTGGCATTCTCCTCTGTGATGTACTGCAGTGTGAGTGACAGTACTCCCACCAAGGAGCCCTTCTACCCTCCGTGGCTCTCGCTCCTGCTACCAACTCCCCTTTCCTTTCTCTTGTTCTTCCCAGTGTAAATCAGCTGCTTGGCCTCCTAATGGAAAGGGCTTAAGTAAGTAAGTGGCCCTCACCGGCAGAATGGTCCATCCCCTGTGTCCCTGGCCTAACTCTCCACTTCCTTCTTGCCTGCTAGCATGCCCTGGGATTAAGGCTCATTCCAAGCTTTGGTTTAACAAAACAGCCCAGAGCATCCTGGGGTTAACTCTGGGCTTAGCCTTTCACAGTTCTATGATTAAATTGCATTTTTCAGTGGTTGTGCCTTTAAACTCAAACTCCTTTAAAAAGAAATTTAAGGAGAGCAAAACATAGCAAACAGCCAAGTGCCAATAACATATTTTAGCTGTTTGGGGAATGGGCAGTTTAGAAACCGCAAATTCCCACTTATGCAAGGCTACTTGAGCTACTTCATTGCTTAGTGACAGAAGCCTGGCTCTCAAACATGGTCAGAAATGCACTCTTGTTTTCTTTTCTTATTTCTCTAAAATATTATAGAAGGTCTGGGATAACACAGTAGGATTTGGCTAACTATACAGCTCTAATCAAATAACAAAAATTATTTTCCACTGATAGACTTTTTTAAGACTAAAAGGCAGATCCATGTCCATGTCTTGGTATCTATTACACCAGCTTGGCACACTTAGTCATAATGATGTATACATTCTAAACTTGAGAGGGTCCACATCTGTGACTTCACCATCACAGGCTTTGGTACTCACCTAGTGCCAGGCAGAAGGTTATGTCTTCTTCTTCCCTGGGAAAGTGACTTGAGACAGGAATATGGAGTTCAAGTCTTGTTTTGTAACTGTTTTCCAAAGCCTTGGCTGGCACAAGTCAAAATGGAAAGAACTCCAGAGAGCTTTTGCCTGTGACCTTGAGTCTATTCTGACTATATAAGACTGAACATTGCAACATCAGAGGCTAAGGGTGGATTTTTGATCTCAGGCTCAGCCATAAGAGCTGTATTGGATGGTGGTCTAGTAAGAGCACATGAACTGGAAAACTAACTTATCACCAAAGAATCTGGAGATAAGCAAATGAGTTCAGGCTTCCACAGCCATCTTCTACTTTAGGGGTGGATGAGAACCAATCCGTTTGAAAATAAGTATGTAGGGCTGGAGAGATGGCTCAGAGGTTAAGAGCACTGACTGCTCTTCCAGAGGTCCTGAGTTCAATTCCCAGCAAGCACATGGTGGCTCACAGTCATCTGTAATGCTAAAGTGCACCCATAAAAATAAAATAAATACATCTTAGAGAATAAGTATGTAATCGTAAAACTTTCTAGACATTTCTTTATAAGCAAGGACTGAGAGTTTTGGTGGTAGGCATGTGTAAGATATTGTATTTCCTTGAAGCCAAGGAAACAGCTTTAGAACGAGGTAGCTGATACCCATCTGAAATAGTAGGAGGTAATCACTCATGGATACAGAGGGACAGAATAGCTATTTTGGAAAGCAAAACTATAAACAGGGAACAGACACAAGAGTGTCACAAGCAGAGACCTTTTTAATAACGCCCCTGAAGAAAATGCTTGAATGTGCTTTAGAAATAAAGCTTGCATAAATTCAGCTCACCGTTCCTGAGATACTTAAGGCTGTTAGGCAACCGAGAAGGGTTCTACTGTAAGTACAGAGTGACAGGAAAGGCCCTCATAGTCTGTCTGTGTTTTCTAGAGCAGCTTCACTTAAAACATAATTTCCAAGTTTTTATTTTGCCATATAAAAGATACTAAAAACACACCAAAATCTATTACCTATTATCACTATCACTTTACAAAAGCAGATTTTAAAACCACAAAGAATGTAGGAATGGAATTATTTCAGGAAAAAAAAAGTATTTAAAACTGAGATCTTTATGGAGGTGACGTTAGTACGATCTGGTGAAAAGACCAAATCCACAGAGGGGCACTGGGAATCTTTGTATGCACATGTGTGTGTGCAGAAGCACATGTACAGGTGAGCTTGTGTTTGACTTGAGTGTGATCAGAGGACGATCCTGGTGCTACTCCTCAAGAGCCACTAATCTTTCTGTCTGAGATAAGATTTCATACTAGTACCCAGGGCTTACTGATTCAGCTACATTGGCTGGCTAGGACACACCAGATCCATCTGTTTCGGTTCCCTAGGATGGGGATAATAAGTTTGTACCACCATGCCTGTATTATTATTATTTTTTACATAGGTTCAGGGTTTGAACCTAGGCCCCCAAGCTTGCAATGGACTCTATCAATTGAACTATCTCTCCAGCCGGGGGAATGTCTTTGATAAAAGCACATGGGGATTCCAATAGGGGGAGAGAAAGAGTGTAACTTACAGGTGAAAAGTCACCACAAGTATATTAGAGTGAGTTTCAAAATGCTGGATAATGACAGGGTTTCCAAAACTTCAATCATATAAATGGTCACCATGTCACAGCTGCATCCCATGTATACAATTTAGTCAATACTTTGTTGAAATTAAACAATTTGGGTACTTTAAATACATTTATTTAAAATAAAAGTTTTCTATGAATATCATAAGTCAAAAGCCATGAAATCAAGCTGACCCTGAAAGCACCTGAGCCCCTTTCTACTTGCTGGCCCCACTGTTGACATCAACTCTATTGAAAAGGAGGCCATCAAATATCAAAGATTCAAATCCTACCAGCACCAGAATGAAATCTGATTTAACCTGAAGAATGGAGAGAAATGAAAGACACCTTTCTTTCCATAAAACATTTTAATCCATATCTAAAATGATTGTAACAACTCATAGTGTGGTCAGCAGTCGGTGGAATCAGGGACACCCCCTGCTTACTTAGAAACTAGGAGTGCTGCTGAAAACAACCTTCCTGAACCTAAATTCTGAACTCTGAATGGACTAAATGGTGATCTAGAACAAGCCTCTCTGCTAAGGTTTTCATCTCTAAAACAAGAATAACAACAGAATCCAATGAAAATCCAATGGATATATGTGATTATTACAACAATCAATAGCATAAATCAAATTATTCTTATTATCTCCCATTTTAGAAACACTATGTCAAGGCTTGGTCTAGGCTATGCTAGGCTCTTTCAGGCATACAGCTGCAGAGAACATCTTTAGAAAAAGCATATTGCTCTAGAATGACAACAAGCATTTTGCTCAAATTAAAACAGAACAACACGTTACACATACATTTAAAGTAACTTACTGTGAACTTTACTTTTAAGTTTCTGCCATGCCTCATGTACCTGATAAATAAATCTAAATTATATAGTTTTGTCTTTAAATAAGGCACAGCACATGGCACATTTGACATACAAAAAAACCTCATACCACAGATCAGAATCTTAGCTTTAAGTTGATACTTAGGCAAACAAGGCTATTAACTTTTTAATTATGCAATCAATATCTTGTCTATTTAGAGTAAACAACAGAATTAACATAGGATTTAATCCTCAGAGTGACTACATGTGTTAAATTTGAATTCATATTATGAAATACAGTAAAAGAGTCGGCCATCAATAAATCATTGAATAAAATGCCAACATCAAAAAGCATGAGTTCTAGGGGCTCCTAAGATGGATTAGTTGGTCCTGAACAAGAAAGACTTATATTAACATATCCTAAGCTGTTGCCTTTCATGTATCTCATCCCTTTTGTCCCTGGAACTATTTTTAGTACAGCAAGAACAAAGGAGTTGCCAAGGCAGTCCAGTAGGAAGCGAGGGTATTAATTCAGTAGGACTTGGTCAAGGTTAGGGCAGGAGACAGCAGGCAAATACATATTTGCCTCATTAAACTCCAAGACAAGGTTGTGGGAATTTATAGCACTTTCTAGGTCATTTTGAGGGGCTACCTTGATGGCGGTCTCATTCAGAAGGTTCTGGATTATAAAACTGTCTTCCTCAGCCAGTTTCTCCATCTCTCTAGCATGCTTCTTGGCAGTATCTCCCCTTCCTGTGCTCATGGCTAACTCTTCTTCCAGCATCTCGTTCACTTCAGCTCTCTCTTCGTTTTGAAGTCTGCTTTTGCAAGTCCAGATTGTTTTGTTTCTTCTAGGAGTAGATGATGTGACCATCCTTGCTTGCTCTTTCTGCAAGTCCCTCAACTTTTCTATTGAAATGAATACCCATCATTAACTCTGCTTCCTTAAATATGTTACCTGTCCTTTCCTGCTTTTCTTCTTTCTCTCACCGAGTCGCCAGTACTTTTTCAAGTAATTCCCTCACTCTAATTCCATTATGCCTATGAATGACAAAATGACCAGATCCTGAAGTAAATTATATTCTGTTGCCGTGTAGGCCACATTTTCTCATTTTCTTTGTGCCATTCTCTAAGGACTTTTTTCTTCCAGAGGCTGAATATTTTAGGATTCCAAAAGGGAAGAATAAGTTCCAGTGTAACACAGTTCATTTTTTTCTCTGACTTGTCAACGTGTTGCACCTAGACTAGGTACCTAAGCAAAAGGAGTGTCCCACTCTACGCTTAACCATTAGCAGTGTGTGGCTGTTGGAATGAGAAATACCTTTATAGGCTTTTGTATCTGGACACTTGGTAACTGTTTGATGGTGCCGTTTGGAACCGCAAAGAGGTGAAACCTCGTTGGAAGAAGCATGTGACCTGGAGAGTTTACTTTGCTTCTAGTTCCCTCTCTCTCTGCTTCCTGTGTGTGGTGAATACAGATGTGATCGCTCAGTTCCCTGTGCCTCCTTGCCATGCTTCACCGTTATGGACCTCTATGGATCTGCAAGCTTAAAAAATTCCTCTTTTCTATAAGTCACTTTTGGTCATAGTGTTTTATCATGGTAGAAAAAAAAAAAGGAACTACTACACAGAGGCTCTAGCCTTTAATAAGTTATATAACTACTTATAAATGGTTTCTAAGCCGGGCAGTGGTGGCGCACATCTTTACTCCCAGCACTTGGGAGGTAGAGGCAGGCAGATTTCTGAGTTCGAGGCCAGCCTGGTCTACAGAGTGAGTTCCAGGACAGCCAGGGCTACACAGAGAAACCCTGTCTTGAAAAAAAAAAAAAACGAAAAAAAAAAAAAAAACCAAACAAACAAAAGGATAAATGGTTTCTAAATCCTGGGGTTAGTTAGTTGACTCTTCAGATTTGTCCTGTTATTTCAGTGATCTGAATTGAAAGTAAAATATATTTTTGAAATGTCAAATGACAAATCAGCAGATACACTTACAAAGAAGCTTCAACACAGGGTGTCTGTCAGATACTGTACCTGACATCAGGGCTGTGAGTAAATAGAGTAGGGCCTGGCCTCCTGTTTCCTACAGTTGACATAAGTCAAGGTAAAATCATCCTACTGAGAAGGTAGGCCTAATTCATCAGGCTCTCCTGTTAACAAAAGCTATTCAGTATTGAGTTTTGATATACATTTAAGAGTGGACAGAAGGAGGTTTCTCAAACACACACATGCACACATGAACCCAACCCAAAAGATAATGAGAATCATCTGTTCTGCTCTCATGTACAAACCTATAATTTATGGAAAGACGGGGGGGGGGGGGGGAAGTCCCTTAGGAAGCATAGCCAAGTTCTGTGGTGAAAAATTCAACTGTACTCATAGCTCAGACTGGAAGAGGTGGGGGTGGAAGCCACAGGAAAAATAACACGTCTGGGGCAGTCAGTTCTCCCTTCTCTTGGGTTCCAAAGCCATTTGGGGCCAAGCTGCCTTCTTGCCTTCCTCCCTCCACCCCAACCTTTATCTATCCCCAGGCCATTACTTTTTCTTCTTTTTAGGGCAACTTACACCAGTTAGTTGGACAGCAATCTTGTCTCAAACAAACAAGAACTGAAGTTTGGTATAGTGCTCACAATTCTTACCTAAGGTGATTTCAGGAGAATACATCATAGGGCATCCTATAAAATATGTAGATACAATCAAGTAAGAATGTATCTGAAGTAAGTAAAAATAAAATGGAGTTACCAAAAATTTCCAAATTTTGGAAAGGAGATCACTTATTTAAATACATGATAACGCAAATGATAATTTACATATCCATATTTGTATACACCAACATATAGAATAACTTGTCACTGAGAACACACTGAGTTCTGATAACAGAAAAAACAATCCCTGATTTAAGGGCACAGTGCTGTTAGCAATGCCACTTCACTGAATATCTTTTTTCTTTTTCTGGTGCTAGGGATCAAACTCAGGATCAAGAATGCTAGGCAGTCATAGACACACACTTGACCGCTGAGCTATGTGCCCCCTGGCCCTTGGTCTCTTGAGGTGAGGTCTTAATTTATAATCCAAGCTGTTCTAGAACTTTTTCATCTCCCGGGATCTCTCCAAATGCCTGATCTTCCTGCCTAAGCTTCCTGAGTCCTGAGACTGTAGGTGTGTGTTATTATGTCTTGCTCACACTGTTGGATTTTTAGTTCTGCTTTGCTTTTTTGCTTATTTTCTACTGGGTCAACACTGCTTCATACTAGTGTTTCTAAAGGGAAAGTGTGCTGCAGGAGACCAACTGTTGCTTCCACTAAGCGTCCCTGTGGAAGTACCAATGGTTTCTGTTGGGCCATATGAAAGCATTTTTATAATATTTAACTATTTACTAACATATAGCAATAAAAATTCAATTCTTATCAGTCATGTGGAGTAAATTATTATCCATGTCAGAGACAGAAATATGGGGGATGTAATCTAGAAAAGACTGGAGTTGTGCTGGAAAGGGGGTATAGTGTAAATATCAAACCATGTACCTAGAGATCTCTGGTGTAATGTTTCAGACAATGTCTAGAGTCCATTAGTATGTCCTTGTTGTTCACAGACAGTTTAACTGGTGACCAGAACAAGAAACATAAGCAAAGAAAGAAACCATGGTCAGATGGGCTCTGATGAAGGAACATTACAGTGCTACAGGCCAAGAGGTCGTTTTTTCACATCTCAGAGGGGACTTCCATGAACAACACTAAGGGCATTCTCTGTATTGCTAAACATTTCACTCAGCACCACACACACAGGCACATCACTTAAACTCACACCCTGGTGAGGTAGGATTTATGGGAAGGAAAATGAACTGTAGCAAGTTTAAGCATACTTAGGCTTACAGGTTGGCTGAGGGGCACAGCTGACATTCTCATGCTGTTCAATTTCAGAAGCTATGACCTCAGCAACCTTGCTAAAGTGCCCCTCAGCAGTCATGCTGAAGCAAGCCCACACACCAGGGTTATTTAAAGATTTACTTGAAAGCCAACTATTTACTTGAACTCAGAACCAAGTAGTACTAAAGAGAATACAGAGATTAATGACAGTGTTCCACTCACAAATACACAATAGCATAGCTGGAAAGAACGAATGGCCCCTTCTGAGTTCATTTCCATCTCTGCTTTCTTCCTGGAGTGACTCATTCTACTCTGTATTTTTTGGGCATTTCCTTCTGCCCAAGCATTATTCACAGTAGCATAACCAGGAATGGCAAGAGAAAGACTTGAATTCTAGGCTGACCCTTTCACTTACAGACTGTTTTAAAAGAACTGGGTAACTTAGATGACATTTTCTTCTGGGAAGCCCTAACAGGAGCTTTGCCAAGAACCATCAAATTAAGGCTGGCATGATAGTACTTGCCTTTAGTTTTGGCACTTGAGAGGCAGAGTCAGGTGGATCTCTGTGAGTTCCAGGCCAGCCAGGTATACATAGTGATTTCCAGGACATCCAAGGACACAGAGTGTGACACTGCATCTGCCCATATACACAAAAAGAACCAGCAGGTTGTACCCTCTACATTTTTGCCCTGTGACCTAAAGACCCTGCTAGGTATGAGGGGCTAGTGTGCCTTTCTTCAGCACATCTTTTTTTTTTTTTTTTTTTTTCAGCACATCTTCATTTCAACCATTTTACGTGTCCTAATTAGTTTTGGTTAGTGACTACACCAGTTTTCTTTCTATACAGCTTCTCTCTTGCTATTTCCAAGTGACAAAAGCTGGTTTTCCCAGCTAACAACTGCTGGCCATGGTTATTTCTTGGAGACTTCAACTTCTGTCCTCGTCTGAGATGACTTCAGCCCTGTGGTCCCCCTTCCCTCACTACCCTTGATGGACTGAAAAGCTAGCTCTGAGGTCTGAAATTTCCCTGCCTCCTTCAGCCTAGGAAGCTGAATCAACGTCTCTGTCCACCCTCTCATTATCCCATTCCATCCACCCCACTGCCATCAACAGGGTGGAGACTCACTGCTTAAAGTGTGCTGAGGGGAAAGCCAGAAGCAAGAAACTAGAATAACTTGCTTCTGCTAACAAAACAAACCAGAAAACACAGTGGGGCCAAGACCTCACATTCACTGCGTTCCAAATCCTTCCTTATCCCAAGGAGACAGACTGCCTGCCTCTCTAGTCTAAGCTCAGGCAGTGTGGCTTAAGCAAACTCACAGAAGGAATTCAAACCTCAAGATCCATTTTCAGCTTTCCCCAGCTACCCCTATGCCTTCATACCCTTATTCCATCTTGCCCAGGCAGATATGAAAGCCTAAGTAAAGACCACTGTGTGTCTTACTGTACAAGCACATGGATGCCCCTGTGAGCTAACTCCTGGCTGCACTTCTCATTCCACAGAGACAGAGGAAGCAACAGCCAGTTTTGGGTGGGGGTAGGGGGTGTTATCTCTATATTAAATTAAACTCAGATTTGCTTAGGACTCTAGCCAACTTATGCCACAACTATTTTGGCCCCTCTTGCCACCCCAAAGCTTTTGTGGCCAAATGTATCATTGTGCTGCTGTTTGACTCTGTGTGCCAGCAGGACTCTGGGCCAGTGCCAAGTAACACCCTTCCCTTTTCATATTTGGGGATAGAAGGGGAGAGCTGCTAATTCCTTTTGTGACCACCAACTCAGAGCCAAGTGACCAACAATTTGGTAAATTATATACACACCTAAAATGTCAGCTGCATCAGAGATTTTGCTTTTGGTCCCTCCAGAAGGAACCTTTAGGCTGTCGGCAATTCTCGAAGAGTTGTGTTTTCTAACCACATTCTGTGGGAGGGGTGCTAGCTGAACTCTAGACATATGCCAGTGACTCCCACCAACTCAAGGGGAGGGAATTAAAGAGCAGTCAGTTAAAAATGTACACACAGGGAGCAAGGGGTGGAAACCCTGACATAAGTTGTAAATACAGAATGTGACAACCCCAAACTTTTGAAAAATAAGAACTTGAAGCTTCTTAAATACATAGAATTAGTCTGTTTTCCTTGTAAACCACAATATATTTAGTAAGTGACTCAGGTGCTTTGTTCTAGAATTGCTGGTTTTTATTGGTACAGACAGAATGAGAATATCTGATCACAACAGCACTATTTACAACTGACCTATAAATAATACTGGGGCTTAAGGCCTATTTAGGGGAACTGGGGCAGGAAAGTGGTCCTGATCAATAGGATCACAATGTGCCCAGAGTCTCCTTGAACACTGAGTAGAGGCTGGCACTCTCTAGCTAGTGAGGGGTGTGTAAGCCTAGTTCTATCTCCCTTTGACCCATTGTTTCTGTCCGCGCCCAGGGAAAGGCTGAGGGAACTCCAGCCTGGCTGAGGAGGTCTTTGTTTCTTTAGCAAGAGGATCTTGGTAGCAGTTTGTTACTACAAAGGAAAAGGTTTGGTGCTAGAAAGAAACAGTTGAACATGGTGGTTCCCATTTCTACAACTCAAAAGGGACTCTTTCAACTGCCGGGGTGAATTATGAAGCTGACAGTAGCCATTCTTTATGTTTTGAAACATTTGAAATATTTCACATAAGACTGAGAATAATGTAAAGTGTTGGCTAGAGCAGGAGAGCGTGAGTCTGAATTCCAGCTCCTCCATGCCAGCAGGATGGCCTTGCGTAAGTTCAGCTCATTGGTAAAGCACGGATAATCACAGTACCTATCTCAAAGGGCTCTTCTGAGGATCAAATGAGATAATCCATGTAGATTTAGAACAGAGACTGGCCTAAAGTCAGTCCTCTAACATAAAAGTAAATGGCATTTGTTGAGCACACAATAAAGAGGAGCTGTTAGTAATCTAATTGTTTAGTACAGCCTTCTCGTTTTACACACAAAGATTTTAAGCACCAGAGATCTTCCATGACTTGGTAAAGGATAAACTGTCACTGTCCTTGTGGGTCATGGGGTTTTGGGACTCTCTTTCTGTTCTCTTATGACCAACTATGAAAGGAAAATTAAATGAACAGGCCCTTTGCCTTCAGTAGGACTGTATCTTAGCAACTCAGGGTATGAGAAGGCCGAGAATGCTGGCTTCTCTGGCTCCTGCCTCTTGCTGCATGATCATTGACTTGTCCCTGAAGGCAGCAGGCAGGGAAGGTGAAACTATGAGCAGTAGTTTTATTACCTCCAACTGCCTTACCTACTTTCTCCCTGTCCCCTTGACCTCTGATCCACTCGGGAGTCCTGTCACTATCTTCTTGCTCTCCTGTATTCTCCAGTCTTAAAATCTTACCCCATTGCTTCAATGTCCCTTATATCACAAGTTCCTAAGAAGCCCATCTCTTACACACCAGAGCTGCAAGTGGCCTCTGGCTCCTTGCTTTTAACCCCAGGAAAATGCCTACTCCTTCACTAGTTAACTGCACCAGATGTCATATTATTTTAATAGCCTATGTTTGAGTGTTGGACATTAGTTTAACTGCCATTGGATTGGGGGGGTATAAATAGGACTTATTTTTAAGGAGTATATAAAGTTGCCACAGTCTTGTGTCATTTAAACATTTCAGTCACCAATGCATGAAATGTACAATGGCAGCCCTGTAAGATCCTAGCTCCCAGTGAGCTAGCCATCCTAGTTTGTACAAGGACTCTGCATTTGCATGAGGAAAGTGATACATATCTCAGAACATATCACCTCAGTTACACAGATATCTATCTCCAGTTTAAGCAATATAGGACAGTATAACATGCACATTAAAGACAGTCCATTGTAGTTGATATTGATAATAAACAACTGTTACTCATTTGTATATTACTCTATCATTTTTAATCATTAGAATGATTTTTACTTTAGAGGGGGAAAAGGGTTTCCTGTAAGAGTATGCTGTGTCCTGTCAGCCTCAGCATCTTTTGATGTTGCTATGAGGCCACATGCTGGTTGACCTGTACCAAACAGGTTTGTCTAGGTATCCTCTATGATGTTTACAGCAATGGCCTGCTTAACAATGAAATGCATTTCTCAGAGCCTGTTTGATACAGGATGTAAGATTATCTACTTACTGAATGTGTTCTTTTTTCTTTTCTTTTTTTTTTGTTTTTTTGAGACAGGGTTTCTCTGTGTAGCCCTGGCTGTCCTGGAACTCACTCTGTAGACCAGGCTAGCTTTGAACTTAGAAATCCACCTGCCTCTGCCTCCCAAGTGCTGGGATCAAAGGCGTGCGCCACCACCACCTGGCTCTGAATGTGTTCTTACAAGCTGTCCTTCAGACTGTATTTGTAACAATACTTGAAATTGCTGCTTATTGACAAAAAGCTAAAGCAGCTGACTTCTGGCACATGGAAGTCTTGCCATTTGCTCCTTAGAGTCAACAGTGTTTCCCTGACATTCAGGGGTCTGGCTCTTTAGCTCACTGCTGCAGCTGGCTGTTCTGTGCAACCTGGCTTCGAAGCCCTAGAGACAGATGCATGTGAGGTGGCTTCCCCATTTCAGTAACTTCTCCAGAAGCTTAAAACCAGGCCCTGGGAGCTGGAAGCGGCTCTGTGTAGCTCAACATTTCACTAGGACACGCAGGAACCGGGAATAAACATAAAAAAGTTCCTGTCCAAGATGTGTCTAGCGATCCTTGGCTTGGGAAGAAATTCCGTGTAAAACTGAGGCTGGAAAAGGGAGGAGGTGATTCTAAAAGAGATGTACTGAATAAAGTTGTCACACTCAGATATCATATATCTTTAACAGAGGTTAACAGGGTTCAAAATAATCCCTACCAGTAAGTTAAGTTAAAGAGACAGGAGAGAGAAGGAAAGGGAGAACGAGAGAGGGAGAGAGAGAGAGAGAGAGAGAGAGAGAGAGAGAGAGAGAGAGACAGATTCAGCTTTTACAGAGGGACAAGAAATGGCAAGGAAGGGGCTATATCCAGAGATAAGCCTTGTTTCCACTTCTGACTAAGACTTAATGGAACCATGCATTCAGGGAGATGTATGGAATTTAAACACAATTCAGCATGGAGAAATTCTAAGCCTAAAGGCCCTTCAGGCCAGCTCCTTTCCACCTCAGTGTTAAAGGAAGCTAGAAAGCCAATTACATTCACAGCAGGGCCGCTCCCCTACTGCAAGACAAGAATGTACCACAAATTCTATGTGCGCTTTACAAGCTAGTAAAACTGTAATTGCAGGTGGGAAGAGACAAGGTTGCCTTTTGTTTCTGCCAACATCTCGGGCTGCTGAGCTTCTCTTACAGCAGCAGAAACAGTATGGTCTTGGTGGTTTTCCGTGAGTACAAAAATGTGTCTTCTATAATTCTATAAAAAGCTGCTTTTTGTGATGATTGAAAAAAAAATACCTGTGCATAAGCTACAAAAGGGGTATTCATCCTTCCGAGAAATGGGTGTGGAGGATGCTCACCTTTCTTAGCAAACACAAACTCACCTTTGGCATAAGCTCTGAAGACCATTTTGTAGAGAAGAGGCAAGCTGATAGCAAGGTCACAGTACCAAAATCACTCTGGTGATATGCAAAGGAAGTGTATCATCTTAAAGGATGGCCACTCTCCTTGTTCATTTCCTTGTGGGCCCACATGGAAGTCTGGTATAGGACCATGCTGGAAGCAGGGGGTGTGTGCATACCAGAGTTTTTCTACCAATGTGTCACTCCATATGGTGAGGCAGCAGAGATTACCCTGGGCTCTTCTGATTAACATCCCCTAGAGTTTGATGGGCAGAACTGAGATGCAGCAACACAGCTTCTGCAGTGATGGTTGCAATCGAGCGTCTACAGATGGGTGTCTCAGGGACACTGAAGGAAGGTCCAGAGAGCCACTGAGGAGTCAAGGCTCCCTCAGCACACAAGTGCTGTTATGTACAGCATGAATAAAGAGCACATCTTCCAAAGCCTTGTTTGTTAGGCAGACTGTATCATCCTACCACTGAGCTTTGAAACTTCCTTTCAGAGTGAGTAGCATCTTCCCCATTTCAGAGATAAAGTTCCTTTGGCACAATGGAAGTTCCTTGACCAAGGCCCTTTGACCAAGGTGTATCTAGGTGAAAGGGCATTTGAATATGGTCAGTGAACTCCAAAATGTGAGGGAGGAAGCACTGTGGTACCCAGCCCCCATCCGATGCCCAATAGTGGTTATCATTACCCTTTTGGAGACCTTTGCTCTAGGCAGAAACTTCATCCCTCATACTGGTGTGTTGGTCTCCTAAAAGCTCCTGACGGCCAACTACAGTTTGGTTTCTATTTAATTTTCTACCTCACAGAGCAATACCAGGGACAGAGAGGCTGCTGATACCTTTTCAATACGATTTATTAACTTCAGCTATCTGGACTGTGGAGCTTTCTTACTGCCACCTGACCTGTGTCTTCAGCCTTCCTAATGTTTGCACTGCTGCCCTGACCTTGCAGAGTGACCTGGAATAGCTTTCCTATTTCCTTGTGTGTGTCCACTTCAGAGCCAGGCTGTCAGCCTGGGCAAGCCTGTCAATTAGTATCTCAAGGGTTTGGGATGGAGTCTGCAGCCCATTGAAGAGCACAATCTTACACTAACCTCCAAATTCCTTCTCTTAATTGAGCATTCATTAGTTTGCAGGAACAAAGGCAGGCATTCTCTATTATAAAGCAGAGGTCAAAACTGGTGGCTGTGTTTTGTTTGGCCTGCAGAGTGTTTAAATATTGAGAAATTTCACATAAAATACGGATTTCCGGCTTCTCTCAGAAACTGGACAGAGCTGGTGACTCTAGGGGCTACTGAATAATAGCTGTTCCCTCAGAGATGCTCTCAGGTTCACTGTCCCAACCTGAAGGCTCACTTCTGGCCACTTCAGTTAGACTCCACTGTCAGAGTCTCTGCAGGAATCCCAGCCAATGTAGCTCTGTTCTAAATCTGTATTTCTCTCCTTTACAATGCTGATCAGACTTGTGAGGCTGCCACTCTGAATGGCTGTCACGTTAGCATGCACTTGGTATCCTGGGGCATCGGTGGTACTAAGGGGGCTTTCTACCCAGTTCCTGGCATTTGTCATGAGTGCTTGGTACACGTAAGTCTTTAGCCACTTTTTTCTGTGTAGGTGAATACATGAATGACTCTCAGGAATACATCATTCTGTGACAAGAAACCCATTCGGCAGCTGATGCTGGGCTTAGGAATGTTTCAGTAGCTTGTGTACTACCACTGCTGCCACCTATACCTTCTGCTACAAAGATCACCCCCACTGTCACAACTGATCCCTAATCTTACTTAAGATCCCAGGAGCAAATGCATTCATGCTTTACTGAGACTTAATGAGAAGTTAAAAACCAAACAGCAATGAGAAAAGCTGCCCTTGTCGGCCTTCTCATTTTCCCTCAGAAGACAGATGTACTCCTGCTGAAAGCAGCAAGCTGTGAGTACAGACTGAATTATAAGCCAGGATCACAGGCAGACAACAGTGTCAGCTAGGACAGTGTGCTAAGTGGCTTATAGGGTTGCCGTACTTCCTAGTTCCTCAGAATACTGCAAGTGAATAAACTCTGTAAAGGGCCAGACTTCCTGAGGCCTTCAGTACCTGATTAGAGAGTGCCTTCTGTACTTTTCTGGTGTCCTTGAAGGCCAGGTGAAAACATGCTTGGAGGCTGGCATTTGGTACCAAGGGGTAAAATCCTACGGACACCACCAGGGTGACTGTACCAGGAAGAGCCACTAGTCCCTCCCTGAGAATGAGCCCCTCAGTTGTTCCACGACCCATACATAACATTTCTGGGCTATTTGTGCTTAATACACATTTGTTGAAGGAATGAATGCATACAGAGGAAATGCCCAGCCAGGGGTCTGGGAACAGAAAACTGGGCTCATGCTTCTGATGCACAAGTAGAAAGTGAAGATAACAAACCCCACTCTTTGCAGCCCTGGGCACACTGGAATCTTTTATTCCTGAGAGGAATGCCACCATTGAACTCATTCTGTGAATGTTTACTGAGACAATTGCCCAAATAATCCTTATGCACTAAATGGAGTATTCTTCAGGACTGTCATAGTTTGTGATAATTTTTCCTTCTGCCTTTAGTGATGGGAATATTATAACTCATGTCATAGAGGGCTATGAGGTTTCCAAACCAAAGAGCCCCTTCCCATCCCCGTGTGCCTGGTCCGCATCGACAGGCCCTGAATCTGAGTTATAATCTGCCCCTAGGAGGCCTTCCCTGACAGCCAAATTATGGGGAGGTTCCAATTACTATTGCTGCATAGCAAATTACCCTCAAGCTAGTGGCATAAAACAGTCATGTTATTATGCCCACAGTCTACAGATCATGAGGGACAAGGCAGAGGTGGTTTACTCTGTTCTAAACTACTTGCACACTCATTTATACCTTCAGCTAACAGGACATGAAGGTCAAGACTGGAGTTTTCCTTCATATACCCAGTGGTAGACAGTGGCTGCCAATTCAGGCTCAGCTGGATGTCAGCCACAGTGACTACATGTGGTCCTTCCATGGAGTACCTTATAACATGATGGCTCCTGCCAAGTCTGAGGCTATACTACCTTTTTAATACCTTGGCCTTGAAAAATCACATAGAAAAACTTTCAGTGCCATAGCCACCCAGCCAGATCCAGGGAAAGGAAGCCCCACCTCTCAATGGGAGTAGGTTATTGACAGGTAAGAAAGCCCCAGGGGACAGAAGGTAGTGTTCATCCCCCTTTACAATCTGCCACACCAGGCTGGGTGTGTTTCTCAGTCATTCTGTACTCAAATACACTGACACAAAAGGAGGGAAGCATGCCTGATTCTTCTGGCATCCATGGGCACTTTTACATGTGGCATACACTCCAACATACACACAGATTTCAAAAGGGCCAGAGCTGGCAAGACAGCTCAGTGGGTAGGAGGGCTTTTCTGAAGCCTGATGGACTTTGGTACTGGAGCCCACACAGGAAAAGAAGAGGGCTAACCTCCATAAGCTGCCCCCTGACCTCCACACACACTGTAGCAATACGCTACAGAAGTAAAGAAGAATATTAGAAATTAAAGGTAACCATATATATGTCACAAAGTACTTTAGGGGATTAAATGTAAGGGCTGCACAGATGTGAGGTGGTATTATTAAGGAGCAGGGTAGTTTATAATATGCTTATATATACTTTACAATGTGAAAAGAGAGGGCTGGGGAGGTGGTAAGTAAAGTGTTTGCTTTGCGTGAATGCAAAAGGCCTGGGTTCCGTCCTCAGAGGCCACATAAAAAGGCTGGTTGTGGTGGTATGACTTGTAACACAAGCACCACAGAAGTAGACACAGACAGGTCCCTGGGCTTGGTGACCAGCCAGTCTAGCCTACATGGGGAACCCTAGGCTACCAGTGAGAGACCTTATCAAAAAACATGAAAGAAAAACAAAGAAAACAAACAAACCACTAAAACTGGACAGTACCTGAGAAATGACACTGGAGGTTGTTTTCTGGTTTATATGTGCACATACATGAAGACACATGAACATACACAAACAAATGAAAGAGAAAAATGGAGTCTGATTCTTCTCTTTGGTTTGCTAATAGCCCGCATCACTGGAACATGTGTTAGCAATTCTGTTTTAACCATCAGAATATGGCAGAACTGACAGCAACTGGACTTCCAAAGCTGGGCCACACAGAAAGAATAACATCATCTACCTCTTACTCTCTCAAACCATTCTCAGGCCAGCTATCATATCATGAGGACTCCTTAGGCATCCTATAGTGTGGACTATGTGGGCTAAGACAAGAGGCCTCCCACTAACAGTCAGCCCCATCTGCCAGCTGTGGGAGTAGCTGACACTGCTCCAGCTGGTGACCACAAGCCTCACCCTGTGTACTCCTTGCAACCTCAGCTCTACTGAACTTCTCAGGAATTCCTGGCCCATAACAACCCTGAGAGACAATTCCTGTTCACTCTTGTGTTAAATTGTATGTTTGGGGTAATCTGTTGTATAGTAATAGACAATGAATACACAGAAATACTCCCTACTAACCGAATATAGCATGAGGGGCTCTGCGGCCTCTCTGCTCATGTTCCTGGTGACACCTTTTGTGTGAGGTGTCAGGCTGGGCAGTCAGGCTATGGATAGCTCAATAATACTACTGGCAGCAAGTGTTCTTTGGAAATAGTCCTTAATGAGTCCATATTATGACGGATTTTATATAAATGGGAAACAACACAAAAATCGCCACTAATACAGAGATGATTGAAAATAAGTAGGAGCCAAGGGTCCCAGGAAAGTGACTTCAATACTGACTGGCCGCCTTCCCATTCTGTAGCTGCATCCTCAGGCATTAATGGTGCTTGTGCTGAAGGGGCTTATGGGTAGCTTCTGGACCACAAGTTGAGCTCTCTTCATCTGGGTAATGGGAGTTTCTATCCAAATTCATACAAAGTCATCATTCTGAGCTGGTTTTTAAAAAATTTTTATTAACTCTGTACTTAGATGTTAACATTTTTTCTGCTACAATCCTGTTTCAGCTACAATCTCCCCACTACTTTAATGCATCTGTGAACCACACTATAGGTGGGCATGTGCTAGGACTAACCAGCTAGCATAAAGCACAATCTTCACCACTACCTTCTTATTTACTTGCTTTATTCCCTTTAGCTAATGGTTCCTATCAACAAATCACACACACACACACACACACACACACACACACACACACACAAAGAACTAAACTGAACTGAACTATACTAAACCAAACCTAAATTCAAAAAATGCAGTCATTTTGGTCAGTGAGAAGCACAGACTGAAGGCTTCTGTGCTTCTGTTCTGGATCTAGGACTTGTACATGGTACTTACCATTCTGTCCCTTCCGCTTCCACCCAGGATCATAACAGCCTGGAGTCTGAGAAGGAGGCATGAATTGTCCAGCACCTACTCAAGAAACACCTGCTCTCTTGAGACTGCCAAGCAACAGGGCCTTTAAAGAGTAACATTCAATCCCTTCCCACCATCTCAGAAAAAAGCCTTTGAGGAAAGAAGGCACATTCATTTTCTAAATATTCATTTGCTTAAAAAGCATTTTCCTAAATACCTTCTGTTTCCCCCTAGTTCATTAATTGTGTAGAACAGCCATGTAGAGCAGTTAACAGCTTTACTGATGTCTTAATGACAGCTCACTCCTGCCATGTCCCAGAGTGTGTCCAGGGCTCTCTAAGGCGCAGTAGCTACAGCAGACCCGTGCACTGGCTAGGGAGCAGCACAGGCGAGCTGTCACGCTTTGTGTTTCTGCTTGTTAAATCTCAATGCTCCTAATTAGTTATTCTGCCCCATAATGCCTGGGTGGACAATGGTGCAGGGATCAGGGCTGCTGAGGCTATGAATACAAGTTCCTCAGCCTCCTGAGGCTTGGGGACTGGTGACTTGGTTGTGGGCACTGAAGCACTGTGTTCCTGCTGGCTGAGGACTCAGTGACATCAACCCACACGTGAATAAAGGTCATCACCTGTTAGTGGTTTGGCAGAAGGGCAGCTGCCCTGAGTGCCCACTTAGGTCTTTCCTTTGTCTACTGCCTCTGAGAAGAGTGCCCACAGAGAACAACACTGTGAGTCTGTTTGCTTGGTTGGGGGGCAGGGCACACAAAGTGATTCACCAAATATCCTTGAAGAATTCAGCAGAACATATCTTCAAAGACTGGCCTTGAACTGCCTTGGACATGGCCTTTTTGTGAACTTACTAGCTACAGCTCTAGGGAGCCTCTGAAGTGGACCACCAGATACATTGTTCCTGTACAACACTTCTGACAGACATTTATGTCACAGTGATGAATAGGGCAACTCTGCAAAATCTCAGCTGAGAAGTTTGCCATACAGGGACGTTTAGTCACTATTCAGAAAGACTGAAAAAATTAGCTAGGCTTGGTAGTGCATGCCTGCAATCCCAGCACTCTGGAGGTTAAAGCAATATGCCTGGGTGGCATAGCAAGACCTGTCTAAAATACAAACAAAAAGTGGGCAACATTAAACACCTCACAATTATCTTGATAGTCAAAAGCAGAGATTAGGGGGCTGAAGAGATGGCTCAGGGAGTAAGCACGCTTGCTATGAAAGGACCGGCTCTGAAAGGCTCAGCGTTAGCCAGCCTAGCCTGAATGGCAAGGTGCAGGGTTAGTGAGAGAACCAGGTGGAAATGGATAGAGGCAGACACCTGACATAATCTTCTGGAATATGTATGCACGTACGTGAGCATGTGTGTACGTAGCCACTCCCCCCACATGCATCCCTTCCTTCCTGTCTATCCAGCCACAGATTCACTGAATATGCACATGTGGTGTGAGATGTCAGCTGTGACTGTTCTAGGACACTCTGGAGAGGTACTGCATTTGGCTGCAGCTCGGTCTTTTCATGACCTCAGGTCTTCAGCCCACTGCCCCTTTCTTTGGCACCCTTCCCATTCACAACTCTATTTTAAATTCTCAACGTTTCTATCTCCATTCTTCACTAAGAGCAATCTATTGAGCCAGGTGGTGGCACACAGCTATGGTCTCAGCACTTGAGAGGCAGAGGCAGAGGCAGGGGAATCTTTGCGTTATAACTGGTCTGGCCAGCCAACCAGAGTGAGTTCTAGAACAGCATGGTTACAGAGAGAAACTCTGCCTCGAAACACTACAAAAAAAAAAAAAAAAAAAAAAGTAATCTATTGAAATGTCTGAAATATTTCTTCCCGAAATAACATGCTGTTTTCAATGTGTTAGTACCATAAATGAATGCATGGTAGCATAATTATTAATTTTTCTCACTATAATTTAAAAGTAAGTTCCATTTTATAAAATTTGGAATTCAGGTAAAGTAGATCATGAAGAAAAGGTCCCTTAAATTGTCCCATGAGAAAGGTTTGTGAGGGGTGAGATGCTGGGCAGAGGGAATGGGCGAGGAAGGGCTACACTATCCCACTCCCTCACCTGGGACCATCCGGGATCCTTTCTCTTAACCACACATGACTAGAATCACTGAATGCTTAACTTACAAATGTCCTGAAGGTGAGTAACACCAGAGCAAACAGTGAGTTGTACGTATTTTGGGTTTTGTTTCATAGCACAGGTAAAAGGTCACTCTGCCCTAGCCTTTCAGAAGGAACTCTAGAAGAATTATCTTCTTTACATTCTAGTGAATGACATATTCAACCAGGATTCTATCTGAATCCATACAAACAGCTACTGTCCAACAGAGACTTTCATACACTCATGGTCTGTTGGTAAAATGTGGAACCTTTTAAATCACTGTCAAAAGAATCAGGTGGATAGAAGTAAGGGGCTGGCCTTCTACTACTCACGGGGAACAGGGGAAACCCAAGGGAACGGAAATGTGGTACTGTAGCTGCAATCTTGTTGGATACATTCTTATATTGGATCTTTCTTAAAGTCTTCCCATGGATTCCTGATAATGCTGGATACATTGAAAATAACAAAATGAGGGCTGGAGAGATAGACCAGTATAAAGTGCACTTGCTGCTCTTCCAGAGGATCTGAGTTTAATTTCCAGCATGTACATGGTAGCTCATAACTGTCTTGTAACTCCAGTTCCAGTATATCTGACACCCTCTTTTGGGATCTGTGGGCACCAGACATCATATGATACACAGATATATATGCATGGAAAACACTCATACACATAAAATAAAACAACAAAACAAATTCTATTCTATTCTATTCTATTCCCTCCTCTCAAGGTATCAAAAAAGGAAAAACTCTTGAAAGAAATTTCCCTATTAAAATGTCCACTTTATATGCCCACATGTTCACAAACACTTATTGGCTGCCTGCTTAGCCTTTTAGCCTTTTGAGAGTTTGAAAAATACTGTGTACTTCCTAACAGAAAGCCTCCCCCCCCATATATGTCAAGAAACAAACAACAAAAAGCATCCCAAACAAAACAAAGTGTCCCACAAAGACCTTCAATAGCAAGGGCTGGGAAGGTGCCCAGCAGCTGAGAACTCTTGCTTCTCATGTAAAGGACCTGAGTTTGGTTCCCAGCACTGATGTTGCATGGCTCAAAACCACCTGTGACTACTGCCCCAGGGGATCTGACATTCTTTTCTGGCTTCCGTGGGTATTGACACAAACACATATACACACAGAGATATACATAGATATACAGATTTTTTTTTTAAAAAAAAGTCTTTAAAATAAACTAATATATATATTTTTCTTTGATCCAGATCCTTACTATGTAACTCTGGCTTTCCTGGAATTTTCTCTGAAGACAAAAGTGGACTTGAACAAAGAGATCCACATGCTTCTGGTCTTGAAAGCTGGGATGAAAGGCATGTGCCACCACCTCAGCCTGAATACCATTTTCTAAGCCCCTTTTGGTTGACAGAAATGCATTTGGAATCAAGTTTTAAGAAATGAGTGAGTTGAGCTGGTGCATCCTAGATCTCATAGGAACTGGAGAACCTTTGCCTGCCCTAATAGCCACTCCCTGGGCCCTGCCGTTAGGTCAGAATGATCCTTGGCTCTATCTTCATATGCTCCAGGACATGCTGCCAACTGACTAGTCACATAATGTGCTGGACAACTGCTACCTTTCCATGCATGTAATACCCAGAGAGCAGTCTAATCGGTCACCGGTGAAACACACAGGCCATGAGGACTTAGCACTGGCACTCTCTGTGCCAAGAGCTAGCAGGTGATTTGCTCTTTGCTAAACAACTGCCAACACTTGCAATTTATTCCCACATACCCAAGTATATCATAGTAAGAATGAATACACCCAAAGGTGTCAGAGAATTAAAACTAATTTCCCAAATGTAACAAAAGGTGTATCAGGTAGCTAAAAGTCTTCAGCCATTGTTGACTGAGTATATTTGCTAAAATTTTGAGTACTATTATAAAAATAAAACTTGTGAGGGGGTGCGATATACCATTTTGGTACCAGAATGTCTTTAGTATCTTTAAATAACATTAATGCTTTGCGTACTACATACACTATTTTAAAATATGCATGAATATCAGCTTCCTCTTTACTATATCTATTATCGATTTTGTGTGCATGTGTGTGAGAGGCAGTGTGTGTGTGTGTGTGTGTGTGTGTGTGTGCAGCACACACATGCACATATTCGTCTGCATGTGCAGGATCAGACAACAGTTGGTAAGTTTCACTCAGTTCTCGCTGTCCACTATGGGAGGTCCCAGGGATCAAATGCAGCTCACCAGGCTGGGCAGCAAGCGCCTTATCCTCAAGGCATCTCACCAGCTACTGTGCCTATTAGATTATAACTTTCTTTGAAATTTTCTTAAAACAATCAAATTTAAGAGAAATTTGTAAAAAGGAATATGTAATTGCTTAGGAGCCATGACTGCTCAATAATTTATGAATTTCTCTTTTTCTCACTATAAAACATACACCTAAAAATTCCCTTTTCTATAGTTATTGTATAAAATAGAAAAGTTTGCTTTTATAGAAGCCCTTAAGAGGAATGGGGAGAGGGGAGGACTGGGAGGAGAGGGGGTCCAGATACTCGGATATAAAGTGAATAAATAAATAAACAAAATAAAGAGAGTAAGAAATGGGAGAAAATCACTGACTATAACACTCCTGAAGCTGACAAAGACTGGAAGGGAGAGATGGAGATGGCTCAGCTCCATGGGTAGCCAGGAAGGGCTCCTGCTTTCCTGATACACTCTTTTAGAAAAAAAAAGATAGTATTGTTTTTCTGCTCCAGGTCCCTTCCCTTCCCTATATCTGAGAACACTTCAGACCTAGAAAACATACTTGTTATTTGCCCAGAAACCAAAGGGAGATGGGCAGGGGTGCTCTTCAGAGCTGATAGCCAAGATACAGACAGATCAAAAGCTAAATCCAATTTAGTCTACCTCAGGCTGAAACAGTGATTGAATTAAACTTCCTCTAAATATGATAAGTTTGGGCTCTTAAAGCCAGGCACAAAGAAGCAGGTTAGAGCACGCTGCTACACAAATGGATGCACTGAGCTCTAGCCCCTGCCCACAGGGAGTTTGATAAGCTGGTGACGGCTTCTATCACTCCACTGCCCAGCTGAAAACTGATTAAGCTACTTATGCAGTTTGGGGGACTAATGGCCTGGCCCACCAAGAACACCACTGTCACTGACTTAAGTAAGCTGCGTGGCATTTATGGTTTGATTATTGCAAGAAGGAAAAAGAAAGGGGCATGTAGGGGAGACAGCAGGGTACAGGGAAGCTTTAAAAAGCAGGCTCCATTATTCTAAATGGATATGCTACTTTGACACCCTAAAATGACTACCGAATTACTCTTAATTCTCTCTTCATCTGACACAAAACTCGTGTTTGAAGGGCCTCCTTAAAGGGGAGCTACTCTATTTTAAACCGCCTTTATAAGAATGTTTGGTGCCTTTAAACACATGTCTCAATGGTAGTGTGTGGGCCCTTAGCTACTATGGACCAGACAGACTGCTAAGAAAATAGATAGATAACAGTATACCAGAAAATTCAGTCAATTCTCCCCTATAATATCACCAGGTGACTTTAATTGGAGACACATCCCTCTGCACCCTGGCCAGCAGCTTCTGTGAGGGCTGGCCTACGCCGGAAAGGCAGGCAGGTCTGAAGGAGCAAGTAGGTCTAAATTTGACAAGAAGCATAGATTAAAGCTAGCCTTCTTTCAGGCATGTCCAACTAAATGTTACACTATTTGTTACAAATGACAATGACCATTAAAGTCTTAAATTTTTAAATTAAAAAAAAGACATACCAGAACCTTGAAAAGTAATTTCAGTCTGAGAAGTGAGCACAGGACATGGGTAAGTTTTAAAGCTGATCTCACTTCTTTTGGGCAAAAAACCAAAAAACCAAAAAAAAACAAACAGTGAGGAAACAAAGACAGATTCCCAGCAGTTTGAGGTTTCTAAAGTTGTCACAATTATTTTCTGGTTCTTAAAAGAATAAGTATTTATTTAGGAAGTAAAGTTAGTGTTTTCATTCCGTGTCTGACAGCTTCTTAGGCAGTGAGTAAGACTGGTTTAAATGATTAACCAAAGCTAAGCAGACTCAGATCTCAGCGCTGAGCACACAAGACCCTGGTTTCTTCCTGGCTGCTAACCTGTCAATCATTAAAAGTACAAGCACTAACAAAATCCTAAAGGCTGGTTTTGCCTCTCTTCTGTGCTCTGCTATGTTTTATTAAACTATATCCAACTGTTAGATTTCGGCATCTGAAGGCTTTGTGCATCCACTCACTGCCTTTCCCATGTCTTTTTTTTTTTCCTTCACATAATTTTTAGTTGCGATACTCACATCACATAAAATTCATTATTTTAAAGAAAACAGTCAATTTATCTTCAGTATATTCCCAAGGCATCATCACTATCTAGTTCAGACCTGGACGAGATCCCACATCCATTGGCAGTCTCTGCTTACCTCCATTCTTTCCAGAGCTTGGAACCACTAATCTCTTTTCTGTTGCTATTAATTTGCTTATTGTGGACATGCCGTTTAAATAGTTGCAATGATAGATATTTCGTCCTACCTGCATTCTTAACTTAGCATGATGTGTCAAAGGCTCATCCATGTAGTAGTGTGCATCACTATCTCATATCTCACTTCTTTTTATGGCTAGATAATGTTATATAATAATGACAAACAACATCTTGTTCAACCATCTATCAGTTTATAAACATCTGGCTGTTCCCCACTTTTTTCTATTGTGACTCATGCTACACTTGGCATTCTCACAAAGGTTTGGTATTATTTGCTTTGGGGACCAGTCTTGCTATGCTAGCTATGAAGCCCAGGATACCTCAATCTCCTAAGTAGCTGGAACTGCAACCCCCTCCCTACCCATTCACGGTCAAGCTTTCATAAACTCTTGGGCATATCGTTGGGAGTAGAATCTCTGGGTTATATGGAGCTGCTAAACTGCTTTCCAAAGTGGCTATTCCACTTAACGTCCCCAGTACCAAAGTCTGAGTGCTCCAGGGACTCCACATTCTTGCCAGTATTTGTCATGGTCTCATAGTACCTTTTTTATACCAAATCTCCCCCATTCTGAACAAAAATTAGTTAATTGTGAAGAAATTACGGCAATGACAGATTAATTCAGTACCCAAACCACAATCCACAAAGTGACCTCTGACAGAAAATGAAAATGAAAAGCCCTCCAAGCACGTACCTGCTGCAGGTCAGCAAGAGAGTACAGGTGGATCTGTTGAAGAAGGTATTCTCTGGGGAAAATTCTGGAAACAAAGGCATATACACAGTGACCAGTGGCGCCATAAGACACGTTTCAGTTAAGTCTTATTCAGAACCCCTTTCACCTCTGCTTATGTTCCCAACCCTCTGAGAACCCAGCTCTCAAGAGAAAACCTCCCTTTCCTCTGATATGTTGTTTTGGAAGGTAAACACTATAAATAAATATGATTTTTCATTTCTAATGTTATCTTAAATGATATAGTATTATAGGCCACATGTGATTTTTGTTTTGTTTTTGTTCTTTTAGTTTTTGGAGATAAGGTTTTGATATGTAGCCTTGAACTGTGGCCTTGAACTCGAAATCCTCCTGCTTCAGCCTCGACAGATACCAGGATTATAGGAGTGTACCACTATGCCTGTCCTGCTGCTGGTTTTTCATACTAGTTATGTCACTAACAAACTGTGTCATCTTACATCTCAAACAGCTTCTATGCTTGTCCAGCTGCTATACTGTGTAACAAGGACAACTGAACTTGCTGGCGCTAACATCAGTGTAGGTATAACAGTAATGTGCTGGTTTGAATAAAAATGTCCCCATTTTCCTCCAATAGGCTCATGTTTAAATATTGGGCTCCATTTGGTAGAATTGTTTGGGAAGGATTAGGGGGTGTGGGCCTTGTTGAAGGGCCTGTTGTCATGAGAGATAATCTTTGAGATTTTAAAAGAATCATGTTATTCCCAGTGCGCCTCGCTCCTACCTTCTGCTTGTGGATCAAAATGTAAGCTTGCAAGCTATTCCAGCTGCCATGACTTTGCTCTATTTTCATGGACTCTAACCCTCAGAACCATAGGCCCAATTAAATACTTTCTTTTTATAAATTGCCTTATTGTTACAGCAATAGAAAAGTAACTAATACAACTGTATGTCTAAACTAACTAATTTTAATGTTAAGGAATATTAGAATGGCAACTTAGAATCACCTATGGGCAGGGGATAGTTCCACTGAATGTCACATTCATGATATATTCTCTTAAGGGCACATTGAAATTAACCTTTAGATTTTGGGCACAGACGGTGACAATAACATAAAACTGTAAATTGACACACTTCAACAAATTTCACTTGCTGTTGTTAATGTCTAGGACAGATGACTGTGAGTGAATTAAAAAAAAAAACAAATCAAAACCAATAACAACAATTGTGAGCGAGCAGCTCCCAAGAAAGAGAGCAAGGTAGAGACAAGAAACAACACATACACATGCACACGTACATGTACACACATGCACACACACATGGTAGAGAGTAGTATACACCTGTAATCCCAGTACTTGGAAGGTTAAAGAAGGAGAATCGTGAGTTGGATACCAACCTGGATAGTGACACTGACTCAAAATAAATAAACAACAAAAAGGAAATACTATATATTCAAACCAAATCCAAAGACAAACTCACAGTTGTTAGTATTTTCTCTCTGTCTTACATGGTACTATAAGTGTATAACCAATCTTGTGGTTGGTTGTGAGCCTTAGCTTTTAAAGGCTGTGCTATCTTTCTAGCTCTAACTTGTATTCTAAATGAAACCCCCGATTTATTGAACTAACATTTATGACTATCCTTTAGATGCTAAGCATGAGGAAGTCTCAGTATCTGAGTTCAAGAAGCATGGAATGAAGTATAGCTGAAGGATATAAACAAAATGATAACTAGACTACACACTGCAGAGAGGTGATATTAAGAGCGATGTGTGGGGCACGTCCTTTCAGAATGGCAGATCCCAATTCTGGCTACCCATCAGAACCACTGGGGCAGTTTTAGGAAGTGAAAGAACACACACATAGGTAAAGAGAACAGGAAACAGTGAAGGCAAAAATCCTCCTATTACTAGAACAACCAAGGGTTAGAAGCTCGGGCCTAAATATGTAACTTGCTGGGGAATTCATTATTCAGTCTGTTAATTAAGGACAAATTAGTTACCAAACTCATTAGAGATGAATATGTTCAGTATTTTTAATCCATCTAATGCTGATTAAGCACATATTACATACCAGGCACAGTACCACACTACTGAAGAAAAGGGTAATGGATCATTGGACAAAGCCTTGGCTAGTGGAGGACCAAACAGCCATTCTAGGTTGGAGCTGTAGAAATGGAAGAGCTCTGTTTCAAAACACAATTTCATCCAGAGACCAAGTGCAGGGCACTGCATTCTAGGAAACTGAACTTGGGTCCTGAGGCCAGGCTCCTTCATCTCTAATGGACTAGGGCTGACCTGTAGCAGGAAGCAGGAAGCAGGAAGCAGGAAGCAGGAAGCAGGAAGCAG
>NW_021604613.1:18281270-18346391 GCF_004785775.1 Grammomys surdaster
AGCAGGAAGCAGGAAGCAGGAAGCAGGAAGCAGGAAGCAGGAAGCAGGAAGCAACCCCTGGGCGGCTGGCAGGATATAGGAAAAGAGCTCAGCTCTGCATGCTGCCGTAGCTTTTGCAGAGAAGGGCTCCTGCTATGGAAAGTGGATCATGGTTTAAGGAACCAAGGGATATAATCAATCTCCACATCATTAACACACAGGACAGAGATGATCAAGAGACCATTCCTCATTTTAAGAACCTAGTGTTAAGCAGCAATAATAAACAGCAAAACTTTTAACTCAGCATACATAATGTCATCCCACCTTCCAGCTGTTCTGAGCATTACATATGGACTCTATTTAAAAAAAAAAAATGAGCTCAGAGGTTAAGACTAATGTGCCCAGGATCATGAAACTGGGATTCAAGGTCAAGACTTCCTGAGCACAAAGGACTATGCTCTTTCCAGCCTCTTGAAGTTGGGGACAGGAAGGAGAGGTGGATTTGAACTGAACATCTAATTTAGCTATGATAGTTGTGCTCTTGGGTGTATTTCTTTCTGGCAGCAACAAAATAATCACTGACCTTTGTGCACATGAGTGAGTGATTGAGTGTGTGTGTGTGTGTGTGTATCTGTGTGTACACTCGTGCAGGATTGCAAGGGTGTGTGAGAGTGCAAGCACATGTATGAACGTGCATGTGGAGGCCAGAGGTTGACTGTTTTCCACCAATGTTTTTGACACAGGGTCTCTCGTTGGCTTTGGACTTACCAATATGGTTGAGCTGGTTGACCAGTAAGCCGCAGAGATTCTCCAGTCTCTGATACCTCAGTGCTAGGATCACAGGCATGCATGACTGCTACCAACTTTTTACATGAGTGCTGGGCCTCCAATTTCAAGTCTTCATGCATACACAGCAGCATTTTACCAAAGCAGGGCATCTTTCAGTCTGGTTTTATTTTGTTTCTTTTTTGAGAGACTGGTTTCTCTATGTTAAGCTGGTCTCCACTTGTGGTCATTATCCCGCCTCAGTATCCAACATTCAACCAATACAGGTGCACCTCACTATACTGGCTCCTGTGCCTTCTCTCTAAGGGCAGCAGAAAAGATGGAGGGAATCTGGTAGGTATTCCTGACAAGATATCAGAAGCTCTTTCTGGGGTAATGACAAAGGGATACCGAAAGCGGCAGGTGCACACTTATAAAGGACTTTTTCTAAGGACTGACAACGTTTAGAATGGGTGAAAGATGAGGAAGAAGTCAAAGATGACTCTGGGTATCCTGTGTGGGCAAGTAGATGGTGATGCCCCTGGCCAACATGGGATCAGACTATCAAGGAAGGAGGATGACCAAGTTATGTCTATATGTGCTAACTATCCAGAGACAGACAGAATGTGAGGGATGCAGAAGAGCCAGACACTCAAACATCAGCACAGACTGATGGAACAGATAGATCAGAAACTGAAGGGGAAGGGAGATGAGCATAGATAAAGGTTAACTCTTTATGTTCCACTGTCTGGAACTACCTAAATGTATACTTGGATGGTCTGCAATTTTTTTCATCCTGGAAAAACGTTTTGAAAAGAACATACATATGAGTTGGTATCTGTGTTTCCTATTTCTTTGTAAAATGTTCATATCCTTGTAGCATTAACCCAGCTTCCCCCAATGCTTACAACTCACATAGCCATAGGACAGTGGTCAAAGAAAAGCAATTAACGACTATGCAAGTTACAGAGTTTATTCCAATTCCACCAATTATTTCACTAATGTTGTTCCTTTGTTCAAGGATCTTTTCCAGAATACAATACTGTATTTTTGAGACTCAAACACATAGGAAAAAGAAAATCTAGGACATGGTCTTTTAGTGGGATTCCAAGGGTAGCAACAGAAAATATCATATTGTAACAGGTAAGATAGAGGCTCCTGGGAGTGAATGGAAGGAATCATCTTGAAAGGTAAATAATGAAGTTTCTTAAGTAAAAGCTAAGAGGCAGCAGTGCTAAGAAACAGACACACTGACCCAAGTCAGTCATGGGCTAGACAGTCATCACATCATTCCACCGGACCTCTTCCATTGATATAGAGACCCATCCATTAGTGTGGAAGGGCTGAAGGAAGGTTCTGACATAACCTATAGCAAGGACAAACACTAGGGAGCACATCTGTTACGTTTGATACTTAAAACTCTCTCTGGTCTAAAATCCTAACGTTTCTATGATTAGAAGTAGGTAGGATGAAGGAATTATGCATAAATCAAATCATCCTGGCATGCCCTTGAACCCCAACAGACAGCTAGAGTCCTTAGTTATCCAAGCAAGCAACATTTGTGTTTTACCTGCAATGAGGCAGGCCTTAGAGCAGGTGCTGCGTTTTCTGCTTTAATGACCACAACTGATAGTAAGGAAGAGCACTTTCAGTTTCTCCTTCCTGGGTTCTTCTTCCTTCCAAGCCCTGTACACTACTCTTTTCACTGGCTTCTGTCATCTCTACTGTTTCTTCAGCATTATCTGTACAGCCGAAGATAATTCTGCCTTTATTTAATGCTGCAAACTGTGTAAATTTATTTTGCATACACTTATTTTCCCTCTCCCTTTAAAGGAGACTCTTATGTTCCTCCAGAAGTTTGTCACCTGCTGTCTCCCTGTATCAGGCTCCCGTGTTGAACACCATAATTTACATGAGGTCAGTCATGATAGACATAAAAATTGGAAAATTCAATATATGTGGAAAAGATAAAGGAACTGAGCCTACTGGGTCTAGAGAAGATGTGTGTCCAAAAGATTTAGTGGTAGCCATTAAAATACAGACTTTTAAGAGAGATAATGTCAATCAGCCTTTTTCCCCAAGAGAAAGGAAGTTGTGACATAAAAACAGTGACGCCAAATGGGAGAATAAATCTCCCAGAGGGGCCAGTGGGATCTAGTAAAAAGCATCTCCTATAGAGACACTTTTTAATGTAAACGAAAGAGGAGAGGATTTTCCTACTCATATTCAGAGACAGGGCTGGGATCTTGTGCCTACAGGAGGCACATGGATTTCCACAGCAGGGCAATAGGGCAGATAAGGCTTGCTGCCCCTGGCTCACGTCTCCATGGAAGCAAACTGAATTGGAAACACATTCTCTAAACATTTCCTTCAGGCAGACTAACTACAGAGGAGAGCCAGGGTGAGATACAAACACCAAGATCAGGTTGGCAGGCCATAGTATCATCTACATGACCCCAAGAGCTGCTCTACTGTGGTTTGGGTCATATAAGCTGCCCATCAGATACAGGCCCTTGAGAAAACGAACTGAACTAGCACGATGCCTAGGGTCTTTTTTCCTTCAAGTCTGAATAGGACATGGGTTACAGAGGACCTAGACAGGTAGGGCCTGCTCAGTCAGCAAGAAGATAGATTCCTGAGGCAGATCTGCCCAGGGGAAGGCACCTCAGGGGAGGGCAGTCATTTCAGGGAATATGCTGGTAGAGCTATTTATGTCTGAGAAAAAAAATTTGGTGTCCCCTAAAGACACTGGTTTTTACAGCATTAATTTTACTTAATACATTCAATAAAGCATGGGTAATTACTTGCATTCGTTGGTCAGAAAATACTGATCACTTTATCTACCATGAATTTAACAAATACCTCCGCAACCTGTCACTATGGTTAAGAACCTAAAATCAAAATCCAAAATCGGCACATACTTCATTAACTTGAGCAGCTGGGCTCACAGTAGGCAGCAGTTAGTGTGCCTGCCCCTAAAGATTTGGAAGAACAGTTTTTAAACATACATATATATATGCAGGGTGAGGAAGCTGGCAGGGTACCTGGTCAGGAAAGGTTTCCATGAATGGGAAGTCGGGAGTTACTGGGAGGAAGTCGAAGTGGGAAGATGGGTGGTATTCCAGGTGGAAAGAGCAGCAGTAGCAGGGACTGAAAGGTTGGATGGAGCATGCCCAGTGCTTAGTAAGCCTCTCCTGGGCAAGGGTATACCATGGAGCGCGAGCTTAGAGTCAGTATGTAAGGTAGTATGTATCCAGCCAGTACATGTGTGTGTCTTGACTGTCATGCTGAATCTATTTAAAAAGAAAAAGAAATGCCACAGAAGTGCCGTAAGTAAGACAAGGACATGGTGAGAGCTGCTGGGGAAAGAAGGGGATGAAGGCAGGACAGACTTGGTGAGAAATAAAGAGCTCTAAGAAGGATTAAAGGCTTCCAACAAGAGGCCTTCCACCAGAAAGATATCACTTCAATCATGGTGAGCCACAAAGAAGCCTCAGTTTCCTCACTAAGTCAAGAACGTAACTGGAAGCTGTGTTTGCTGAAAGAGGAACGAAGAGAAGACGCCCTCTCACTGGGAGAATGTCTGGGCTTTTGAAGAAGATGGGAACTGTATGCTATGGCCAAATGGAGTCTCCTGAGTCAGTTCAGGAAATTCCTGTCTCCGGCCTGTGGGTTTCAGGTGGAGCTTCTTCGATTATAACGAAGGCCAGGACAACACACCCGGGAAACAGAAAAGGCCTGGCCCTTGAGAAACAGTGCCAGAAAGGATTGTTCAGGGAGAAGCCTGGGAAGGAACACTTTGACAGCAGAAGAACTGCATTGGAAAGGCCAAAGAAAGGAGCTTCTTAAGGGGCGATAAAGAATCCACAGCACAGAGCTGGGGGAGGGGGCAAATAACACAAGGAAAACTCTCATGAGCCCTCCAGCAAACAGGAATTCATCGGTGACCTCAGATAATGGTTTTGGCAGAAGGAAGACAGCTAGACTACAGAGGGGAGAGGGTGGTACATGACTCTTTTCAGAACTTAGCTTTAAAAGGAAGGAGAGAAAGTGGGCTACTGCAAAAGAAGGATACAGGATGGAGAAAAGGCTCCTTTTCTAAAGAACAGGAGAGATGAGCATATTTATATGCCAAAATAAAAAAGCTAATACAGATGCAGGAACACAAACATAGGGGTAAGTGTCTGACCCAGGAAAGGGAATGTGGAGCCAACTGGAAGCTTTCATACACATACACAGGAACTTGTATGTGAACAGCTTGCGCATACATGCACACGTGCACACGTGCGTGCACACACACAGACACACACACACACACACACACACTTTCTTAATTAAAATGCTTTCAGTTTTTACTAAAGTTTATCTAACAGGTATTATTTATTAATTTCTCCTATGTAACTTCCAAATTTTACCATATTAGGAACTCAAAGCTGCAAACTAAGCAAAGGTTATCTGACTTAGCAGTCCTTTGGCAAACAGGATCCTTGCTGCAAAAGATCTCTTTGGTTTTCAGGTGAGGCTGCTCTGCTATGTTTGGGGCTTCCCATGCATGAAGTGACCTCCCTGCAGTATAACACTATTAATCACCAGGCCCAGCAGCATTTCTGGACCACATGCATGGCCCTGCTCATGACAATGCAAGCTCATCTAGCTGGGCCTGACACTCAAGTCAAAGGACAAAAGTGGTAAGAGTCAGGTCCACACTGTCTCATCCATCAAAGGAAAGCTCAGCACTGACAGATTCTCTGGTATCAGAGAATACTGACGAAGCCATCAACTCGCACACCTAGGACAATGAAACTCCTCAGCCCTCAGTGGGATACCTGTGTCACCTTCTCCAAGGCTTAGGATATATCTAAGAAGAGGGGACAAACAGAATGGAAGAACTGGAGGATGGGCAAGTGTGTGGTGGCCGCTGTATTCAGACTGTATTCTGCACATACACAACATGGGCATAACATTGGCTCTGCCAACATTTCATCATAGTAGAGAGAATGGCTCACCCTTCCCTGAGGAATTCCTTTTTAAGTAGATTTTGAGTGTTCTTTTTCTATCTTTATAGATTTCTTAAAATAATTTTTAATTACGTGTAGGTGTGTGTACTTGAAGCAGGTGCCCAGAGAGGTGAGAGGAATTGGATGCTTAAAGCTGGAGCTAGAGCTACGGGCAGATGTGAAGCATGTGATGTGGTTAAGAATCAGAACCCAGCGAAGAGCAGTGCACCCCCTAAACCCTAAGCCATCTCTCTAGCCCTGTGAAGGACTCCTGACAATTAATAGCGGCTGGGGGAAGGGATGAAAAGTTTCTTTAGTAGAGTAGTCACCCATAAGTTGCCCATGTTCTAGTAAATAACTTCCCATTCGTTCTTCAAACAACCCTAATTAAACTCACTGGGTCTCACACGAGGACATGAAAGTGGAAGGGGAGCTTTTGGAGAAGAAGGAGTTTTCAGTGAGAAAAGGTAATGGGGTAAAAATTACTTAAATTCAGCATATACATGTATGGGACTATCAAAAAAATAAAAAATATTAGAAAAATGTCAGATGTAGTTGCAAGTACTTCCAGTGCTGCTGGGTGGTAGAGTCAGGAAGATCCCTAAAGTCCAGTCAGCTAGTCTTGCCAAATCAGTGAGCCTCAGGCCAGTGAGAAACTGTGTCTCAAAAAACAAGGTACATGGCTCCCAAGGAACAATACCCTAGGCTGGCCTCTGGCCTATATACGCATGTGTACACACACACACACACACACACACACACGCACAAACACACACAGAAAGAGGGGGGGAGGGAGGCAGGCAGAGAGAGATTAAAGTAAAGGGTGTTGGAATGGAATTATTTCAATTTAAACAGACTTTAAAGAAAAAAATTACAACATACATATTCATATACATAATAAAAAAGATAATGCTGAATCCAGACCTCTGGAATTTGATTCTGAATAATAAGAGTTTCAAAGAAAAATAAGTTAGAGGTGAGTAAAGGATAATTTACAAAGAAAACCATTTATTCACATATTACTACTGTGCTTTTCAGGAATATGTGATCCAGGGTTGGTAATTTGTACTGAGTTGCAAGAGCCATTGTGACTTTGCACCCACATAGAAATCTGTAAAAAGCATTATGAGGCATCCCAGGAAGAGCAATTTGGTGTCAGTGATATGAGCTGCAAACTCTCATGAAATAGTTACATTAGGCTGGATATGGAGAGGACTCATGCTCTCTGAGCTAATGGAAAAACAATTTGAAATCAAAGGCAGATATTTCGATGAGAACCCACACTGAAGAAATGAGCTTCAATCATTTCTCTAGACGCCTCATTTTGCTAATCTCATTGGTTGCAAAAGTGGCAAGCTTGCACAGGATATTATATCTGAGTAGACAGTCACAAGAAATAAGGGTTTCCTTTACCGGGTCATTCAGAAAGTATGTGTAAGCTACTTAGTAACAAGCTAGAGACTGGAGTAGCAATGCCTGGGAAGTAATTTGGGCTGTGATTATTCTGGGGCCTGGCAGAACAGTGACAGATCACATCCCTTTTATAAATCCCAGCTTAGATTCTTAAAGTAGTTTAAATAAGAACAAGAATGTTGGACTTTTAATACAATGTTCTAAAAAATTATTTTAGGTAATGATATATTTCATTTTAGAATGAGACAAAATTACTTCCTAACATTTTGATGAATTTTTCAGTAAAGAGCTATGTATGTGTACAACTAAGTACAATTAATACACACCTTTACAGCACTCCTTCCTCAAAGCTTATTAACCTGTTTACTATGGTATGGCATGGTCTTGCAGGCAGTCTCTAGCTTCATTTTAGATTTATGATATTGGTATGTATTTATATATAAGATATCTATCTAATATATTTCTGGCTGACTAAAAATGAAGGGAGGGAGGTACAACAGGAGAGCAGGCAGGCAGACAATTTACAATGACATTTCTAGAGTTGGTCCAGAAGAAAAATCATTTATGATGCAATCTAAGGACAGTTGCTTTCAAACATTACCAAAATAGCATCTATATTTTATAATTTCTGAGCCCTGGTAGATTTGTGCAGCTGGTCTGCTAAGACTGTAGCCCAACTTTAGCTAGTGACAGTTGAAACTAAGTTGAAACTAGCATAAAAGCCTGGCTAATAAGTATTCCAGAGAATAAAAAGCCATATTCATTTACTGAGCATAAAGAAATGCTATTAATACACTTTAAGTGCTAATAAATTACTGGTCTTTAATGATACTATTTTAAGGAGAATATTGGGCCTGTGAGAGGGCTCAGCTGGTAGAAGTGTTTGCGTACAGACCTGATGACTGAAGCTTGACCCCTGGTTCCCAAATCCCACAAGGCAGTAGAAGACCTGGTCTCCGAACAGGCGCTGCAGCATCAGAATGTGCACGCGCACGCACACGCACACACACACACACACACACACAAACAGACACACACACACTTTATGATAATACTACTGCTAAATGGGTTTATTCTTCTAAAATTCAATATTAACCATATTTTGCATACTTAGATCACATATTTTTGAGGCAAAACACTCTTAAGATCAGAGACACAGCAAGTAATTTGTGTGGGTTTTTAAGAATCTCATAATAAATAAGCCTCTTAAGCACATTTTTCCCCCTCACCTATTATGTGCGAGTCTATGAGTGCATGTCTGTGTGTGTGTGAGTTTATGTCTGTATGTGTTATGTGTATGCTTGTAGAGGTGGAAATTGATGTGTGGAATCATCCTACTCATTGAAGCGAGGTCTCTCAATCAAACCCAGAACTTAATGACTTGGTTAATCTTGCTAGCCACCTTAGCCCATGCCTTCTGAAGCTAGAATTATACCTGGACCACCATGCCCACCCAGCCACCACTTATACAACTTTCTGGGTACCCAACATCTGGTCCTCATGAGCCACTTTAGTCACAAGTGCTTTAATCAATGAGACATCTCCCTAATCCTAAATTAAGCATATTTGAATCACAATAGCATTCAGTGTTTTATATCAAATATCCTTCCACCTACTATATCTAACTCTGTGTGTGTGTTTGTGTGTGTGTCTCTGTGTGTGTTCATTCGTGTTTGTGCAATTGAGCACCAAAAGTCGACGCTATTTCTACCTTAGAGACAGGGTCTCTCATTGAACCTGTAGCTCACCATTGCTAGGCTGGCTGGCCTGTGGGTCTCAGGGATCCTCCTGTGTTCACCCCCCAGCACTGGGGTTACAGACATATACTGTCATGTCAGCTTTTACATGGGTGCCGGGGGTCCACATGTAGTCTCCCATGGTATATGGCAAGCACTCTGCCTACAAAGCCATTTTCCCAGACACTGTATGAAGATGTCTTACCGTCCCATTACTTGTTACAGCTTTCATTGAGTGTACTGCTTAATAATAATATTCTTTTACACCTACAAGCACAATAAAATAAGCTTTGCTCAGTAATTCATGATTTTTTTTAACAATCACTGACATTAAAGATAGTCACTTAGGCATATTACTCCAGACCTCTAATCCCAGGTCTGAGAGGCTGAAACAGGATGACTGTCATGACTTTAGGGCCAACCTGAGTGTAGACTGAGAACCTGTCTCCACAAGGTGTACAACTAAGTAAGTGCATGATTACATGGCAAACAGCACACCTGAAACCATTTTAATGAGAGAAACATTTACAGAGAGAAAAATCTAGAAAACAAGCTCAGAAGTAGAAGAATAGTAGGTGCTTTCTTATTTTATTTTTCTATGATGAATCATATATATGTTGTATTAAGCAAAACCCAGTTTGACCAAATGAAGTTGCCAGAATCTTGGTAACAGTAGTTTATATGCTTAATGAACCTATTCAACAAGTATTTATTAGTCTCCACTCCATATCAGGTGCTGCTCCAGGCTCTGGGGATAGAGCAGTGAACAATACAGATAAAAAGCCATGACCCGGTGTAGCTTACCTCTTGGGGAAAGAACAGAAGCATACATGGAACAATGGACAACTTTGTACTTTAAGACAGGGAGACAGACAAAACACCATACCGTGCCATCTGTGAATAGGCAATGAAAGACGACAGGAGGGAGGGGGAGGGGGCAGGGATATTAAGTTGCACACTGGCTGTAATTTAAAATACAGTCAGGCATGGTTCTTTAAAGAGATGGCTGCATAAAGACCTAGAAGAACAAGCAGGTGGTATAGAAACTCAGGCAGGAGCCCTCTTAGTATGCTCAAGGACCAGCAGAAAGGCCAGTGTGACTGGAAAAGAGGCAGGAAGTGGTGGGAGGTGAGACAGAGACTAATGGGGACAAGACTGTGCACAGCTTTGGCTTCGACTAGGAGTGAAAGGTAAAGTTATTACATCAGTTGGGCCAGAAGTGACATCATCCAATCTGCACATTAGCTGCAGCCAGAATCCTAAGAACAGACTGCCGCAGGGGACCAGTGACTGCAGTAGTCCAGGAGAACACAGTGTAGTCCTGGGCCTTGGTGGCAGCACTGACAGTGGAAAGAGGAGACATGGTTTGAAGTTGAAGCTGACAGGCTGCCAAGAGGAAGGTGTATAGCTTGAACGGAGGTGTTTGCAAGTGATATAGGAAGGGGATGGTCTGCAGTAGGAGGTGGGACAGGGACTATGAGCTTGGTTTGGACATAGGTAAACTTGAGATAATATTTAAAGTGAAAGGACTACTTCACCAGCTGGACTCAGCCTCACACTTCAGTGAACTCACTAGAAAAGCAGTGTAACTCTGGGTGAAACAGTAAGGGGACTGATGGGATACTGTCAATAAAAATGGCAATCTTCATGACAGAAAGATCCCATTGCTTAGCAAAACTAACATTTCAGTGGGGACTCACACTAGATAGTCCCACCATTCAAATAAAATGCGAAACAGGAAAATGAGAATTTCAAGGAAGACAAAAGTCAAGTCAGTGTGCCGCTGCAGAACAATCAGTCAAAGAGGGAACTTGATAAATAGGCCCAACTTCCTTTCCTGACACGTGACCCAGTGCTGCTCAGAGTCACCAGAAACACAGGCCTGAGAGTGTAGACTGCCCCCAGGCGTGGGAAAGAAAACAGCTTAGGCTCACTTCCCAGTGAGCACTGCAGATTTACCAGGCATATCAAGACCCACCTCACACTTTCAATGATGGAGAATGGCAAATACTCAAGCAGTCACGGAAATTTCCCAGCCCCAAAGATTTGAGTGCTCACAAGAGAAACATGGGATTTAAGAAAAGCTTGATCCAATAGCTGGTGATATTTTCAGTGGTCTAAGGTAAAATGGGGGGAGGGAAGGTGAGGGTGAAATACTAGAAAGCTTTTAAAATTGATTTTCTTTTTTCAATGTGTTTGATTCCTGAGGTTGTTTGCCTTTGTTTTTTTAGTTTTACTATATTCTTATATGAAATCGTAGTAAGAAATAATAATTTGTTTTTGGTGTCTGTTTTGACTAGAGATATACATGAAGCAACCCTGCAGATACTGCTATACTTTTGTTTTAAGTTTCTATATCTGGGAAATAGAAAGGTCTGGCAAACTGTGACATATAGAAAAAGCACTTGCTGGCACTAAGCCAGTTGTCCTGCCTGGCTCCCCAGGAATGACTGCCTGTTGCTGAGCCCAGACCTAGACCGGCCAGCCATCTTACCTCCTGTCTACCTCAATCAAGTCTTCATGAGGAATGAAAGAGAGTCCTCTCAGGAGCATGAGCCAGGAGTGGCTATAAACATCTGGGAGGCAGTGGCAGGTAGATCACTACCAGTTTGAGATCAGTCTATTCTACACCATGAGAGCCAGCCACATAAAAAGACCTTATCTAGGCTCAGATATTTTGGTCATCCTGATAAGTCCTTAGAACTAGTGATCACTGGAGTGATCATGGAACTTTGTTTATTACCTTGCTTGTTCTTTGACTATTTATGTTTATTGTCTTGCTTCTTCCTTGACTATCTGCATCTATTGTATTGCTAGATCCTCAACCTAGAACTGACCTTAATACTTGCATGTAATTAAAATGATATAAAAGCAAAAACAGAGGAGGGGGCATGGGATGGGGGTTTCTGGGGAGGGGGATGTGATGACTTCTGAAATGTAAATAAATATAATATCCAATTAAAAAAAAAGAGTATGGAGACCTCTGGACACCACCATCATTTACTGGGCAAGAGGCAGTGATCTAAGCATGAGAAAATATGGCTCTAGTTGGATTCTGCTGCCCACCAGCCTTTCACTGTAGGCAACTCAGAGAGCCTCTCCAGCTCTGTCCTTTCTTTCTTTTCTAAGTATCCTTTGTTGTATGTGCCTCAAAGGACTGCTATAAAGAAAATTATAGATTTCTGGGAAAGTCCCTCTTATTGATAAAAAAGAAATCCCAATAATTGTAAGTAATTCTGAAAAACATGAGATGACATAACTTTAATGATTCATGAACTCTTATTGTACAACTAACTGATGCAAGCTTCTATCTTAGGCTCTAAGACAGAGGAGACCAATCTTGTCCTCTAAGAGCCTTCCAGGAGTTAACAAGATAGGAAATGAGTTTAAAGAGGTGTATGTCACCCAGGTACCTAAACATCACCTGAGTGGTTCAGATGATCACTGTTGGAAAATATCACTGAATAAAGACAAGAAGAGGCAGCATTTGAGCTCCCCTAAATAACTTTAGGTTATTTTTTAACTTTAGTGGCCTATAGGTGGGAGGGGTGGATGGTATGTCAAGGAAATGAACATTTGATTTTGACTGGAGTACCTATGACCCACCAAGGACCATGTGCAAGATGAAGCCATACATATAGGTCACGGCCAGGTCACAGGGATCAGATAGCCAACCAGGCATGGTGTGATATTCGGCAGGTAGCTGAACTATATATACAGTCTAGTTAGTCTGCTTTATGGCTAAATAGTTGTTACCTGGACTAGTCAGAGGATCCAGCGCAGACAGGATCCTAGTTAGCAAACTAGAGAAACAAGCGATGAGAGGCCAGACTCAGTGGGTGACAGGAACAAAGAGTAAAAGAAGCCTGTGACCATCTCTTAGTGAACCTTAAAGCAAAGCTTCCAGATGAAGTTCTGAGTACAGACAGCAAGGGTGGTGTGAAAGCAAATGAAATGGAATGGGCTACAGTGGATAGGTTTTCAGGTTCCAATGACATCTGTGAACATGTCACTGGAAATAACCAGATAGCAGCTAGAGATACAAGCTCCTCATCTCTTCCAGTCACTGCAGATTTGTGGATGGATCACAACTCTCTCCCTGCAGCTGACCATCAAGAATCCAAAGGAAAGAATACCTTCCAATATGCAAGGGGTTGCCAGATAGACTCAAGTCAGGAACACAAAGAAAGCCAGCAGAGTTGTGACCTCCCATTTCTCTGTTCAGGAGCTGGAGGGAGGCTTGGAGGCAGCAAGGTTGCAGAGAAGGGGAAACTCAGACAGCTAGAGGATGAAGAAGGTCATGAGATAAGAGACCAAGGAGAAAGTGTAGTCACGATGGCCAGAAGGTTACTGAAAAAGGAGCCTGCAGAAGTCACAATGTCTTCAAAGAATGCAACTCCCAGCCAGGGGTCAAGTAGGTTACTGGGCAAAGAAAAAGCAGAGATTTTCTACAAGTTTTAGTAGTCAGAGGAATGTCTGAAGATATAGCTTGTGCAGTGGTGGGAGAAAAGGCTATTCTTGTTTTTGATAATCCTGGTGAAGAAAACTAAGGGATAAGGTATTAAATAATTGTGCTAGAGGAACTGGGGCATGTTCTCTGAGAGATTCTTCTAAGCTTCCACTGAAGGGCCATAACCCACACCTGGGGACTCTTCCAGACGATGCACTCTTTACACAGGAAGATCCACGTTCTTTGGTGCCTCTAGGCTCAGCATCTTTTTGCCTCTTCCTCCTTGTTTATCTCATGTCTCCTCTTGAGTTTCAGTGCTTATTTTAAAATGGGAGCTAACATTACTGAGTACACACTCTGTTCCAGGCACTTTCCCTTATCTTTAGAGTTTCCTGTTTATAGGTGTGACAACCAACCAGCTTGAAAGCTGTTACAGAGGTGAGCACTGGGGCAGGAATGTCTAACTTCAGGGCCTACAAAGCCACCTTCACAGGTGCTTACTTTATTATTTTTGTTTCCTTCTTTGTTCTTGGTGGCCCAGCTGCAATATTTGGCTTTCTGGTGACCAGAAATCACTGCTCCAGGGAAACAGACAGTAAATGCCTGGAGAGCATGCTGTTCCAGTCTAGCACAAGCACTGGGAATCCCTAACCCATCCTGTGAGAAACGTCCATGTTGATCTAGTGCTGTTTCTGCTAGTTCTATAAGTACCTTCATGTTTGTCTTTTGATAGAACAGAATCTAAGACTGCTGCCAATCTTTGGTACCCCAAACTGAAATAGGAGTTAAGGTGCTAGTATCCAAGACGAACTGTTCTTATCATTTATGCATATAAATCTGGGGCTACAAACTGCAAATGCCTACAAATCCAGGGACTATGAATGAATGAGATGGGCTGGGATTGAGAAACAGGACAGGGTTTATCCTATCTTCCAGGAGATGCTGGGATTGAAGGGACAACAGGAGTAGCAGAAACTACAGTAAAGCAGAGTCCTACATCTAAAGCAGATTACCGCTACATAAAAACAAGGGAAGCCCTGTGTAATGACAGCTTCAGATTTTCAAAGAGAAGCAGGAAGCTGGATATGTGTATGCATAAAAAAATCTTCTTTATTTTGAATATATGGTGTGACTGTGTGCGATGTGTGTGTATGTATGTATGTGATCATGGGTACACATGTGTACCATGGAGCATGTGTAAAGGTCATAGGAAATCTGAAGTATTGACCTGAGGTAAAAAGTTCTTCCCCCTTTTTCTTTGGGGAGGAGATGACAAGGCCTCCTTTCTGACGTTCCCCTCTGCCATATGCCAGGCTGGCTGGCCTGTGAGCTTCCAAGTATTCCTTTGGCTCTGCTGCCTGTCATCTTCCCTAGGAGTTTCTGGATTACAGAAGCACAATACCATGCCCAACTTGTGTGTATCTGTCTGTGTATGTGTGCATGTGTGTGCATTAAATGGGAAACTCCTTCTTTTAAAATGCCATTTCAGAACTTAGCAGAGCCATCCCTGTAAAGCCAAGCAGAACAGGTCTGTTGGCCAAGTTTAACCTTGAGGTACCTTACTTGGTACCTCTGATCTACACCTATCCTCCTAGACCTGAGTTTAGTTGAGAATGTAGCCAATTCTTTCTTATGTACCTCCAAAACATGTCCCTTAATGGCTACTGATCCCATGCTTCCTGACAATGCCGAGATTTCCCAGAGTTCTTCATACACCTTCATGTGTGGACACGATAAATAACTCTTCTAACAAAAAGTTAACAAGGCCTTGAGCTAATTCGGCAGGGTCACCATCTGGGAGTCATCAGAAACAGAGAACTGTCAGCACTGTAAACATTTTAGGCTTCATGGAAGACACTGACTCTTTCTAAACTAATCAGTGCTGCCAGTCAAGATTTGCAGCAGAGATTCAAGAACGAGACATCCATTTAACAACAATAACAAGACCAGTGAGGATGAAAACCGTACAGTCACAATAACAAGGGTCTAAAAGCAAACTGTGACTTCCCTAATAAGGCAGAGACCCAAGTTGGCTCCCTGGCGGTCAAGCGCCAATACGATTAATCAGTCTGTTTCCAGTTTTCTTGCGACAGCAATATTAACAGTTTGCTTTACTCTGTTTATATGGTGCTGACAGGTCTTCAGCATGTTGGGCCTACTTGCTGGTGATTAATGACCACTCTCATTCTGATGTAAAACCAGGCAGGAAGAAAATGCCTTCTACGACTGGTTAGGAACCACACTCTCTGCTATTTTTGTTGTTGTTTCCCTGTTGCCCATTGGTACCCCTCTCTGTCTGAGGGTATTCATTCTCCTCTAACTGGTTCAGCTCTCTTTCTTTGCCCTGAGATGCTCTGCCCTCTGCTCAAAAAAAGAACCTAAAATGCACACTGTGAATGAGCTTGGCATCTTGAAAGATATTGTTGGTTCATTTTGTTATAAAAACCTCATTTCTATAAAAATGAAAGAATAGGTGTAAGGTGGCTCTGGAAATGAGTACTTTAGCATTTGGAGTAGGTAATAATCATGTTTACAGCTGTGTTTACATACATAGAAGACAGCAGAGATGGAATTATATACATGTTACTGTAGGAAGTATTGTCACCTCAGAAAGTCTGAGAGATTATTGCATTAAATAGTCCTACTTCAGCAAGGTCACAAAGACTTGAAATAATATAAAAGGACCCACCCTGTCCACATACTCTGCCTTATAAAAAGAAAGCTGTAAGCGTACTATTTATCCCTAGTGTACTTATCTTTTTCCCGTTGTTTTTTAATTCTCTTCATGTTTATGTCTATCTGTGCACACACGTTTGTGCTGTGGGGGCACGTGGAACGGTAAGGACAAGTTTGTAGGTGCTGGTTCTCTCCTTTACCACGTGGGTTCTGGGGATCAAACTCAGGTTATCAGACTTAGAAGCAGGTGCCTTTACCCATTTGGCCACCCTTCTTTTTCTGTTAACTTGTTTGTTTAGACAGAGTCTTGCAATACAGCCCTAGCTGACCCCACTCTTTCTATGTAGCACAGAATGGCTTTGACTCTGCACCCTTACTCCCTCAGCCTCATAAATGTAGGATTATAAGTGTGTGCCTCATCACCCAGTCACCAAATATTATTTTATTTTTATTGTACTTTATTTTATTGTGACAGAATCTCTGGTAGCCCAGACTGGCCTTGAATATATGATATAGCCAAAGATAACCTTGAACTCCTGATCTTCTTACCTCTGCCTACTTAAGTCCTGGGATTCAGGCATGTACTAACCCCAACATCATCTTAACATATCTCAGTGTAGAGGATCTAAGAAAATGAAAACTAAACAAAGAACGGGCTTCTTGTAAGGGCTGCTAGGAAGCAGCATCTCATTGCTTGCACTTAGATGTGCCTTGCATGCTCAGACACCAGGTAGCTTCCTACAACTTCCCTATGTGCTTCTCTCCTCAGAGAGCAGCAGAACTGCATTAGTTCTGACAGAGAGAACATCGGGGTTGGCTTTTAAGTGGAACATTTTATCAAAGGTCTTTGAAGTCAATGTAAGAACAATCTGATATGAAAGCACTATTAATTACAATAATACTATATACTAGGCGCCTACTATGGACCAGTACTGTTGTCAATGCTTCAGTTATGCTATGCAAACGTGTTCCATTCCCACTACTGTGACTGTCCTGAGTTAAACAACAGTCTTTGTTTGAAGTACAGAATATGAGAGAAAGTAGAACAATACACTCGGCTACATTTGGGCAAACTTTGAACCCCTTATGTGAACTTTAATATGGAATCTAATGTAAAGGATTGAGGGGAAAGGGCCAGAGTGCTATTCGCTAGACTAGTTATAAAGGTTCTAAAACAGCACTGGGAGAGGAAAGGAAAGGTTTAACAGTTATCTCAGAAACTGCAGTACACATTTTTAAATGTAGCAAACTTGGAATTTATCAAGAAAAGGCTTCAAAAGAGATGCAAGCAGGAAGGTAAAAGACTTAAGAACAGTACTATATGCCTTAGGGTAGCCTGGCCTTCCCAAGAGACATGGCTGACTGAATATTTTGATTCATTTGACCAGTTATTTCTTTAATTTATCCATTCAAACTCTTTGTAGGTCTGGATAGGTGGGTAAGGGGCAAATAGGGAAGGAAGGAGAAACTAACTGGAAGACGTCTTCCTCACACTGAGTAGGTGACTGGTTTCACTCACTGTTCAGTGGTCTCAACTGGCATTTATACCGATCTGTGCTTCTCTTCCTTCCCTGACTCTGTCCTTCCAGACACTCAAAAGTGTATGCACTGCTTTATGTGATGGCCAGGGGCAAGCCCAGAAGACAGAAAAGTGCCTTCATTCCTGTGGCTTTGCGACTAGCCTCTCAAGGGCTTTGCCCTAAACTTCCACTTCTCTCTTGCTGGTCCGGCTATAAGGCATAGTACATGGTGACAAATCGCAAGACTGCTGGAGTGGAGATTGTCAGTCATCCATAAGAGGAGGGGCCTTCTATTTAACTTCCAAATGCATGCCATATTTGGGATACTTTAACCAAAGCTAAATATTGTAATGGAAAGGTATCTAATAGGATTCCCATGTGAATTAGCATGTACCAAGTGCACTTGTACCAAGTGCAAGGTGACGGGCAGAAGCCTAGGGTGTGTATTTTAATGCCATGCTTAATTAGCATCCCATTAGCTTTTCATATCATCCACAAATACAGGCACAAGGAATACAAGCTCTGAACAAATCCAAAAAGTACTGAAGTAGCAAATGAGAATATTTTGAGGGCTAAAAGAAATGTTGTTTCTAGCTAATTCAGTTGCTAAATGAACTGGAACTACAAAATTCAACTGTCCTTCAAGGACAGTGCTGAGAATTTTTTTTAGGTGTATGGATGTTTTGCATGCATGTATGTATGCACACCGTGTGCATGAACTGCCCATCAGAAGAGGGCATAGGATACCCTAGAAGTGGGGTTACAGACAGTTGTCAGCTGCCATGTTGGGTGCTTGGGGTCAACCTTCTGGAATATAAGTAGGTACTTTTGACTACTGAGCTATCTTTCCAGTCCCCTAGAAAAGCTCTGGGTTTTTAAAGTGAAGGTCTGCCTAGCTCCTATGAAAGTAAGTCTCTACTGCTTTCTGGAAAAGCACCTAGGTGACTGAGTGGGAAGCGCTCTGCTCCATGACCTGCTTTTTAAATTATTATATCATAAGCGCTCATCTGCATAGCATATACCTTTCACTATCTACAGTTAGTTCTTTCTAAAATGTCTTCTTCAGATACCTGGGCTCGTGTCAGTTTCTTTGGATCTAATTGAATTTTAAACTGTAAATCATTTTGATTCTTTCCAAAGACCCTTATCCAGGTGGGCTTCCAGAAACATGTACTATGATTAATATATGCTGCTGGTCATTTCTATTAAAATGAAAAAAATCAAAAGGCATTTTAGGGACTTATGCATGCCATCAACAATTATTTCAAGTGTAAACTGGTTCATATATGCCAAAGGTGAGAATTTAAATGCTCATAAAATACAACTGTAAAAAAGGAAATTTATAAGAGCAAGCACATTTTAACTTCATTTTATGGATGTGAGTTTGGTTTGGCCTTGTGTGTTCTATGAACTGTGAGCTGACTCTGTTACAGAAAAGAGAGCAGCCTGTACCAAGTGCAAGGTGAAGGACAGAAGCCTAGGGTGTGTATTTTAACGCAATGCTTTCCTGCCTACAGTAGTTACCAAGTTAGTATATTTTTTTGTACAGAAAAAAAAAAAAGATTTGAATAATCATTTGCATTTTTCCCATTAAAATAATTTTTAGTTGTGAAATATTTCAGGCCTGCTCATGCTTACATATGATTAGCAACAAGTAAAACCTAGCAAAGTACTAACACCTGCCTACATGACCTGTGACAACCCCACGGGGTTATGACCTTAGGTTAACACACTGGAAGGGAAGGCTGAGCAGTTTGTTCACTTTTGCTTAGTTCAACTGACTGAGGACAAAGGAGAAAGTGAAATGAGCCCGGAGCAGAGGTGGTCTGGTGGTGGAGGGAGACACAAAGACCTGGAGAAGGGCTGCCTTGGAAAGGGGCTCAGGAGGCATCTGATGGGGTTCCTGAGCTGGCATTCAATGACTTACCTGCGTCGCAGATCCTCTGCCACTGCTGCCCGGCAGCTGAACAAATAGGCTCGTAGTGATTTCAACCGCTGTCGCAGCCGTACAACGGTGGCCAGCGGCTCAGCATGTAGGTATAGCATGGGGTTCTCCTGCTGGATGTCGATCAAGGGCTCTTCGTACACGTACTCCAGAAACTCCTTGGCCTGTTTGGACACCTGCAAAACACGCCTTGGCTGTCAGCACTGGCGAGTCACCCAGCCTTCCACACCTGTCTGCTCTGCCTAGTAACCACACCTTGTGACAAAGTAGGTAGTATTGCTGGTCACTGCTAAGGGAAGAGGTCCACTGAGGAGCTAAACACTGTGTAGCTTCTCTCTCACCTCTAGAAGCTCAACTGGCAAACGTGGAAGGAATTCATTAACTCCACAGCTCCACTGTGTTAGTAATTATATAAGCCTGTACCTGTGATGGCACGGACCTCACAGATCTACCATACCAATGTCATGTTTCTGATTTGTTTGGTTTTATGCATTCTACTGTAATGAACTAAGATGTGACCAAGGAAGAAACTTGGTGTAGGGTATTCAAATGCTTCCTGTCTGTTCGATTTGCTGTAGCTCTGTAATTATTTCAAGTACTGTACAAAAAAACCAAAACCAAAACAAAACAAAAAGACCCCACAAAAAAATTAAAAAAAAAACCCTCATAGTCTTTAAAAACTGTATGCAAACATGGATATATATTCTACAATACTTTAAAAAGGTACTTTTTAAAACAGAAAACGACATGTACTGTCAAATATTAATAAAAACATTAAAATAAATACATGGGTATGCTCAAGAAAAGAAAGAAAAGGGGGAGGGGCGGAAGGAGAAAAATCTTGTGGAAAGTAAATTGACTAAATAGAAACAGCTCGAAGGAGAGAGGAGAGGCCTTTAGAAGGCTGTGAGCGTGGGCTGACTCTTGTCCATGCGTCCGTCCACTCGAATCTTTACAAGTTCTTTTTAAGCAGCATTGCTTTAGGTTGAGGAAAACAGTGCACAGGAAATACAATGTACCAGAGAAAGAGAGGCGGCAGCTCCAGGGCAACCCACAACAGAGAGGAAGTTCACACCACCTCACACTATGTCACGTGCGTGACTGGACCCTCCAGGCTAGGTTGCTGATACTCAGATGGAAACCGCCCAGTGACAATAATGAGCTGGCTCAGCCTCTGTTTATGGAAGGTAAGCCTCTCCTCAAGTTCCCACTGTCTCCAGAAGCAAGGCTGGGATACTGCACTAACACAACAGCGTTGTACATTGAAAAGAAAACTGCAAATCCACTATGCTTTCCACTCCACGACAGCAGCTTACCAATGAGGAGAACGCAAGCCCTACCCTCACCTAGCTATTTAGTAGGAAAGATAAAGATTCAAAACAAAACCACATGCAGCCTGCTATCACAGAGTGCTTGCAGGTAGCTCAACGAGGGGAATCACCTTTCCTGGGGAAGGGGCAAGGAGCCAGGTAGGCCTGGTGAAGCAAGTAACGCTGGATCTAGGTCTGGAATTATAAGTGGAAACTCATTGGATGAACAGAATGGCCAGGGAAGTATGAGGAGGGAACAACAGGCTGACAAATCACAAGTCCCTTAAAATATAATAAGGAATGAAAGTGTGACTATTAGACGTGAGGCACTTATCAAAAGTATATCACTTACACACAATCATCAAGTTCTTCTCAAAGCAGAGCGCCCACATCTAAGTCTACGTTTCCTACAGGCTATGAAAGCGCATTATTTCTTAAAGTGTATGTGTGTGTGCTTATAAGCAATGATTTCTGAGATAAATGAGTGTGTGGTCTGGCCCTATGATGTCATGCAGTGAGTGACAAAGTTAAAGAAGCTTAATAGACTGAAAATCCAGGCTATGAGCAGCCCCAGAATTAGCCAAGATCTTTAGCTGCTTCACCAGATCAGAAACAACAAGGTACGAGACTGCAGTAGCCTCTACTCTCATTTGTGAAGCAAAGACATGAGTACATGCCAGATAGTGTAGCAGGCCAGGCCTTCTGTGAAGAACAAAGCAGCTGTGGCCCTGTCCTCAAGCACCTCCAGGCTCCAGCGCCATGCAGAAAGACAAAACTGAGTTACATGTTGTATTTATTGTGTTTACATATCAGCTGCACTTACATATTTTCAATGAGGAAAACAAGCCTGATGGTGTTCAGGGAAGTGAAGTACAATCCACTTGAAACTGTTGCTAAAAAATGATGTATTGTACAATTCAATTAGTCTTCCTGGGTGTACAGAACAGTGTTTATACTGAGTCAGGGCCCTGCTGAATTAGGTTAACAATGCTACCTTTTAGTAGGTGAACAGAAGGACAAAGGGCACTGGCCAGTCCCCCAGGCCTTAAAAGGATTCTCTCTTCAGGTGCTACTTAAGCCCAAAAGCAAAAGGGGAAAAAAAAATCTTTTACAGAGACAGTAAAAGCCAGGGACTAATAGGACAGCAGCTACTGAGAGCAGTGTTCATAAGCTAAAACAAGGAAAAAGAGAAACAGAGCTGGCTTCAGTAATGGCAAGGCACTGCCTTCCCAATTTATTAACGAGCTCTCCTCCCACAGAGTGCATCACTGGTTGCTTGGGTGTGTGAACGCATCCCTGGCTGCTGCAGCCATTTTTGGCAACAAGGCTGAGCTCATGGTCAAAGTCTTCAGAGCCCAGATTCCTTTGATTTCCACTCTATTCACAAAGACTAGTGAGGTAGGTTTTAGGAAAACTTGAAACTTGGCATGAAATAAATGTTAGTTGTGCAAAACAGAGCTTTATAATTAATCTCCTTCTGATTCCTTGAGCTCTCAAAGTTTTCCTTCCTTTATTGGCAAGATGATTGACTATTATAAAAAAGCTCTTTCCAAAAAGAAAACCTTTTAAGTGAGTATTGGCCTAAGGAAGAAGCTATACTCTTATTAACCTAAGGGAGAAGATGTCAGCAGTCTTCTTGGGCAGGAGTTTCTTCTTCTGCTAATCTACACATGGCATGAGTCACAGTTTAACACCAGGGAGGTTCCAATACATAGCTGAGCTACTGTCCCTCTTTCAAATCAAAACATGAAAACCAAAAATGCCAGAGTGCTATTTTTTTTATTTTTATTTATCATTATTATGTGAGTATGTAGTTGTGAATGATTGGCGGGATGGGACAACATTTTCATGTCATGTTTTACCTGTGAAGGTCAGAGGACAACTTTCAGGTCTGACTTCTCTTCTTCCATTGTTGGTTCTACAGACTGTAGTATGAAGTATGGGCTAGCCTAGGCTGGCCTAAAACACTGAGTTAGAGAATATGCACCACTGTCCCTGGTCTCATTGCTCTTGTAGTGCATAAACAGAACGGTTTATAACACAGGGACTCAACATCACTGCTGTGCGTATGCTTCTGATTCCTTGAGCTCTTGAGGTGTGTGAGCTGATTCTGTCTTCACAGCCCTGCAGTCTACATGACTTATGAGGGAAGAAGCCCAAGTAGAAACATGTCCCCTCCTGGTCACAATAAGGAAAATTAAAGAGGACAGCACAATCACACTGAAATTAGTTACAAACTAATGATGAGCAAATCTGTGACTGCACCCATGCACTGACAAATGAACAGGTAATCTGAACACTAAGTATAATCGTTGCAGATTTGAACACAGAATGCATCTTGTCACAATGGTAACAACTACCTCTTAATTGCAGAATTACTGGATGTTGCTCAGGTTTGCATAATCCTGAGAGAGGATTCTGGAATACTGTTCTGGCATGTTCACTCACAAAACAGCCCTGGGTAAAAAAGTAATGGGCAAAGGAAATAAACAGTCAACCACAGACGCAATTTGAAAATGATGCAGTGGTGGTATGGACGCCGTTTTTATTAAATGAGGGAAAGGCCAAAGAAAACACAAAAGGACATGATCTTAGCATAACAAGGAAAAGGAAAAAATAATCTAGTCAATTTTTCTCAATCTATGTTCCCAGGATTACTAGTCCCACAGAAAAGATTTCTTCAGTGTTAGGAAAATAAATAGGCTGCATTTCTTGGTGATTCAAAATGAAACATGTTCTCATATCCGAACTCTAAGACACTTGGTAGTAAAGAAAACCTGCTTGGGTTGGGTTAAGAATGTAGCTTGACAGTCATGACAAGGAGGGGAGGAGGAATGTGGGGAGGAGGAATGGGAAAAGAAGGAGGAAGACAAGGAGGAGAGGAAAGGATTACCTGCTTAACACATCTACTCCTCAAGTCTATTTCAGTGTAGACAGGACAGTTTAAGGATTACCTGCTTAAACCATTACTTCTCCAGCCTACTTCAGTACAGACAGGACAGTTTTGTGTGGTTTCAGCCCTGCTGTAGGCAGAAGAAAGGCTGGTCTATGCTCCACTCATTAGCTGGAAGCAGAACATCCTTCTCTAACTTCACTGTCTCCTCTGACCAAGCTGTAAACTCACTGGCTCTTTCCAATCCTCATCAAAATGGTGGCCTTCCAACAGAGTCCTACTCACAAGTGCCAAACTTGTGAGTGTTCCACAGAATCCACTTCGAAAAATAGTGAATTAAAAAAAAAAGAAAAATAGTGAATTAATTCATTGTCTGTATTTAATCAAGTCCAGAGACCTCAGATGACTTATTTATGGTCATGTCATGGCAGAGTGGACCCAGGACTCAGAACTCGGGACACCCTGCTCTGTGCTCCGCAGCCTGAAGTCACAGTGCCTTCAGTTTTTAATTACTCTGCCATAACTTATCTGTTCACTGTTCTATAAAAGAAGTGCTCCCTGTCCCTCCTCCATCCTTCTTTCCTGTCAGAAGGCAGGTAGGCTGCAAACAGAGACGGGCTATGATGCAATTAGACAAGACAGTGCTGGCATGCAGGCTCACACTTGAGCTCCACTCTAAAACGATGACGAGCATGCAGAAGCATTTCATGTCCAAAGTCAGTTCTGTATCTCTGCAGTTGTTTAATGTCTTGCCCCCTCCACTGAAGTAAAAGTCAGTTTTGTATCTCTGTAGTTGTTTAATGTCTTGCCCCTCCACTGAAGTAAAGCATTCATGAGGGCAGGGACCGTATTCCCTTTGAGCCGTACACTCTTACTTCAGACACAATTTTAACAGTTTGGTTTATTTGGTTATTTTCTAAGTTTATAACACATTTAGAGTCAATAATGAAGAAAGAGGAAAGGCAGCTAGAGGTAACAGCTTGTCTTGAATGCCTCTCAAGATGGAGAAATAGACTTGTGTAACATGGAAAACCCCTAACTAAATGGAATGTGAATATTCAGGCTAGGACACACAAAACATTTTTTAAAAGTACAACTATGGGGAAGTGCAAGGAAAGTTGAGTGTTTTGAATTGTATCTGATTGGTCTGAACGGGGAGCCAGGAAGTTACCTTTAAAGAGAATTTCGTTAGAAAATGGCTACAGAATTTAAGGATAAGGCTTAAATTAACTCCTTCTCCAACCATGAAGCCCAGTTCAGTCTGTAGCACAGACACCAGATATGAATGCAATCCTGCTTTTGAAAGTAATTACACTTACTAATACTCCAAAGGGCAGCCAGGAAATGCTTAAGATGACAATTTTATTCTGCTCTGCAAAACCATTTTTTCAGCGGGTAGTCAAGCAGTCACGTACTTGCTATTAAGTACAGTAGGCAGATCTAACAGAACGATGTCTGGATTTAGAAACTGATAGGTCTAAATTGATCCTCACAATTAGGAGCATTAAGCTAATTCCTGATATCTGAGCAAAGACAGACAGATGCTGGACTAAATGGAATATAGTTCCTCAATGCCAGTGACAGATGATCCAGATAAAATCAGCTGGCTGTGTTCCTGCAGTAAAATTGTCCCTGGTCCACTGAGAATGTGGGAAGCAGAGATCTGACTCCTCATGTGCAGCGTGAATGAAGTGAGTGTACCTAATAAACATGTTTAATTAGCTACCTATTCCCTCAAAGCAAGTCTAGTTATTTAAGGACCACCATGACATGGCCCATCTTACAGAGAGAGCCTAGGCTTCAGCACTAGCTAGCTTGGTGGTTGCCGTAGTCTTTAGAGCTCTCTGTGAACAGCCTGCCTTGGCCATTTGCTGTCAGTGCCTCCTTTTTGCTTTTGCTCCACTGACTGATAGGCATTCTGCTGGCAGGTGTCACCAGCCCCAGCTCTCAGCAGACCGTGGGGCCATGACTACCTCACTCACTTGGTGTTAGCTGTTAAAGCTGCTCCAAGCATATTAACCTAAAGTGAATTCAACCAGCCTGCCTCCCTAAATATGTTTTTATCTCATATGCGCACAAATACTATATTTATAGTCTATACTGGGAATGTCAAGTACAAGATGCAGAAGGAGGCAATGATAACTGTCTAGGAGAGGAAGGAAGGAATTAGGGGAGGAAATAAGGTTCAAGTCAAGTTTTAGGATTTGTTGGGCTAGGTGAGGACAAAAGAAAGCCAAGAGGTGTGAGCCAGGCTGGCAGAATAGGGATTAGAAAGGACAGGTGGGACTTTAAGGAAGGAAGAGACTGGTGGAAATGAATGTGGACAAAGGAGCCAGAGAGGGACTGGAGATCGCAAAGGGAGCTGGACTAATTACGGGGTCTGGCCTTAACTGAGCACTTATAATGCACTAGCACTGAGCTAGGCCCTTCTGTGACTCATCCAAGAAAAGAGCAGCCCTCATGGCATACATATCATTATTACCTCTATTGTAAGATGAAAACATAAGACAGGGACTGAGCAGGAAATGCACCTGAACATTAGGACCAGAAGTGAAGGCAAGAAACATCTCTAGAAAGCAGCTGACTTCTGTTGTGTGAATGCTATTGAGAGCATGTGTGTAGTCCTCAGAGCATGTGTGTAGTGGGGCTGAGAGCATGACCTCACGTTAAAATTAAGTCTTGGTTCTTGCATTGCAAGGACACATGAACTCAAACTGGTAGAGGGAATAATCGAGGATGTCTCCTGTGCTTGGCAGTAGAGGTGTGGGGTCACTCATACGACTATGAATATCTCCATCTGCAATTGCAGGCCGTGTGCATTTGGTAGAACATAGAGCGTGTTGAGTCTGAGGTGCCCATGGGATAGGCTTCAATCTCAGTCACTGGGCAGTCACTCCTGTTTACCTAAACTGTGCTAAGCCACACCTCCGTCCTCAGCCCACCTTCACAGAGAAAACACACAGTGGGAAGTTAATTATATAAGTAAGGCGGTGGTGAGAATACTGACTCCCACTCCATAAGTGCTGATCACACAATTTCTTACAGTTGTGATTGTGAGTCTAGCCTTTAAGCTAAGCCATCTCTCCAGCCCATTTGTAGTGCTTTTCTTTTTAAACTAAACTAAAATTTAAAAAAGTAATTAAATGTCTGTGTGTGGAAGAATGTACACATGTGAGTATAGGTGCCCAAGGAGTCCAGAAAAGGGAGTCAAATTCCCTGGAGCTAGAGCAGCTGTAAACTGTCTGACTTGGGTGCTGGGAACTGAGCTCAGGTCCCCTGCAAGAATAATGTATGTTCTTAACCACTGAGCGTCTACCAAGCCCTCAAATAAGATGATGGGATACTTGAGAGAGCTCAAGCCACCAAGTTTTCTGTGTTTCTCCTTTAATAACCTACTCCACACAACCCTCAAGTATAAATGTGTGCATAACAAAAAGCACAGTGCTTATTTGACATGCAGTGTGCTGGACACCATTCTATTATCTTCACATATGTCAGCCATTCAACCAGTGGGAATATTTAAGGTAACATTATCCTCATCTTGTAAACAAGAAAACTATAACACTGAGAGTCTAAATAACTTACCCAGGTCACACACCAGTAAGTGACAAAGCCAAGACTTGAACCTAGACAGGTTGGGCTCATTTTATATATTAGCAAACTGACGCTTGGAAGAGTTTAAGGAATTTTTCTCCCACTAACCAAACACTCAAGACGGGGCTGAGGTATGCTTTGGACAAATGTCTAATTAACACCAATCCACCATAGTAAACCATGCCGGGGAAAGGAGGGGCTAAGGTTGACACAGGAGCAGAAGAAAAACCCTTCTGTAAGAGGAGTGTGGCTCTTTGTGGAAGGTCGGTGAGGAGTGTGTGGCTCAGAGAAGCCTGTAGGTAAGTTGATGGGGCTGTTTCCTAATCATCCAATTTTCCCTATTAACAGGAGAGAGTTTCCAGAGAAACCCAGATGGAAACTCAATCTCTTAAGATCATACATAGCGAAACCAAGAAATCTGATCAAAACCACTGGTGCAAATGAAAAGAGCTTCCATGAGCTTCCAGTCCATCCCACACTCTCAGACTCCTTTCTCTCATTCTGCGGTTCAGCCAACTCCCCTGCTCTCTACAGGATGCCATTCTCCCTCTCTCAACTTCATTATTCCAGCCTTTCTCCTCTCTCCTGGGGAGTTCACATCAGCATAGAAAAACACGCTGTTATTTTTTTCTATTAAAACAAAAGTCAAACCTAACTTGACCCCGCTCCCCTTTGAGTCCCTCTCCACCTGTCTTCTTCCCTTCTGAGTAAAACTTCTATTCTTGTCCTTTCTTTCTTTCTTCCTATTCTATGTTGAGCCTGCTCCAGTCAGACCTCAGCTCCTGCCTTTCCATTCAGACTGCTCTCATTAGGGTCTCTAATTACCTCTACATGACTGAAGCCAATGGTCAGTCCTCAGGGCTCATCTTATGTGACCTATCAGCATCTGTCACAGTTCATCTGGAAGCACTTTCTTCACATGGCTTGTCAGGCTGCCTGGGCTCCTTCTACCTCACTGCTCACTCACCCCTGGTCTCCTGCAACCCTTCGCTGCCCCTCTTCTCTCCACCCTCTTACATTAGGTTGACCCAACACGTCTTGCGGGTTCCTCCTCCCTGTTGCTTTGCATTTTTATAGCTGACAAATATGCTATTCCTACTACCTGGGTGCCTCCCTTGTCTGATAGTCATTACTGTGCAAAGCTCTTAGCATACCCCAACATTTCTCATCAGCTCCCATGTTTTAATCAACAGGAGTTCTAATAAGTGCTTGAGGATTGCTAACTGTACTCTTCCTTCAGTGGGCTGCTACCCAGAAGTCCTCCTAGTGTCTCCTAGGGTTCCAGTTCCAAGGGCTGAATATGCCTGAAGACTGACTGGCTTTCACTTGAATCAGTGCTATTTGATAACAAGAAACACTTTGGGTCACATATGCCTTCTCCAGAGATCAGAGGCATGCTCTTGAACAGTCTCCATTTTCTAATAAAAATCCAAGAGAGGCCTCCAACTGTATAGAATTCTCTTAGCACCTATAGTTAATTATCAAGGCCTAGAGGGAAAAACTTATAGACAGATAAATATGTCAAAAGATATACATATATTTTAAAATTAAGAAATTAATGAGAATCATAATAAAAAAATCTTTATAAACAGTGAGATGGGTAAGAAGCATTAGATAAAGTCTGGTGGCACAGATAGGCATAATGGCATGTGTCTGTCAGCCCAACTCTGTCAGCTAGAGACAGAGGGAATGTGAATTTGGGGCCAGTCTGAACTACTGAGATCCTGTTTTTTATTTTTGTTTTGTTTTGTTTTACAAGACTAATTAAATTTGCCTCAGTTTATAGTTATCTTTAAAATCTACCTGACAATATACAAACACCTGAATTGCCACCATCAAGTGTACCCAAGGTTGGCACCTACCTTGTATTTTGAGGTGTCCCAGTTGTGAACTATGCGTGCTGGGATGAAAAAGCTGTCATCCACGTGGCAGCTGCTGCAGTAGTACCACCCACTGTAATTGCACACCTTGGCCTGGCCATTAGAGAGACCAATAGATCGCTGGCACCCTGTTCAAGGCAAAGGACAGACAATGATTGCAGCTGGACTTTGAACACTGCAGAACAAGGCTATACAGCCCTTAAGTTTAAAGACATCTGTAGCAGAGAACGCATGGACCCATGTGTCCCTTCCTTCCTAATCTGAGAGTCTTGACACCTTCATCTCCTGAGGGACAGACACTGTGTCACCTAACTAGACCCTTGTCCTTAGTCCTCTCTGATTCAGTTTCTTCTCCACATGGCTCCAGAGAGCAGTTTCTCCACAACTCTACCTTTATTTTCTCACCTTTCTCTTCAGAAACTAATTCATACTACACATTTAGCTGGGAGTTTCTAATATGGGTTTGTTTGGCTTACATAAATCTCTGAGAAAAGAGACCTCTTTTTTATTGATGGAAAACAAACAAGTAAACAAACAAATAAAACCAGAGCCAGGCATAGTGGTCCACCCCTGCAGTCCCAGAACCTGAGGCAAAGATCTTGGGTTCAAGGCCAGTGTAGGTTGCATGGCAAGTTCCAGAGTTCCAAGCAGCCTGGGCCATTTAGCTAGCCCCTGTCTCAAAGAAACAAAGCCAGGAGCCAGGTATGTAGCTCAGCTGGTGGAGTACTTGCTGAGCATAAAAGAAGCCCTAAGTTCAACCCTCAGCACTGCATAAAACTGTGATATGGTGGCACTTGCATCTAGAGGCATTTCAATGTCAGAGGGAAGAGGATTAGAAGTTAAAGGTCATTTTGGGTATATATCAAGTTTGAGGTTAGCCTGTGTAACATGACATTTTGTTCACAAAAAGAAAATCAAAACTAAACCAAGACAAAATAAATTTAAATAAATAAATGAATAAATAAATGGAAGAAAAGGAAGGCAAGTAAGGACAGAGAGGGGAAGAAAAGAAAGCTTTTTCAATATTAAATATGTTGTATGAGGTTACTCAGCAAATCAAAGGTAGAGCTTGGATCTGGCGTCAGCTGTTCTAGTGACATGACCCCAAACTGACACACAGCATTTCTTTGCTCGACAAACGTCAATGTAAGGAGTCCAGATTTGACCGGCCCATCTCACCTTTGCGGCTTTCCTTCCTATGCCCCTCCTTTGGATATATAACCTATTTATTCCATCCCAAGAACTTTCCATATCATTCCCAGGTAAACACAGTTGTGCTCACTGCACCCTCAGCACAGCAGACATGTTAGTCTGCTAACATGTCTACCCAGTGTCTTCAGTGCTTGCTGCCTCTACAAGTCTTGCCCACTGCCAAGACCACTGGCTGTTGGTAGGTGTCTGTTCATGTCCTTTCCCTATCCTGGGAATTTCATAATTCTATAAGCACTATCCTGGGACCTCCAGGAGACTTGACAATAACCAGAGCCCTGCTCCCAAAGAGGCCATGTTCCCTTTCACTAACACAGAAGTCCTGGCACAAGCACCCTACCCCTTGGAGCCCCAGCAAGGCTGATGAATACTATGCAAATAGCATCACTATTCTGACATGTCTTTACAGCTCTCACTATAGAATTCCTTCCTGGTGGCATTCCTCATGGTTGGGTGTCAGAAATACATAAAAATATCTGACACAAGTTCATGATCTAAGTATAAAACTAGACTCTTCCGATGATGATGATGGATAGTGTGGCGATCAGTGTTAAAACCCATTTCCATTACAAAAAAATATTTAATACAATCTGCCTACCTACAAAGATTCACATAAATTCTGTGAAAATACCACAAAAGCTAACAGAGTTTTCATCACAAATAGGATGGCCTTAACAACTAATCCATTGCACAGGGCATCCCCTGCATGGAATTAGATTCTCTTGTTTTTACAAACAAGGAAAACTAAAGCATACATATGTTAGTGGCATATTCCAATAATAGATCTTCCCACAGTTCTTAAAATTATTATCCTTTCCTAACTTTTAAGTAGCAACAGAATCATTATGGGCCCACTTTTGAGGCTAGTTGAAGAATGAGAAACTACAGGCAGACAATAAGGACCACAGCAGCTTCTGTTTGATAGAGATGTTGTCAGTGTCCTGGGTAGTAAATGGCAGAATGCTGTTTGCTGCACTCACAGACTGCGTTACTCACTTGGCATTTAGCACATGCCTCCTTGAACTGTGATGCGTTTTTATGGGCTTCTCCAGCAAGGCAGACCGTAAACTTCTCAGATATACTTTTTTAACCTCAGCACTTAACAGAGAGTTTAACACATAGTAGACAACCAGTAAATGTTTGTGTCAAGCTATGATAAACTAGGAACCCCCTGGCACACACAACACACATTCACATAAAAGACTGTAATATCCTATAGTTATCCCAAAATTAATCCTTTGGACCTCGTTGGCTGCCTCTTCAAACAGCCTGCTGTCGTTACTAGTCCTGTTAAGATATGGTGCCTGTTCTAAAGTCTGCACACTGATGTACTTACCTGAGATAAGCAAACAGACTCAGGAGAGAGCTGACACATCCAAACCCTAAGGACACTGCTGCTCCTGAGAATCAGTGGACAGTCAAACTGAGTAAACACTGAGAAGACAGAGTGGCAGAGCTCGATCAAGAATGGAGTCGGGTGAGGAGACTTCTGAGTGCTTGTGAGAAAACTCCAAGAAACCAAGACACCAGCTTGTGACCTCAGTTTCTTAAAAAACACAGAATTGTTCTTGGAATGTGTTTTTGTGCTCCTTCCAGGTATAGTGGGAAAAAATGTTTATTTCAGATTACTCATTACAACTGGCTATTGTTATTTATTTATATGCCTCTATGGAAACCATGGTTTTTCCACGTGCTGTCTTGTCAGCCATGTGTGGCTTGCCCTTGTGCTTTACCCAGGTGACTCCTCTTAACCCTCAGACTATATGTTGTCTGATGCTCTTGCATGACTATTGTTGTTGGCTATTGCATGAGACTTTAGTCCGCCTCATTTATCAGCTCTGTTCTCCCAGGTCCCACTCACTGCCTTAGAGCACTGAACAGAACAGAATTCAGTCTTCCTAATGGATTAGAAAGTGACTGTGACTTTGCAGACACACAGTCAGGATCATCACTATGGGCAAAGTCCCACCACAGAACACTGAAAAAATTAATTAGGTATGTATGGGGTTTTGATTGTTTAGTGTATAATAAATACTAGTAAGCATCTCCTGGATATTAATATGTATTAGTGGGCTTACCAGTCTATAATTTTAATGATTTTACTATAATGTTCTATAACATATATGCAACATTTTAAAATACAAATTTGCATATAGAAATATGCATAAGAAAACATATAGTCTAAAAGTGTTTATTACTTCAACTGGGCACACAGGTCTTAAGCGGATATTCAACTCCATGTGCCACTGAGACAAGCTCAACATTCTTAAAATTCTGCACAGGTTTCTGGACTCACAGAAGGGGAGGAAGAGGGTTGAGAGAACGCAGCTAAGGCTCTTTGGGGTTTTAGTTTAGACATGGGCAACACTGTAACTCCTACCTGTGGCCCTTGAGCCTTTACTTCTTTCTGTGGAATCATGCTATCCACTCAGTTCTTAAGTCGTTTCCGACATTTCTGCATGCCTGAGACTACTTTGAAGATGTGGTGTACAGAGAAGTGCTAATCCATAAGCCAGGAAGCCTGAAGCACTGTGGTCCAGTGCATGCTGTGAACCTGACCCATCCAACTCTCTAGGCCTGCTCCCTCATAATAAAAGAAACTGGATGCTAAGATCAGTGGACAGTCAAATTCAGTGAGCATCCAAGTTTTCTAGCAGTTTATGGCAAACGTAGAGCCCTTCCCAAGACGATTCTGATACGGTATAGATGGGGTAGGAACCCGAAACCCTTATTTCTCATGAGCATCTTTCCCCATTCCTTTCCAGGGACTCTGATGGATAAAGGCTGGGGCTGGTTCCCTAGGTTCTCAGAGACCTCTAAGGTCCCTGGAAGATCTAAATGACAGTGCAAATTATACTGTCATATCTTCCAAAACTAACAGTTTCAGTTCTTGGTCAATTTCTAAACATCACTATGGCAAAGAAACCTGAGCCCAGTCTAGAAGTATTAATTCCCCATGCTGTGGATGGAATGGAAGATCTGCATGTGCTCTGTGAGAGCTCTACTGCCAGCTAGCTATCCCCAGAGCACTATTATCACTACCAGGAAGCTTCCTGTTCAGCTGAGGAAGGATTAAAGCTTTTTAGCCTTGAATCCAATGTACTTTCCTTTGAAAGAGACAGGGTGGTCGGGAGGAAGATGAGAGGCTACTGACCTGATACAGAGTCACTGTCTTCCAGACAGCACATATCATTTGTTTCAAGAAAGAAACCCTGTTCTGTTGATTGACAGCAAAATTTCCTTCACTGTCATACTGCATGCAGACCATGGACTGAAAACATCTGAAGCAATTCTTCACAAACAGGCACAATCTGGGATTTTAATTTATCATTGTGTATGTGTGAGGTTTTCAACAAGGGAAAGTGTACTTTCTTAAAAATGACTGTTAAGAAACATTTTTTTTCAAGAGTGCCAAAAGTGGACCCTGAAAGGCAACATTATGGGGGAAAATAGAGCTGGAAAGTAGACAGACAATAATTAATTGAAATAACTAATTAGGGCCTATTTACATATATTTTTATGTACTTTCAAACAGATTTTCAATAACTTTCTAAATTCAAGGGCATCTGTGGAAGGGGACACTCTACATGCCAGATCAAAGCAAACACATTCTCCCAGGTTCTTTTTGAAACTTTTCAGAGTGTTCAATTCATAAGAACAAAAAAGTATTTCACAAGAGAGCTCACTGGCCTTTTTTTTTTTTTATCGCTTCCCACCCCACTTCACATCTTTAATGAACACATGCTCTAAGAGTTTAGCTTCCCCCTGATACTCTTTTGGAAACAAATGTTACCATTTATCCAGAACCGTGTGTGCTGCATATACAGTCCATTTCCCAAGCAGTCTTTACGAAGACATCCAAAAGAGCCTAGGCTTGGAACTGAAATTCTGGCATACTTTTCCACAAAGCACAATCTTTCTTCTGACAAATGTACCTACTTAGCTTGGCTGGCTACAATATGGAGTTATTGAGGCCGAGGTCTTGAGCAGGGGCCAACAGCCTTCTCCTTGCTTAATAGCTGTCAACTTCTGCTGCCTAAACCAGGGCACTCAGAGGCCCAACAGGGAAGGACAAGAGCTGAGGCTGGCTGGATCCATTCCTCGGTGAGGCTATGTCACCAAGGAAGTGCTAGCTACTCCAAGCCACTTTCCATCCTATAAAGTGAGCGTTCATATACTTCCACTCATGGCAGTATTTTGCTTTGTATTTGGCAAGTAAAGATGCTCTAAAAAATAAGAAATAGAACAAGAAGATGGTAGAAGAGAAGAAAGTACCTTTGCAAAAAAGGAAGAGAAAAAGCTTGACGATGGTGGTGTGTAATCCCAGCACTTGGGAGGTAGAGGAAAGAAAATCAGGAAGGAGTTCAAGGCTAACCTGGGCTATCATTTAGAGACCCTACCTTCTAAAACTGGGAGGGGAAGAATGAGACAAAGAGAATACATTTTCATTTTCTCTGTAAAAACAGGGGGGAAAGCCTACCTAAGACATCATGGTATCTGTAATCCCAATACTCTAGTGGCTGAAGCAAGAGGACCACATGAGTATGTATATAGAAGACCCAGTCTTTAAAAGGGAGTGGGAGAGAAAGGAAAAAGCAGAAGGGAATTTGATGAGTTTCCCAGCCCCTTTGTCCGAGCCTTAGACAGAATGCAGTGTCCACAGCCAGGCTGAGGAACAGGCTCTCCATCCTGTTCTTCCCTCTGTGTCCTGGCAGGATCCAGTGAACTGCCATAAACAAGCTTTATGTAAAAAGCTCTGTGCTGCTTCAAGGCCTGGACTTTGAATAGGTTTAGACTCTTGAGACTGTATTTTTCCCAAAATAAAGCAGAGGTCTAATGACTTGGTATTATACAAGCATTAGGGATGTAAAGACCGGTGGTGTGGTTCTGTGGTTGAGCACTTGATTAGAATGGCTGAAGGTCCTGGGTCTGACTCCTACCCTACATCAGGTGTCAAGAATTGGAAGTAAAACCAGAAACAACTTGGCTTTCCTAGCTTATTGTCTATAACCATCTATTAGTTAAGAGTCAGTGTTGAGCTGGGCATGTAGTGATACACATCTTTAATCATAGCACTTGGGAGGCAAATCTGTGATTTTAAGGTCAGCATGGGCTACATAGTGAGTTCCAGGACAGCTAGGGCTATATAATAAGTCTATCCCTAAAACAAACAAACAACAATAAGAAGTTAGTGTTGAATAGTGTTGAAAAAGTGTTGAACACTTTTTTTTTTTAAAGCTGCTATATTTGTTATATTTGGCATAAATGGGATGTTCTGTTTATCCAGCCTGGGATTAGCCCAAATACAGGCAGTGCTTAAGTGAAGGACTGTCTAATATAAGCACGAGCAATCTTCTCAATGTAAAGCTGGCATTAAATAAAGTTGAGGCAAAACAAACATGGGGCCTAGCGTTGTATCCTTTACAGCAGAGAGGAATGGGACTTAGATGTAAGAGTGGCTACCCACCACAGCTCAATCAGCATGATAGAAATGACGCTTTGTGATCCTACTTGCAGAATGGAAAAGGGGAAGAAAAATAAAGGAATCTGAAAACACCTACATAAAATCACTGACCCAACCCCTTTCCTGTCTCAAATATTCAAATTACCACTGGGTCTCTGGAACAAGTCAGTAATCCATGAAGCAGAAGGTATCTATTTAACCATAAAACAAATTAAGACACTGAACATTTAGATGAAGACTATGGCACATAACACTGAGTATGTTCATTTGGTTTGTTATAAGATAAACAGTATTCATAAGCATCTCAAAACTGAGGGACAACAGGAAAACTCAATCTTGTGCCACTATAATTACTAATATGAAGGGATGGTTGAAAGTATGGATCCATTTTAGACTGCAATGCTTAAAATTATATTCTTCCCAAGGTTTTAAATACTTTGATAGTGAATTCTCTTTCTAGAGCATGAAAACTTTAAAGCTGGTTGCTCCCAGAGGGAAAAAAAAAAAGTGCCATTAAATGGAAAGCTCAGTGCCAGGAGTGGAGATCTCCCTACATGCCTCCAAAACAGCACAGGCTATTGCCAACATCCTTGGTTGTTCAACATAACAAACTAGATGGTAAGATGCTAAAGCTAAAGATATCACACACTTTGGTTGCTGGACATAGAACTGACTAGAAAATGTCCTCCTTCTGGCTAATTTTCACAGTGCCACAAGGTACTATGCAGGCTGTTGGGGGATGAGGTTATTTGTGTTTCATCAGTAGTTTTACCCAGTGCTGGGTCCTTCATACTACAATACTGATCTACAAGGCAAGACATACCCACTGGTGCAATAGCGGCCTGTTAATGACAGTGGTAATTATCCACTTTTTGATTGGATTTCAGGTCTGTACCACAGGAGGAAATTTATGCCTAGCACTGCATACTTGGTCCAACCCCCCCCCAAAAAAAACCAAACAAACAAAAAACAAAACAAAACAAAACAAAAAAACCCTATGGGTAGGGAGGTCATGGACCCTATGGGGAAACCTACTACTGTTGTCTTATTACTCGTGTTTTCAATCTGCCTTCTAAATATGTTTATACCCACAGACTAGTGCTGTTCTCAACCTTGGTCAGAGAAACTTCTTTTTGCAGTGGAAAACAGTGTAAAGACTCATAAACTGGTCAAAGAGATGAGAATAAGTGCTGCTTAGTGTTCAGCCCTAAATGAACCATCCATATCAATACCTTACCCCCTAGGCTAAAGAAACATTACGGAGAGGAGAGGTAGAAAGAACACAGGAGCCAGAGGATTACTGTACAACGCTGGCTTCTAGACATGACCTGGCCACTGTACTCAGAAACTAACAGCAGCTGGGTTTACATGAACAAGACCTGCACAGCATCAGAGCAGTCAGCACTCCAGTGTGGACAGGGAGGTGCTCACAAAGCACCAAGTGCTGCTGAAAGGTTTTTGGCAGTTGATGGGTCCTTGGGAAAAAGAGAGTCCATTTTCTTCATGGCACTGGCTCTACTGGATGGCCCGTACTCAATGGGCACAGGCAGCACTAATAAACCGGACTCACTGAGTCACAAAGGAAGAAAGGAAGGGAGGGAGCAAGGGAGGAAAGGAGGGAAGAGAGAAGGGAAGAGAAGGGAGAGAGGATAAAGGCAGGAGGGGAATATGTTGGGAGGTCCAGGGAGTGGGGGAAGAAAAGTGGGGTGGGAGAGCTACGACCAAAATACCTTCTATGTATGTATAGAACTGTCAATGAATAATGGGAAATATTTTATTAAAAAATGACCTTTATAGCTGGGAGAGGCTCTACGTGCTTAAATACAACCCTAAAACATACTCACCAGTTGTTTCCAAACCTATCCTGAAGTCACTTCTGTTTATTACAGAATAATTTTTATCTGGTGGGTTTCACATAATGTTCATCTACAAATTTTACAGTACAGGAAGATTATATATGGGGAAGTGTCACTAGTTATTGGCTAGAACTTGGCTCATAAAGTTCTGTTCCGAGGGCTGACATTTGTTCAAAAACATAAATTAGACTTGGAAGGAAACTGTCCCTACCATGGTTGACACACTTAGGTTAGCTTGGGTCGGCACTTGCCGAATGGACTGCAACTGTTGCTAGCACAGCAATGTCCTTAAGACTATAACAGAAGTAAATAACTCCTCTGAGGGCTGGGAAATGCATGTACCGAACCAAGGAATTTTCCTTTCGACACAGCAATGTGGCAAATGTTACTTGTAAAGTTCTAGCACTGTGCCTTGATGGACTGAGAGTTTGGTGCCCATTATATCTAGAGCAGTGAGAGATGAGGACTAGAACCAGCAGACATCAACCATCAAGCACAGGCTACCTACAAATTATCATTGTGGATTGAATGATTGATCTGTAGAATTGTGGCAGCCCAAAAAGTCAGCCATTGTTTTTTTTTTTTTTCTTCTTGTCAGAATAGGATCATAAATTTCAAGTATACTGTAAGCTGTTAGGTGAGGCTTTCGTTTGGGGGATAGGCTTTTGTATTGTATATTTCAAAGCTGAGTCAGTTTTGATGTGTAGTATGTTGACTGTACTAATAGCAGTACAGGAACTGTATTTAACTAAGAAATGAAGGGAATATCACATGTAAGGTGATTGATTACTGCTGACTGAAAACATAAACTTATTAAATTCTACAGTATTTGTCCAATCTTGTGGAATGTTGTTATTAAGATTATAAATAATGAGCTCGAAAGATGGATCAGCAGTTAAGAGCACTTTTTGCTTTTGCAGGGACTCAAGTTTGATTCCCAGCTCCTACATTATGATTCACAACCATTCATAACTCCAGCTCCAGGTATCTGATGCCCTCTTCTAACTGCAATAGGCACTGAGAACAGGTGGTGCACAAACATACATGCAGATAAACACTACCATATAAAAGTTAAAGTTTTTTAAGTTAAAAATGTTTTAGTTATAAACTATGTGAAATAAATTAATAAATACTGAGTTGATTCCAACTCATGGTGAGAAGTGTCAGGATTTATTGGTCTTTCAGGCAAACAATGATTGAGAACCTAAAGTCAATATTTAGTCAAAATTTATCTTGAAAGGCAATAAATCTTGATTTTTGCTAAGGCAAGTAAGCAAATAATGTGTGCTGTTCTAGGGAGTCTGACTGCTTTTCATCTACTAAGTATCTGCCTTGAGTTGTAAATAGAATGACCTATGAGAGACCTACATATCCAGAAAACATGATTTGAGTGGTAAAGTTCCTTTTCATTTTTCCTACGAGACATTTCAATGGCAGGGTGTGTATTAGTGTAAGATAGGTTTCATAATGAAAGGTTACAATTCATCTTCTAGTGTATTTAAACCAGTCCAAATGTAATAATTCTTCCATTCTTGTTTTCCTCTTAAAGTCAGTGACTTGACTTTCCCAATTACTTCTGGTTGTTGAATTTTGAGGGGGAAAGTTTTTAGAAAAAGTCATGTCAGTAAAGACTCAAGTCAGAAACTCCAGCATGCTTGGAAACCATGTGTTCCAGTCATCTGAGTGACATTGTAAGAGGAGGTGCTTAGCAAAGAGCTTGGAATGGTAAAGCTAAAACACAAGAGGCCGCGCTCGGGGCAAGGTGATCTAATGGCAGAGGATCTAGGGCTGTCTTGAGAAGGGTGGCAGTCTGAGCTTTAGAGGACTCATGGCTAAGACAAGAGTGGATGGGGAGAGAACCAGGTGGATCCTTATACCACTTTCAACTTGACTGGGTCTTGGCTTGGGAACAGATAGAGGAGGGTGAAGGTATTGGTAAGGGTCTGTCGAAATGACCATGGTGTTCTGAGCCCCCGACTGCTACAGAATCAGAGGGAATCAGAGGAGCAGGTAGTTTGGCGAGAAAGTGATGTTGCACAGGCCAGGCCCCCACAGCACAACATCACCTGGGCTCAAATGACAGATATTTCATTGCTAAAACCTGCACCAGTGAAAACAGGAGAATAAAATCAGAGATCTCTATATTCATCCAACTTAGTCACTTCCTGTGCCAGCAGTGGCTAAAACTTCCACCAGGAAATGAAGAAAGCCCTTCTACAAGCTTTACTTTCTTACCTAAGGAAAATTATTCATGCTGCTTGGTAAAAGAAGTGTCATAGCAAAGAGGTCTTGTCCATGTTGCACCCTTGTCTTTTAGACAACCTGCTTGTAACTCTGGGGATTTTTTCTTCACAAATTAGTCCTTTTGGTGACTCACTTGTCCACTAAGGACTCCTATTTGAAGACCACTGGCCACAGGGGTTACTGTTCCTTGAGCACAGCTTAGCTCTTCCATTGGCAATATTGTAACACAGGGCCTGAAGTCCTGCCATCCAGAATAGGTCAGCCTCAGTATGTAAAAGGCAAAGACTAGGCTGGGCTAGTTAGACATTGAGAGCGGAAGAAAGAGGTGTATTAAATAAGCTGCCTTACTGCAATGTTCCTCTGAAATGAGCTTAGCCTGAGAAAAGAAGAAATAGTAATGCTGACCCTGCCTCTAAATTTCAGGATCGTTGGCATTATTTTCATGTTGAAGATATTATATTAAAGTATTCTTTATCTTAATCACTTGGGTCTTCTAGAAGATCCCATGTTAAAACAAAAATCTGGCTCACCTTACCTTAGTCCCAGCCCTGCTCCAAACACTTTATCTTGCCAAGAATCCAATGTATGCTCCAATTATGTTCTTTCTACAGTGCTTTCCCCTGGCATTTAATGTTCTGTTAAATCATCACTAGCTCTCTCTGTGTGATTTCCTAGTCACATCTCTATTATGATTGGTCTCAAAGGTCAACAACCTTTTAGCAGCTTGAAAGTTGATATTCTCCTTTTGGTTTATCTGAGAAATAAGCTGTTTCTACTCTGTCTCTGGACCTTATCTTTTCTTCCAGCTTGGATTTAGAAGTCTCTACTTGCATTAGCCCCATTCAGCCTGTGACTTAATCACATGTAGTGTTGTACTGCTCCCCTTCTGACTTCCCCTTACGTCTCTCCCTGTTCTTAACACTGCTTCTCTTCCCTCATACTGAATGAGGTCTCATCTCTTTGAACTTTACAGTATCTTTAAAACACAATCTTCCTTCTTCTTCCCTGATAGCATCTCTCAGAGTAATGCCTACTTGAGCTATTTCAGTAATGACAACAATTTGATAAAATTAAAGTCATGAGAGTGGACCCAAAGAGTACTAGGGACAGTCTCAAAATGGAAAAAGATGACTTTCATCAGGTTCCTATCAATCCATGCTTGGATCTCATTTTTATCCAGCAACAAATTCCATATGCCTTATGAGTTTTGGAGACTGTCTTGCTTCTTTCCTTTATTCCTTTGTTTTACGACTTCCAGGGGTTTTTTGTTGTTGTTGTTGTTGTTGTTGTTGTTGTTCTCTTAAAATACATCTGTGGCCATTTTCAAAACTAATCTTTTAACTAAATGTTTGGTATTAAAGGCAGGCTATTTAATCCTTTTATTTAGACAGGGTAGGGAAAATTAAAAACTGCCTATATGAGTAGAAAATTCCTATTTTCTGGTCCCCACTTTGCCATTTGAAAGGAACGTCTTAGTATAATAATCCCTAATTCTCTCTCAGCCCCTAATCAGAACTCTTCACAGATGGAGAAATGAAGTATCCAACTGATTAGTTCCTAAATATTTACATATTATTGTGTGATAGATTTGCATATACATATACAACTGTGCAGTTGTAGAAGTTAAAGGATAACTTTAGGGAACCGGTTCTTTCCTTCTGCCTTTACATGGGTTCTGGGGATCAAACTCAGGTCACTAGACTTGTGTGGTAAATGTCATCCATCTGAGGTATCTCCCTAACAAGTGAGTTTAAAAGAAGAATCCTAGCATGTTCAGCTTGACCTCAGAGAGCTGGTATTCTGCCTATTGCAGTAAGAGGAGGTATTCTAGCTGTGGCCAGATGCATAAATGAATCTAATTTCGTGGTTAATTACAGAATAATAAATGTGATCTCTAGACAATACAATTTTGATCTCTTCTTTATGATATCTGAAAAGAAAAGGGAGAGACATTGCTTACTATCCCTGTAAAACTCCTTAAGGTTCATGGCTCGGACAGAGAGCATCCACTCAAGGTAGGGAAGGAAAGAGAAAAGCAATTAGCATGTGCTGGTATGATTACTGGTAGGACTAAGCTTCAGGAGATGCCAGGAAACCTTTGGCATTATCTGGCACCTTTTATTAAAGCTAAAATTCCACATCCTAACAATGGATGAGAAACATTTTCCCAAAGGTGGCCCATCCATTGTTAGGCCACAGACTTCTCTTTATCTAAGAAAGGCATCACTAAGGAACCTCATATTTTCTAGGCAAAAATACAGTGGTGTACAGTATTGCTGAGTTAAGATACGTGACTTTGGTTTGCCTAGAATTTCATCATATATGAACTGTATACAGACAAAGTAGCAAAAGCTTCCCCCAGGACAAAATGTTGATGATCTGACTCACAAGACTGGAAAGGCTGGCTTGAGGATGTAATTCAGTGGCAGGCTACCAGTAGGAGACCATGCTTCTGTGCTCCTAATTTATTACTTACCCACTGAGTCTGGATGCCCCCCAGCCACACATCAGGTGTGTCTATTATTCTGTGTGGTCTCTAAGAGTCTGGGGCTTTAGAAGGATATAAGGACATCTTTACTGATGAAATAAGAGAAAGAGATCAAGACTGTCAAGATAAGTCCAATCCTCTAAGTCAGAGGCACAGGCCTGGTGATTTGAAAGGATAGTAACTTTCAGCAAGGCTTCTGGTTCAACCCCATATGAATTAAATGAAGAAGACATAAACTTTGGTGTATGTGATTTCTAGTCTTGTTAGAAATAGCTTTGAGTCCACATCTAAAATCTTAGAACCCTAGTTCCTATGGTATACACACAGCAAATTAGACTTTCTTTTCAGTTAAAAGGCATAGAGAAAAGTAATTTAGCTTGTTATTTTGTATACATTAAAAGATAAACATGTGCTCCCTTCGGCAGCACATATACTAAAATTGGAACAAGATTAGCATGGCCCCTGTGCAAGGATGACACACAAATTCATGAAGCATTCCATTATTTAAAAAAAAAGATAAACACACCATTTGAAGGTGAAACTTGAAAGAGGTATCTGCATTAGAGCAGCTGGTGCTCTGGAGGGTTACAGGAGGCCGACAGAATAAAGCTGGTAGGTTCTAGCCTGCCTCTGAAGCATTTTGGTCCCAGAAGCACTCAGGAAAATCCCACTCAAAATCTCCTCCCCAAGATAGCTTCAGTCAGTGTTAAAAGCTGGCTGTTTAAAACAATGGAACAGGTAAATGCTTAGGGCTACTTGTTTTCCAGAGGGGAAATGACATACATCATGTATCCTCCTTCCAGCCAGGTGCCATTTTGGATTTGGAATGGTTATATACTACCCTGTGCTGCTATAGAATACCATGTGTGGTTTTCATCCCTGAATTCTGGCAGGGAGCTTCTATAATTCTTGGAAGTTTCCCTAAATGATACAAATGTCTTTGTTATTCATGAGTCCATTAAATCACACCTGAATTTATAGTAATGAAGCCACTCAATAGCTTCAAGAAGAGAACTGGTCACCAGAAAGAACCACCACATGAACAGAGTAGGGCCTTCTAGTCAGCCTGACCCCCAGGAAGAAAGAGTGGCTGAAAATTGAGTTCAGTCATGTGGCTGATGAATCAACCTATTTTACCTGCGTCAGGAATTGCTGTACAAACAGCATGGGTATAAAGTTTTGGGGAGCTTCCTCCTTTTGAACAGATCATGTGATGAGATGGTGATGCACTCTGATTCTCCAAGAACAGACAGTCTATCCATTTGGTTGTTCCTGATTCATATGCTTTATAATAAAACGGTTAATTGTAAGTGTAGCTCTTTTCTGAGTTCTGTTGGTTGTTTTAGCAAATTATCACATGAACCCCTGAGCATTTATAGCCAGTCAGAGTGAATGTGGCCCAGTGGTCCTGGACAACTGTAACTGGCATGTGAAATGGAATAGTCTTATGGAGGACTGACTGTCATATTTGAACTGCAGTGAATAACTGAGTTAAAACAAAATATGTACAGATGTGTCAAGTAAGTTTCTGATAATGCAGTTCCTGGAAGGGGGCAACCCAAGTTTGAGAACCCCTAGTCCACTGAGACAGCTTAAGCACATTTGAAAATGTTGCGTGCTTATCCCTCATACTAGCACAGCAAAGCTCTGAGGTCACGTATTGAAAACCTAGAAGTGCCTAGAAGCTGCAAGATGCAGCATCATAACAAGTTTGACATGAGTGGGTTTACACTCATCATCTAATAATAATTTTAAACAACTTAGATGATTTAGTGATGAACGTGTCAATTTGTTAGGCGGATGACTCCTGTCTGAGATCCCTAGAAAAGATGGGAGAGCAGCAAAGCCCATGTAGGAGTGCTGAAGGAAGGTCCAGACAGGTCACCACAATCATTCAGTGCGTATCTATGCTGTACTAGATGCAGAGTTAGGTAGATGGCAATGATCATGATGAATACGGCAATCGCCAGGGCAGTATCTGCAGCCACATACAGGAAACATACATTAAGTAAACAATTACTCACAAAAAAAATCTTACAATCTCAATTGTGAATAGCAGTTGAGCAAGGGGCACTATAGAGAGAGGATTTAATAAGTCCTAAGCAATTTGAGGGGGTTGGAAAAAGCACTCTTGAGGAAGGGGCATTGAAGCACTGACCTGAAATATGAGTTAGGGTAGCACTGGGAGCAGCACTGTTTCAGAGAGAATCAACTGGTCATTTGAAAGCTTGGGAGAGGATACAATTTTTGAGGAAAAGAATGAATCCAGTGCTAGAACTTAGGCAAAGGGCCTGAAACCCCGTGGGCAGGCCAAGATGCAATAGGGATGCTGAAATTCAAGCCAAACTAGTGGGAAGCAACTAAAAGTTGTAAATCAGACCACCTGTAAATAGGGCCGATTCAAACTTTAATACGCTCACACTCGTGGCAATTGACACATCACATGGGAAAGTTAGGCTGCAAGGTTATTTTGTGAGCTCATGTGGCTATCTGAATGAAAGATACTGGAGGTAGAGGCCAATAAATCATTTAAGGGAAAAAAAGGCTGTCTCAAAATTCAAAATACTAACTATGCTTGTCAGACAAAACAAAGCCAGAATGCAGGTAAAGAGTTAGAACTATCCCCGTACTTTCTTTAAATTCATCACAGCCTAGAACCTGTTGGATATCATGAATGCTTCCACAGTATAAAGGTAACATGGAAACCTGGAGATTTTTCAGAAAATCAATACCTTCATGGTTGAAATGCTTAACATATATAGAGGAAACACTCTAAAGAAATATGCTCATATAACCTAGGAAAAACTAAAGGATGGTTTGATTTACCTATTAAGAACATTCTATTACCAAAGGGTGGTGGTACACACCTTTGATCCCAGCTCATGGGAGGCAGAGGCCAGCCTGGTCTACAGGGCAAGTTTCAGGATAGCCAGGGCTGTTACACAGAGAAACCCTTTCTCGAAAAACCAAATGAACAACAACAGTACTAATCTAGCCATTTTATAGCTAGATTAGTACTTTCTCCAAGTCTGTATACATTTAGTTAATTTGGAAATACCACAATAAAGCCTTGGGGTTCTGACTTCAATAGGTCATAGGATGGGTCCAGACAGTCCATCTCACATTACATACATAATTCTAATGTGGGCACTAAGGCATCCTTGACAGATCTTCGATAGGCATCTTAGGGTGCTAAGGTCTTCCCTGTAATAAGTGGGATACCAAGTCACAGGCCCTAACAGGTCTACATGGGTAGACAAGGAAGGCTTGCAAGAATAATGTTCAATTCTACCTAGGACATGAGAAAAAGGAAGGAGCAGAGGTAGAGATGGTCAAGAAAGACTCGGGAAAGAGAGCATTTAAGATACACAGGGAGGTTCAACAGAGTATATACAATACAGAATTATATCCACAGCCATAACCCCAGCAGCCTCCACCCTTGATCTTAGGGCTCACTGCTTTGTTAGCATGCTCTAGTCTCCATCCAAAACAAGAGAAGAAGCTTGCTGTTCTTTGGGTTTTTACTGATTTGATTTCATTAAAACATTTTCAGTGTTAGCATTTATCAATGTGGAAAGACATATGGGCATAAAGTCATATTTCTTACTATAAATTTAACTTTTAAGTTACCCCCACAGTTCAGTTTCTGGGATTGTATATCGACCATGTTTCCAAAAAAATTAAATCATTAGTTTTTAAGAAATTAACTCAAGAAATAAATTGGTATTGCTCTATTATATTACCTTATCTACAGATACATTAAAAATGTAAAGTTTAGGGGGAATCCTTAGGTACCTGGGAGGCTCAAGGAAGGAAGATCACAAGTTCAAGTATAGCCTGAACAACACAGAAAGATTTTAAGTCTCAAAAATAAGAAAGGCAAATTTTTTACAATTATGCTTCTGCCTTAGACAGATTTTGGGAAGCCTCTTAAGTAAGAATTCTTACTCTTAGGGGTCCATGAGAAGCTTAGACATTTAAAGATCCTAGGTAGGAATTAAGAAAGGTCTCAACCTACGCAGTCTATCCTAAAACCACACCTAGACCAATTTCTCTCCCAGGGAAAGGTCAGTAAATAGAAACTTTTAACTCAATGTGGAGTCCAATCGTCCAGTAACACTTTCTTCAGAAGTTTAAGCAGGAATGAACACGTGATGAGAACAATGTTAGCCAAAAAGGAAGCTACAAAAAGGGACAAGAACTTTCCAGACCAAAGTATAGCAACAAAGACTCAGAGAAATGAACAGCTTAAAAAAAAAAGCACAGTGATGCCTATGAAGTTCAGGAAGGTCTATCAAAAGATCCCTGTCTTCTGAAATTCAAAATGATCTTTTTCTTCTGAAACATATCAAAGAGATACATGTGACTTCTGTGATGAAAATACTAGGAATAAATCAAAAAGGCAAATTTATATCCTATAAAATCAAACGGCCTACTTACATAAAGTGATCAAATCTCCTTGAATTTCAGGATATGAAATAGTTTCAAATACAAATTATATAACATTGTTCTTCATAGACTCATGTTACTATTTCAGTGTGTGTTCATATTCTAGCTACCCATAAGATTTTTTTTCCTAGACCTAAAAACTTAGACTCTAAAAAAGATGGAAAGTCGAGTAATTTATACAATGACAGACATCAGAGCCAGGAAAAGGATTCCCATCATCCGTCTTTTCCAATTGATATTCCTACTGGCATAAGTTCTCTTTACCAAAGGAAAAAGGTTTTATTGAATGATATTTAAATGAAAGACATAAATCTCATTTATGTCTAAACCAGAGACATTAAAAAAATAACAAGATGAGAGATAAAAAGACTGCATAGAACAAAACATTGGAGGGGGGCAGAAAAAACTAAAGATCTCAATTTAATTGTGTTATAATTACTTACACTAACTAAAGCTGGCTTGTTTTCTGTATACCAAGCATGGTACTCAGAACTTAATAGGGGGTCAATATACACTTGCAGAAGGTTTGAATTAATACATCTGTCTTGCAGAGAGACAAACACACAATCTAAGTATCTTTTTAAACAATGCTTTCATTTTAACTTTGTTTTATGTGTAGGATGTTTTGGCGCATATATGTCTGTGTACCACTTGTATGCCTGGTGTCCAGAGCATCCCTATGAGGGTACTAGACCCCTGGAACTATAGTTATAGATCATGTGAGCTGTTATGTGGGTGCTAGGTATTGAACCCAGGACTTCTAGAAAAGCAGCCAGTCCTCTTAACCTCTGAGCCATCTCTCCAGCCTTCAATCTAAGTATCCTGACATCTGAAATTCGAGGTTTTCTAATCTCACTAGACAGGCCTCTGCTCATTTTCTCCCTTGGCCACAGGAAGTCCAACCCACTTGTGGTAGTTCTGTTACATTGGTCAAATGGAATTACACTAAGTGAGCCTATTTCGTAAGTGGCAGCTTTCAAATATGCAACACTAACATTCTGGCCTCCCTCTTCTAGTCCCATGTGTACACTGATTTTAGTATCTTCACCGTCTTCTATATCAACAGACGTGGGTGTTTACTCTTAAAGAGTAACATCCGTAACTGAAAACTCCAGATGTGGTCTGGCCAGGACAGGGGACAGTAAGGATATCTTTTTTTTAAGATATATGTATCGACTCATGTGGGGGGTTGTTGGAGCTACAATGCACATGTGGAAGTCAGAAGTCTTTTCACTCCTTTTACCTGTGAGTCATGAGATCTAACTTAACTCATGTGGAGATGCACTGCAGCAGGTGGCTTTACCAGCCGAGCTGTCCCACCAGCTAGATAGCATTTCTTTGGGGGCCTGTTTTGTAAATGTTTTTGATGGAGCTAAAGCAGATCCAATGCTGGTTTCTAGTTGGCTCATCTGTATGCCTACATGGACTACTGCTGGTCCAATTTCCTCTGTCTTCCATCTCTGCAGTCAATTTTCTGAATATGAGTACAAGACTGGGTACTCATCACTCTAAGTCTCTTCTCATTTGTCTTCAGCCACTTCTCTATCTTGACTTGCTCAGTTCTGTCATTTTACATCTTAGTGGCCCAACTCGGTTTTGTAGTAGCTGTAACTGTGGTATGCACATTTATGTTATTTCTATTGGGGCAACTGTCATATGTAGGCAATTATTAATAAAAGCTAGCCTTACAAGGTGCCAGGCCCTGTCCTCAGCCCTTCCTTAAATTCAAATTATTTGCACTCAAAGTAATAAGGTGGATGGGATTATGTTCTCACATTTAAGATGAGAAAAATGAAAGCAGAGAGAAATGAATCTAGGGGGACAGAACTCACAAGTAGAAGAACTGGAAACCCAGGCAGGACTCGTGTTTGTCCATAAGAATCTGAATCTTCCCAGACAACATTTTAGATGGACATGGACCTATCAGTCAGCAATGCTTGGGTAAAACTGCCAGTCATTCACATAACAATATAACTGTGGCCTCTGATAGACCAAGTTTCACAGTATTGGGGATTAGGCTAGATGCTGGATATCTGTCTAAACACCAGGCACTGCACAGCGACCTTAATTTCGTTATGTAGAAGCCTCATTTCCCTTTGTGCATCCTCAACCAACAACCAAACAAATCCTGAGCATTCTAGGGCACACCTCTATCTTCTCTTGTGCCTCACATGGTACCTACTGCATAATGACTATATAATATCACCATACTAGATACAATAAAAGCCAAGGAGACTTTCCTGGAGGTTAAAAACAAAGTCTAAACTGGAAGTCAAAATGAAAGGCCACTTTAACTCTTTAGCTTTCAAATCACAATGGGGATTCTCTCACAGGGCCTCAAGTCAGTGGCCACTCACACTCATTCTCTAGATCATCCCCTCCAACACCTTAACACACCATTTGAGGGAAAAGGCTTTCTGCACAACTTTGGAGGGCACAGCATGCACTCTCCCGTTGATCCTGGGAGAGTACGTGTGATACATGTAAGGTTTTAATAAATTTTTAATAAATTTAATAAATAAATATGGTTTCTCCCTTCTAAATACTTGTTGACATGAACATTAAAATTAAAATTCTACTTGAAGATTTTCTTACTACAAGCAACATTTGTGTTCATATTCAAAGTTAGAGAAATAAAATGTAGCCATTTAGTGCACACACGGGCATGCATATGCACACTCACAAAACTCTAGTGATCTCTCCTTTGAATAAGAAACCACAACACAACACAGTAAGGAGATAATTTGGACGACATGACAATGCAACATCAGATTGAGTGCTTTTTATTTATTCAAGCCGATTCTATGCCTTGGAGGGTATATTTGCATTTTTCTTCCTTGTTTTTCTTCCTCTAACTCTCTACCTTCCCATACACTAATTAAATAAATCTTTGCTTTATTATCATTCCTACCAAAAGGGAGACAAATCTGAAGCAATGGTAAATAAAAGGATAGCAAATACAAACAAAAAAATCTCTTCCTTTTTGTTTCCAAGTTCATTTTCTTAGAAGACCTGCCACTTTGGTACACCAAATTACCCCCTAGTTTTTCCCGCACACAGTGAAAACAAATCTTCCCTAACACATTTATACTTTTTTTTCCATAAGAATAAAATACATAACTGCTTCTCTTTACATGGGGAACCAAGAGATGTTCCTTTAAGTAGATTCACACACACAATCAGCTGCCAGATTCAATGTCTCTTTCTCAACAATTACCACTTTGCAGGATTTACTTCAAGGCCAATAAGTAACCAACGAGGTCCAAGGCAGAAAAAACTGCTGCTTACTTCCAAACTGGTAGCTACCGAATGAATAATTAACCTTCTATACTTTCTATCGGGATGCTTGTATTGCTAGGGTGAAGGTATTCTTTATGTCTAAACGATGTCATAAAACAGGCAGTTGCCAGAAATATGCCCTCATTTATCACTTGAAATGCCATGTGGTATTAGCAAGGTCGATATTGTTTATTTAACATATTTTGCTTTCCTGAGGGCTTAAAATGATTTGTTTTTGCAGCTGTAACAGAGTTAAATTAGGGATTTATCTTCAGCTTAGCTAGTTGAGCATATATAACGGGGAGGGGGGGCATTAATTATCTGCCTAAAGGCCTTTGGTCATCTTCCCACAGATTCCAGCATCCTTAAGGTCCTGAGTTACACCAACAAACAGCCAGATCTGATCTTCAAGTAATCAAGTCTGGTTTCTCAGGAACAGACAGCCACTGAAAAAAGGGGTTTGTTTCTAGTTCCAAACTCCCCCTCCCCCAACATGTAAATGCTATTGGTGTAAGAACTTTTTTTTCCCCCTTCAAGGAATTGAGCAAGGAATTTCAGGGGAAAAAAATCTTAGAGCAAACACTACTTCCAGACAACTATTCCCACACGTTCAAACTGCCAGAAAGCACCCACAATCCCTTTCCTAACCTTTAGGTCTACTGTTCTCTGTCTTACCCCAGCAGGGATGGAGAGCTGACCCCAAAGATAAATCTCTCCAAAGCCTGTACTAAAATTCTAACTCTCTGCTATCTGCTTGTCTATGTCTGTGTGTGAAAGAAAAAGGGGAGCAGAGAAGTAACCAAGACAGAAAGACAGCAAAGGGAGAAAGAAGCAGTAAGGTGAGGCAAAGGAAAACTGGAGTACAGTTCACACAAAAATGAACCAACCGAGCATGCACACAGCAGGGTGCAGGGATGCTCCACATCCCAGGTCCTAACAACAGACTTCTTTTTCAGAGGTTCATTGTCAATCAATTAGCCAAGGCAACAGGGGTCGGTGGGATGGGAGTACACAGGGAAACAATGGCTGCCCTGTTGTATTACTATTTAATCACTTTTACTAAATAAATAGAGCAGCCCCGAGGTGCCGTCATGTCAAGGGAATTTCTAACAACAACAACAACAACCACACACACACACACACACACACACACACACACACACACACACACACGGGGGCGGGGGGGAAAGCCTTCATTTTCATTGGTCATTACTTTTTTCCTTCAGGACAAGAGAGGGTTATTACTGTAGCCTTAAGTCCCATCTTTGTGCTTCTTGCCTTTGATTCCCATTCGGACCCTGCCACTTTCTGGCACTAATTTGTCAGGCTGAACAAAGAGGGGATTTGTACCTCCTGTAAGGTCTCAATTAGGAATGGCTTCTGCTGTATTATGTGCCATTCAGAGGAGACACAATGCCGGTAATTACAGGAATTTGCACTAAATGGCTGAAGAATTCACAGCAAAACTTTTCCCCCCTTTGAGTTTTCCCCCTCCCAAGGGCTGGAGGGGAAGAAAAAGGAAAGTAACAGCTCTTGATGCCAGAGATGCACAATCACCAACAACAGTCCCAGAGGTTAAACAGCAGCCAGGGAACAAAACCATAAAAACAGCAGAGGAAAGCACAGGTGGAATCCCTAGGCCCACTCTTCTTCCCTTCCCACACTCAACTCCAGTTCCACTCCTGAGCACTGCCCTGAGTGGGCCATCCAAATCACACCCAAGTTACAGAACAGTCACACAAGGAACAATTCTGAAGGTGAGTATTGTATCCCTGTCCATAGAGTCACAGGCTCTTCAAACTATTGTACTCAATTGCTAGGTTTCTTAATTGCTGGGAAATTACTGTGTGCCTTAACAAGAAAATCATGTATCTGCTGAGTAGGTGCACATGTCAAATTCCTAAAGAAAACAAGCATGTTGTCTTTTAGTCTTAATTTATACGGCAGTTATTTGAATAGCCAAATTTAGAACCACTTATGGCTATGCACTTCATAAATATTTTAATAAATGGCACAATCACCTTTTAAGCATTAATATTTTAACGTCACAGATTCCTCATTGTCAAATACAATTCTGAATTCCAGCCCCTGGTTTCACTAAAGAAGCACACATCATTTTCTATTGTAGAAGCTTTCGACAGAGGCTATATTAAAGCATCCCCAAATAACAGTTCTGCAACGCCTTGTCCAGCATGTACTGCTCTGCTCAAGAACTTTCTGTGGGCTCATGGTCAAACATGAAGTTCAGTTGTATCGAGTGCCTTTTTTTATAGTCCAGAAATTATCTCCTACAGTCGTACATGGCACTACCTACCTCTGAAGGCTCTGGAATCTGGAATGTGGCTGTCACGTCTGTGAATCTGGCTGTGGCTACCATTTGGCAGTTACCAATGTAACTATTTAATAAATGCAATTTGGCTTTCCTAGCTCCTACAGTCTAATGAGGAAAGGGGCTACATCCACATTTCTAAAGCTCTGACCTCAGGCACATCCAAGTACTGGGCAAACAGAAAATAGTCAAAAAAGTACAGGAATGGGTTCTCAGATGTCAGGAAGTGGGACTGGCAAGCTCAGGGGTCCCCAGAGACAGGCATGAACATGGTTAGGTTTCTGTAGCAAAAGATTCCTAAGCAGCCACGGAGCTGGAGAGGAAGCCATGCAGCTATCACACACAACTATCCTAAGTCTAAGCATGAGCCAAGAAATATGCAGTTATGGCTCAGCATAGAGCTTCAAAACCGTAACCTCAGGCATCCTGGAATGGCCATGTTCCATTTTCTCTGTAGGAACTGTTTAAAACTTAAGAGACCTAAGAAGTCTTCACTTAGAGAAAGAATTTAGTGAAATAGGGCCAACCGTCCTTATGTTCTATATGTAAAAGCCAATATTTGCAGCGCCTCTGAATAGTAACCAAATGACAACAGAAGAAAGAACCTACTCAGTGCAGTCTTCCACTTAACACTTATTCATCCAAAATATTTTCCGGGAGAGGGACCAAGCAAACATTTAAAAGTTAACAGTCTAAAGAGATACACTAAAGCCATGAAAGTCTGTGAATTTGCTTCTCAAAAAATGCATGAAGTCCAATGTGCTGAACTGATTGACAGCCTGGAAGGCAAACATGCTAGGCTCTAGCTGCTTTTCCATGCAGTCTGTGTCATCAGGAGGACACAATTACAAAAAGCAAAGCAAGTGATTTAAATTACCAATGCTGTGAAAACATGGATCCTTAAAAGGGCCATCTGCTGTGACAGACACCTCTGATATGACAGACAGCCTCCGACTAATTTAAAAAATATTCAGGTTTGTATAACAAGGTTTTTTTTTTTTTCTTTTCTTTTTCTTTTGAGACTATGCCCCCTACAGGACACAAAGAATAATTCCCAACCTGAGGCAGGAAACCAGTCTTCCCGGTTTAGTATTGGAAATGAAAAGGCCTGCAAACCACACATGTTGTAAATCGAGTCAACACCATCCTCTCTAATGGAAAAGGGACGATGAAGCAGAACTGGTTTTACTCCGGAATGCACTACATCGTACATTACATGTGTAAGTTAGCAGTCTCTCCACCCTAAATTACAAATGCACCTGCATCCCACTGCAGTGCCAAACCAAAGCATGAAGTAACAGCTGAGCAGGGCAACCCATATTACACTTGTTACCCTGTGCCTGGGCTTCCCGTGCTCCCCTACTCAGCTATCCTCCAACAATCCAGATTTATCAAACTCTGAATTTAGACAGCCACAGGAGGCATCCTGTCACAGGGAACTGGGTGACAGATGCTGCCAGAAAGTTCTGCTCTTGCCCGTTATGTAATACTTCCCCTCTTTTACTTCACTTCCTTCTCTGCGCTTTGCCTCCTCGCTTTGCCTTTCCATTTCTAATCTCTCCAAGCTTGAGACACTGGGCTTGCTCTCCAACATTCCCTTTTCTCAATGAAATGCAACACATGGGCAATGCATACTCCTTTAGGAGCAGACTTCGAGACAGGTGAGAAGTGCTAACTGAACGGCAGCCTTCACAGACACCCCCCCGGGGGGGGGGGCTTTCTCCATTCTCTTCCTACTTAGTCTCCTAGGGCAGGTGCTCCAGCAACCACCTTGAAATTCACAGACTCTGTCAGCAATCTAATGTCACACAAGTATATTATGAATTCAGGATGCCTATCTTGTAAGCAATTAGTATAGTATTGCTGAATGCTTGAATTCTGAAATATAATAATATATGCACCAAAGAGACACTGAAAAGCTAACAATTTCTAAATTTAAAAAAAAAGCAAGACAAATTAAACAAACCAAAACTACTAAAAGTAGTATTTTCTTATCAAAACCACTTCCAAAGGTAGCTAACTGATTCAGCACAAGGTCTACTCTGTCACACACACACACACACACACACACACACACACACTACCTCCTGTCGCTTCTATACTGGCTCAGTGTTTCTCTCAATGTGTTTTTATTTGTTTTCTGAGACAGGTTTTCATGATCTATCCCAGACTGTCCTCAAACTGGCAATCCTCCTGCCTCAAAGTCTTCCAAGTCTTAGAACTACAGGTGGGTACAGCCACATATGCTAGTGCTGGTATTTCTGGCATAGAGTTTCTCTTTTTGCCAATCCCACTGCAAAGTTCCTATGCACAGTCACTGAGACCCTCCTTAAAGTCCATTATTTTCCAATAGAAAGGTGGTCATTGTGACTCCACTGAATTTAAAGTGTGGGTTTTCACTCTGAGACCACCACCATTTGCTTTTTTCAATGCAGGGCAAGAACAGAGTATAAAACCTGCTCTTGGCTGGTGATGAGCTCCTGGTTCTTGTCCACTTTAAACAGCATACTTATAAGTCTAAAACGCCTGAATTGAAAACTTCTCAATCAGACTTCCAGTTAAGTCTGTCTCTGTAGTAAGTTATCACAAATTGGGGGTTTAGAGGGAAGGAGGTAACTTTAGCTTAGTAGCTGGACAAATCTGGTTTGGGGGAGAAGTCTTTCCTTCCCTTTCTCTTCCTATTTCAGTGTTTGTGGGAGTCGAGGAGAATGGGGATAAAGAGGAGTAACAAGGGTTCAGACTGTGGCAGAGCACTGAGCTTGAGAGCCACTCTGTGATAACCTCACACAGTGGTTCCAGGGACACTGGGCTTCCCCTCCTATCTCAGCAGTCATCTGCTGTTCGCCCTCCTTTTGGCCACCTCTGTGCTGTCCTCAATGCTGACTTCCTATAGACTCTACTGCAAGAAGATTTGACAAGATCATGATCAATTTCAGCTGCTAGCTAGGAACATTTTCCTTGCCTAAGGAATGTCAGTAGTTAGCTGGGATGCAATGTTCTGTCATGAAACAATCTGTGACACACACAGTCACAGAGATCTTTATTCAAGAAGGCAGAGGAGATGGAATCATGGCTGACTCAGGAAGCCTAAATTCCATTCTGGTCAGGCTTTGGCCAAGTCATTTTGATTCACTGAGGTACAGAATGGCTGCTTCTACTTACATTACCAATGGGTACTAGGATGGATAGATTTTGTTCTGTTTGGTTTGGGTTATTTTTGAAATAAGGTCTCACATTGTAACACAGTATCCCTGACAGACCTGATACTTGATACATAGCCCATACTAGCTTTCAACCTGACTTAGCCTTCTGTGCTACTTAGATTTTTTTTTTTTTTGAGACGCGGTCTTACTTCATAGCCCTAGCTGACATGGAATTCAGAATATACATACATACACATATACATATATATATATTTAATGAAGTACTCTTCTTAGAAGAGAGATACTTTTTATAAACAGACAATCTTAACACAAACATCTATACTGTTGTATGAGAAGGATTGAGGTGAATTGCCATTGTAGGGCTTGGGGAAGCTCCAGCATCAGCATCAGCATCAGCCTGAATGCACACTCCATACCTGCACATTTGAAACTCTGAGCAGTGAGTCCTCGCTCCAAAGACAGTGTAGTCAGGATGCTCAGGAAGCTGGTGGTCACAGACTGGCGTTTGCTCTTCCGCAGCTCATGGCCACCTAGCTGATCCTTGGGTTTGTTCCTTAGTGTGACCTGCAGGTTTTGTTCGGAACTCCTTGCAGCGTTGGCTGCTGTCTTCAGAGCCTCCATCCATTCCTGAGCCCTCTGTCGGGTCTCAGCCCGGAGGCGGAGGACATCCTGGGGAAAAATGACTTGAAAGCAAGAGTCACAACCATCCAGGTTGTCTATCTGCACAGCCAGACACACATCCACATTGTAACTCAATAGGGGATCTTCATCTACCTTGCCGGGGTGGAAAGCCATAAGATAGGCCTTGCTCAGCACAAATGTAAAGGCCTTCCAATTGTTTTGGACAGTCAGTCTGTAGAGTGTCCCTGATTTGAGGATGTTTTGGTACTGTTTGGGGCTATCCAAGACAGGAGAGGCCAGCAACCCACTGGATTTCTTCTGTAAACAGTGGTTCTGTGCACAGTCAACATGATGACCAAGTCCTAGAGAGTTTGCCATCTCATCTTGCCGTCCCATGTAATTGGGCACAGCAGCATGCACAACTTCCCAGAGCTTCTGCCCCCAGTCCAATGCCTCCCACGGGGACTCTGCCTTTAGCTGCAGCTGAGAATTGTCATAGAGAACAGTATCTACCATCCTGGCCTCAAGATTGCCTAAAACAGATATGCTCTGGAAGTGGGAAAGCTGGTACGTGGCATACAAGCTTTGATTCCCGCTGCTATCAAGGCTGTAGAAGTTTAAGTTGTAGGGTGAGAGTTCTGCATAACAGCTTTGCCAGTAACTGTCATGGTTCTTCCTGATCTCCAGATAACCCTTCTTCAGTATGTTTGGGAATGTTTGCTTGTGTTCTAGAAAGAAGAAAAGAAAATTCAAAGTAATAATTAATTACAGGAAGGCAGGCACATGAAACCAATCATGAGGGGGTGACATCTTTCTGGTTCAGATGAAACAAAATAGAGACATTCCAGGGCTGCACCTAACTGGCAAGAGGTATCTGGGAAATGTTTTACCTCAAGGTAATGAACAAGTGCATACAGAATACATACAGAGTATACAATGCCAATGTGACCCTGAGGTCTGGGTGCCAAACAGAAATGCTGAGAACGCTGTGAACAGAGCACGTATGCCCTGTCCATTGGTCACACTGCCAGGTAAATTCTATAAAGATACAAAATACAAGGGTGCATTCCTGCACAGAGCTATTCCCTGCTTATACTCCTGTCTTTTCTTAGGCTGGTACCAGAAGGGGAGAACAGAAACAGTGTGACTTGTGCTGCGTTCCTCAAGCAAGCCCATCAGCCCTCAGGACAGCACTGGACCCTTCTATCCAGCACCATCTGTACCCTTGGCTCTGCTACGTCGAATTCAAGGTCCCTCCTCAGGTGGCAGTTTTCTCTCTGAGTCTACTGTGCTTATGCTGTGCCCTTGGCTTAAGAGGTTCTATCGCACTGCTTCAGTAAGTGACTACACACTTAACTTTCCTCCTGACCTCTCTTACCTTCCTTCATCTCATCGGGAGACACATGGCCCTGGTCAGCATCAGGCAGCCCTACAATATTATTCCTCTATCACAGGCTTTTATCAGATTATATTATCATAAGCTATTTAATGTCCAAACAAACGATATTTTAGCGTTTATTTTTTCAAGTCTGTCTTCACTAATGGAGTAAGATCTCTGTTCCTTTCTATAGTACAGCACACAGGACAACACCTTATCACTACAAAAACAGGTCCTTAGTAAGTACAATATTGTTAGGTAGGTACAGGAATATACTTGTAATGTCAGCACTGGGAAAATGAAGGCAGGAGGATCACAGAGCTCATGAGGCCAAGGACAACCTGCTACACACTGAGAACCATACTGGCCTATACTACAAGTATTGTCTTAAATAAATAAAAAATGAAAAACAAGAAGGAGGAGTACTTGTTAAATTAGAAACAAAGCTCCTAGCACAGCATCTAGCCCATGAGGAGCGTAATTCCCTTCCCATCCTCTTCTCTCCCTTCCGCTCACTTGCAAATTTATCCAGTCACAGTATCTTTACCTGCTGACAACCCTCACTGAATGCCATGTAGAACTTTAATAAAAGAGACTGTTAGTTCAGAGACCTCCTGGGAGTTTAGTTCTTGAGACAGGTTCTCTTTTTGTAGCCAAGGCTAGCCTCAAACTAAGATCCTTCTGCCCCAGTTTACATGCTGCCATGCCTGGACTCCTGAGACCTTGGTCTGCCATGAAAGAATATCCATGGGAGAGAATGGTTTTTAAAAAGTGACCTGGTAGAAATTTTAATGTCTAAGCTATTTCTTAATCTCTCTGCTGATATATTCTACAGACAGCCACAAACTGAGTCATTCCCTGAAGATAGATCACACTTGCAAAGGGGAAAAGAAAGGAAGGGAGGGAGGGAGAGAGGAAGGGAGGAAGGGAGGGAGGGAGGGAGGGAGGGAAGGAAGGATAGGTGGATGGACAGACGGACAGATGGACTAGCTAGCTCTCATCTTAAAATACTAAACCACCAGAGGAAAGGAGACACAAGAGGTGAAGAAAGGCCTGTTTCAGCTGCTTTATGTCTCTGGTCCTGACGTTAATTCATTACTATTTCTGCAAAAACTAAAACGTCATTAATTTCTCACAACACACACTAGTCCCTTTGTAGAAGAGATAATGGCTGCCTACTCTCAGGCATCTTGTCTGCTGACAACGCAGGAGGCAGGCAGGGCTGAGTGGCGCTGCTGCCCCCTTTGCCCTCTCCTTTCCATCAGGCTGCCTTCTCAGTCAGATTTCGGCTTGTGCCCCGCTCAGCCCTCCTGTGACCTGGCAGCTCAGCTGTCAGTCCTTGAGTGAAGCAGAAACCACCTCTCCTGCTTTTAGACAGAAATTACCACCTCCCTGTCTTACTTTCCTGAGAGCCTTTTACTGCAGCTGCTGGGACTTCCAAGCTGGACTCTAATTGTACTTCGGCCTAGCAGCACAGCAGACCCATGCTCACTCCTTTCTGAGGTATATGCTCAGATATAGATGACAGGTCAGATGGAAGGGACAAGAACTTCCACTAGGAAATCTCCAGGGTACTAAACCTAAAGTGTGCTCCAACACTGCTTCCCCACCCAACAGGAACTTGTATCTTTGTTCTCCTCCAGACTTGAGCCTGTGTGTCTGAGGCCAGCCTAGGATGCCATGGAAAATCCTGTCTCCAAACAACTAATACACAAGCCAGGAAGGCAGGAAAGGCAGGGAGCTCCTCAGGGGGCTAGTCCTTTCTCAGACCAGCAGTGTTCATATCATTTTTTCTTAAATTTTGTGTTTGAAGGATTAACCTTCTTTAACTATATGGGGGCTGGAGAACTACCATGTCTCTCTGATTTCTAGCAACTATTACTTCTATTTGATCTGGTTTATTTTAAATACTTTTTGCTACTGACAAATGAGCATACATACATGTGTATACATATATACATATACATGTACACACATACACACACATATATGTAAATTCATTATTTTGCTCTAGTTGAAGTGTTCCCTAGATCTTATCATTAATTTACACATACTTTTAAAGTGCTCAATTTCACACGAGAATTTCAATCTTAATGAATGTAAGTGATTCAGATAAATCAATAATAAGATTTACATCATTTCTCCGGGGTTGGGGGGGAAGATGCAGAAACATAATCTTTAAAAAAAAATCACCATAACTCACAACTTTCATAATGAAGCAACCACAGAAATTCTTCACAAAACTAAGAAGCAAGCAAGCCCACCCACCACCTGTACTCCCCACTCCCCAACATCACGGCTCACTTCCTCTTTAATGAAGGTCTCTTTCCTCTTCTCCTGGTCCTCCCCAGAGCAGTGGTAGCAGAACCATGACTGCAGCTAACTAAAGAGGAAAGGAGAACTCTCCTGCTAGCACCTGACTTACTTCTGCATGACCCGTCCACCAGATGTCCTGCCCACCAGAGTTCCTCTTTACCATTATTTCTTCATCAGTGCTCCAAAAAGTTTCCATTCCCATGACATCTATCTTCATCAAGAGCCAGTCTGCCTCCTTCCTGGCTATCCCATAGCTTTCTGGGTCTCTAAGCCCTTTCCATATTTCCTCTAAGCCCTTGCCATATTCCTGGCTTTTAGAATGTGTGAATAAACCCATTCACACATTCTAAAAGCCACACTATTACAAGCTCCCAAGCTTAACCTTCAATATTACATTATGGAAAATTTCAAACACCATCAAAGACATAAAGAAAGTGAAGATTATTCAAGCATTTGGGTAGGAAGATGGCTCAGTAGGTAAATCGAAATGAGGGCCTGAGTTTGGATCCCAAGCACTCAAGTAAAAAGCCAGGCAGGGGTGCAGATCTATAACCCCTGCATTTAGGGGCTGGTGAAAGGAAGGTCTTGAGGGCTTGCAGGCTAGCCAATCTAGCCAAAACAGTAAGCTACACATTCAGTGAGAAGCCTGTCTCAAAAAAACAAGGTGGAGAGAAACAGAGGAAGGCACGTGATCTCTGTTGGTCTCTGGTCTCCATATGCATACAGAAAAGTCTATCCACAAACATACACACATACATATGCATTCACCACACACATGGGCACACACACACATGCAGGCACACACATACACACACCATCAAGTTTCTACTATGTTTTGTTTTGTCACCTCTACCTCTTTAATTGTTGATTTTTATTTCACTATTTTCCTAGAATGTCTGAAAGTAAATTAAAGGCATGACATCATTTCAACTATAGATGTATCTCTGTCTGAACAATCAGAACTTTTTCTTTTTCTTTTTTTGAGACAGGGTTTGTCTATGTAACCTAGAGTGTCCTGGAACTCACTCTGTAGATCAGGCTAGCCTTGAACTCAGAGTTTTGCCTGCCCCTGCCTCCCAAGTTCTGGGATTAAAGGCATGTAACACCACCAGCTGACAAAAATGGGAACTTGCAACTTCATGGTGTTTTTTTTTTTTCTTTCACAATTCCACATTGATACTCCATGTTCCGAGGGGGACTGTCTGGCCTGATACTTCTGTAAGGTCTCTCATCCTTTCTCACACTCAATCCACAGCCCTCCCCATGTCTCTTCTATAAGCCTCAAGGCCTCTGCAGTTGCAATACTTTGTGGAATTTCTCCCTCTATTCCAATGCTTTATGTACTACCCACCTGGCTCTACCCCACCCCCATTTTCACCTCCGTAGTGAGACTACGCCTTACACTCAAATTAGAGAACCGTTCTCAGTCCTCTTCTATCACACCACCTTGCTGTAGTCTCTGCCAAGAACTCTCTCCTCCAAGGACAGTAATCCTGATGTCTTTGTCCCATTTAACAGGGGCTATCTCTATCAATATCTGTACAATGTATTAACAGACAACTTTGCTGGGATCTGTTGGGAGCTTTGCTAGGATCTGCTGATAGCCCACAGAAAAGAAAATGGATCTGAGAGTCCACACTATCTAGTCCAAAGTGCTCAAAGCCTTTCGACAAGTTCATCTAATGGGTTCAGAGAAGAAAGATCTCCATCTGAGAAGTTCTGTCACATTTTGAAGAGTGTCAATGTTGGACAGGGTGGAGCTGGTTATTGAGAGAAGACAGGAAGGCGAAGTGGCACGGAAATGGTGGGCCTTTCCTTATCGGTTTATACTCCATCTGTTCCCAAGTTGATCCTCTTTACTGTTCACATGTCCCACTTCCTTGTCCTTGCCACAGTCAGTCTGACTGAAGTCATCTCCTTACATGATAAAGGCTAGCAGCCCCTCCTACTCAGTCCAGCTGTTCTTTCTTCCTTCCTTAAGATGGAGTCTAGCTATTAAGTCCAGGCTAGCCTCAAACTCTGCTTCTCTTGTCATAGCCTCCAGAAGTGCTGGGCACAACTGGCTTCTCTAGGTTTTTTTACCCATCAATCCATTATGTGTGCCAATGAAGCAGGAAAAGACCCAGTAAACTGCATTCTTTTTCCTCACCAAAGATTCAAACCAACTGAGGCTGGCAAGGTCATCAGAAACAAGCATCTAAAATGATTAGCTGGCTGGAGGATGCAACTTAGGTCTATAGCAAACACAATCCCAGGATCACAAGCAGCCCTCAACAGCCACAGTCCTCCCCTTCTGAGACTCACATGAAAGGCAGATGATGTGCAGGAACCGAGCTGGAGCAGACTGAAAGCAGAACTAGTACTTCTTGTGAGAGAGGCTCTTACCTAGTTCCTCTCTTAAATTTGCCAAGAGGCCACCCCTCCTTCCCAGGGTGGAGCATGCAAATGAAAGCCAAGAGTGCTATTCTAATTGGTGGTCCTTTACGTGGGCACTAATGGCTATTAGAAAGGTAGCTGTCCTATCCCTACCCTCTGTTCCTGCCAACTTCCAGACTCCCTGCAAAGGATCCTAATCTCAACACTCAGGCTATTTTTGAGTGTCTTGAAAGAGATTTGAGCCGGGCGGTGGTGGCGCACGCCTTTAATCCCAGCACTTGGGAGGCAGAGGCAGGCGGATTTCTAAGTTCGAGAGTTCAAGGCCAGCCTGGTCTACAGAGTGAGTTCCAGGACAGCCAGGGCTACACAGAGAAACCCTGTCTCGAAAAACCAAACCAAAAAAGAGAGAGAGAGAGAGAGAGAGAGAGAGAGAGAGAGAGAGAGAGAGAGAGAGAGAGAGAGAGATATTTGAAACATACTTAACATTAAGTCAATTTACCTGGTCTGACTATCCTCTGTAGCCCAGGCACCTGCCCTCCTGTGCAGGTCAGCTCCCTGGCCACCCCTCTATGTGGGGTTTCTCACCACCTTAGCTTAGATCTCAGAAGCCAGAGCCCTTGATCTCAGGTGAAATATTCCTTCCTCACTGAGGACTTCTCTGGCATCCTAGATCAGTAACATTACTCTTTTCTTTGCAATTTTAGTTCACAAAACACAGCTGACAACTCTCTAAGTCGCTTCATGTTATAGTTTTCAATTGTGTTCAAGGTAGCGGCTAGAGAAATCACTGTGAACTAATTTAAAGCTTTGCTCTCTTTACATCAGCACAGGGGAGAAGGGAAACTAAGGCGATCACACTCATCCTGCGCTCCCCATGAAGCATATGAGCCATGCTAAGCATGCTCTGTGGTGCCAGTACACTTCTGCCCAGCATAACAGAGACATACTGCCCCACAAACTCTTCCTGGGGTTTTTCCCCTTCAGTTTCTTTCTTTTTTCCCCCTTCTCTTCTCCCTCTTGCTCTGGACCCGCTCACTCTGGCCCAAAGGTTTTTATTATTTATTTATTATATGTAAGTACACTGTAGCTGTCTTCAGACACCCTATAAGATGGCATCAGATCTCATTACAGATGGTTGTGAGCCACCATGTGGTTGCTGGAATTCAAACTCATGACCTCCAGAATAGCAATCAGTGCTCTTAACCGCTGAGCCATCTCAACTGCCTCCATCAGTTTCTTTTTATGTTTTAACTTTTTATCAATTCTTTATGAATTTCACATCATACACCCCTATCCTACTCATCTTCCCATCCCTTTGTATCCACAGTCCTCCCTTTCAACCTCCCCTCCAAAATAAAATAAAATAAAATAAAATAATAAATAATAAGAATACACACAAGACCAAGTTGTGGAAGCTGTGGTGTGCCCCCACACTACACCCTTCTGTCCACATGTCTTTGCTTGCACATGCTCATTTCAGTGAGTCACTGGTCTGACTTGAGGCCTCCGGCTTCTGCTGCACCATCAGTACTGGATCCTCACTTCCTCTTGGATATCCTGCTGCTGTCCCCACAGACTTTTCTTAATAAACTTATTCTATCAGAAAAGATCATTTGGTGCCAGCATCAAAAAATTATGTTTATCAAATTATGATTTTCAAATAATGAATATTTCATGACTATGAATATCAAATAATACTCCTTACAGTTATGCTGGAGAACCTTCCTAAGGAGTAAAAGGAATCTTATTTGTAAACCTCATAAACCTAGAAGAAAAGACAGGTCACCTGCATAGGCTCTAAGAAAACTATGAGCCAGGTCTGTTATTTTTGTGGTAAGCAGCAGTACCGTAGGCAATCAAGTCCTGGTCAGTGTCTCTTTTCTGAGGTAAACTTTGACTAGAAGATCACAAACCTAACTTTTTAACCTAGCAAACAACCCCAAATACAAACTTTTATGTCATTAAGTGCCACAGTGAGCTTTCTGCTCTGTTTCTATGATCTAAAGAAAATAAACTTAAATTCCCTTACTTAGATGTTAAGACAATCCACATTCCATTACCACATCTTTGTATAACTTAGAGAATCATAGAAATGTAAGAGACAGCTAAGGCAAAACCTGCAAAATGCTTCTCCAGGAGAACCCAAGTTTTGATCAGGTATATGCTCAAGGGACGTGGCCTCTTTAGCACAAGAAAAGAGTTATAACCTGTTTAACACTTGCAATACTCTATTGTCCTTCACTAGAAATTGCCTTGAGATTGAGCGGCCATCCAGCCTGAGCCTGAAGTGCCATTAGGAGCCTCTGGGAAAGAGACCCAAAAGAACTGCTGTCTCCTGCCTCTGAGCTTGACGAGCCTTGGAGCTGCTGGAGCCATGGGATACCAAAGAGCAGAGAAAAGAGACACCATTAATACACTGAGGATAAGGGCAAAAAGAGAAACACCCTGGGGAGTGCCCCTCTCTGGGGACTTTTGCTAAGTACTGCTGTACATGGTGCCTGGCATTAGCCAAGTGTTCAGTAACTGATGAGAAGGAAAAAAATGTTAGTAGCCTTATAATAACAAGCTATGCCACCATTCATTGGCTTTTGAAAATATTCTGATTTAAGACGGCAAAGAGGACCCAGGAAGCAAACTGACTTGGCAAGGATTATGTTACAGAGTGGGCAAGTGGAGAGTAGAACTCTACTCTCCAGAACGTCAATCTGGATCAACAGTTTTGTCTGTGATGGAGCAAATGAGTCCTAGCCATCTTTACTGATGGGGTAGTGGAATGAGCCCTAGCCATCT